>NC_052022.1:21528037-21828037 GCF_015832195.1 Motacilla alba alba | reverse complement strand
ACTTTAAAGAATGTTTTTGGCAACTTTGTTGGGAGATAGGAGTATGTGTTTGTGCAAGACCCACTCACTCTGTGCCACGTAAATAGATGGTCTGGAGGATGTGATGGTAGTGAGTCAACAGCAAAGACATTGTGAAAATACAGGAAATCTAAAGGGTCCGTGGGAATCTTTCCTTGCAAAAAGTACTTTGAAAATCTGCACTCCCTCTTGCACAGTGAGTGATTAAGTTGCTCCAAAGCAGGCTGTGTTGTGCAGCAGGGCAAGCCCCAGCCCTGCCAGGGGCTGTGTGTGACAGGTGCTTGGGTTTGTATGGGTCCTGCTGAAATCAATCTCTCCAGCTGCAGGTGCAGATCACATTGCAAGACCAGGGCACTGGATGTCAGATTTATAGGCCTATTTCTTTCAACCTCATTTTTGTATCCTTTCTCTGCTAGCCTCCAGCAGAGCTATTTTACTTGTTTCCCCCCTTTTCTTGCACAA
The DNA here is from genome assembly GCF_015832195.1 of Motacilla alba alba. Lineage (NCBI taxonomy): Eukaryota > Metazoa > Chordata > Aves > Passeriformes > Motacillidae > Motacilla > Motacilla alba. The sequence goes on along the minus strand of NC_052022.1, from coordinate 21,827,557 downwards.
TACAAAAAGTCTGGTAAAAAATAACTCCTAGCAGTTAAAAAATTTTTAACCCAAATCTCACATAACGCATGTGAATTTAACTCTTTGCTGTCTTCTGCTCTTTTCAGGATGCCGCAGCCAAAGTCTGGGAGTGAAAGTAGAGAAATACAGGTACTTACATCACATAGGCTACTTGTAAAACCTTGAGGCAAAGTCCTTTGGGGAAGAATGGATCTGTGCCTGGAACGGATTTCTGAAGGCAAAACCTTGGTTTAATTTAGGTGGGTTTTATCTCACAAGACGTACCCATAACGCTACTTCTATCAGGCTCAGCTAGGGTGGGAGGGTGACAGGTGAGTTGGTGCAGGGACTGCCTATGACCAAGATCTAGAGGAATTCTTCATCTTCTCTGCCCCATCCTAACTGTGGTCTTGTCATGTGCGTGTTAGGATCTAATTCCTTGCTCTGTATCTATTATTTTCTCTGGTACAGAATTGCTTTTTGGTGGTCTTTGCCAGTGTAGCTGTCAAGCAGCGTTTTGTGTGTGTTGTTTATTCATCGTGAGGGCTCCCCAGAACACTAATTTTTACCAAATAGTACCTCAAGCTAATAAAAAGTTAGTGAGAAAACCTTGTTGGGAACTGAGGCTAATGTTGCATTTTGCTTTGCAAAATTACCCTACCTGTGTCATCTGGTAGATCTTTAAATAACACATGCTTGGCATTCATTTGAGATTTTCTTTCATACTCACCCCAAAATCCATCCAGGGTTGTTCTGGGTTAATATTTTCCCTCCTGTTCTGTTCTATTACATGAAGTCTTAAGATATCTAAATTAATAGATGTAGTTTTCTTCAGCATGTTGGGTATAATGTAGTTCTCTACAAATTCTATGCACAATCTAGGAGCATGAATTAACTTCTAGGCACCCTGTTTCTGGAACTGTGACATCCTTGAGTCACCCTGACAAAGGCATCCTGTTTCAGAAGAAGTTTTGTTTTTTTCTCAAGGCTCTGCAAAATAACAAGCATATCCAAAGAGAAGCTAAGTGAAAACATGGCCCTCCAAAAAGCAAGATACTCAAACTGGAGAGGAGGTTTTCTTTCTCTGATCTTCTCATGTTCTGTTTTTCAGGACTCAGTTATAGTATGAGATTATTTTAAAACTGAGATTATAATGTTTTAGCCCAACTGGCTTTGCTTAAGAGTGGCAGGATACCCACACTTTTTTCTTCCCTTTTTGTTTTGATGTAGGTATTATTATTATTATTATTATTATTATTATTATTATTATTATTATTAGTTTTGCGAGTCTGTCATGTAAAGGACTGGATCATGATGATATCCTGCCATCCGTTGTCCAGCAACTCACTCAAATTCCTGAAGAAAAATATTTTGTTTTCTCACCTAGTTCTGGAAATGTTCATGAATACAAATAACAAATGCAAATGGTATAGGGACAGCGGTATTAGAAATTGAAATGCCCATTGTGTATTTTGTACAAATATATTCATTATGCTAGAAATGCATGATGACTGAGCGGTGGTCCCTGTTGGTCTATGGTGGCTACAGTTGATGGATACAGATTATTAAATTTTATTTTAATAGAAGGTGGTGACAAAGTGTCTCAGAGCTTAGCAATGCATCCTGCTATCTGCTATACAAGCACATGCAAATATATTTCTGTAACAGTCAATAAAATCCTATTGCATCTCTTAGGTAGCAGAAGAAGCTGATACATGAGTCCACAGGCATGGACACATACACCATTCATATACCTTTACCTTAGGTAATGGTACATAAAATGAAGAGAGCCGAACAAATTTTTAAATGAACGATCTAAAATGTGCTTCCTCACAAAGTCAAGGTGGTCAGCACACACCAGGGCTCTGGGCCAGGCAGGTTAAATGGATGAATGCAAAGACTCTCTGCCTGTGCTGCATCTGGGGTTTGCCATCGCTGGGAAGACAGTTCTACCTGTGCCAAGCCCGGTGCCTCAGCAGACTTTCCCATGGCCACCAGCACTGCCTTCTGTTGCCCTGTGTCCCCAGCACCGCTGTGACCTGAGGACAGGCTACTGGGGCTGTTTCTGGGCCAAATCCTGCCAGCAGCACCTGCTCTCTGCTCTGGTGCCTCTAGACCCCTCAGCCCCTCAGCACATCTGGCCAGAGGTGTGCTGCTTGACTGCCTGAACAAGGCAGGGAATGGTCGGCTAAAATGCTTGCTGAGGGTAGCCCTTATTCTCAAGTGCCAAAAGCCGTAGGCTGCTTGCAAATTAGTGGCAAATCTGTCACTGATTTTGGGTAATGGGAAACAGAAGACAGTACTTGGGAAGGGTGCTGGGCCGAGGAGTGAGACCCCTATGAACCCACCCTGGGCTGTGTGGCCCAGTCAGTGCGTGGGGCTGGAGCTGTGCTGCTCACCAGCTTAGCCAAGGGGGCTGGCAGGGGTGGAATGGAGGCTTTTGTTGTCTCTAAATCTTTCCGCAGTCTCACTTTTTGAAGCCAGCAAAAGAGAAACGAAGGGCTTGTGGGGAGAGGATTTGCAAAGTATGGAAACGCCGTGTTGATGATTTGCCAATAAGTGTTCTTCAGTTACAGCTTCTCCCACTCCTCTGACCTTCTGGCCCCAGTGCTCATTGTGGACAAGGTCTGAGCTGCTGTGAGTTTGAAGGACTGAGTTTGACTCAGGTTTTGTGCTCTAGCAAACTCCCACTGCCTTCAGGACAAGCTTGATTTAATATAAGGACTGAAATCCTTGGGGTTTGGCCTTAGGAGAGCAGTAAATGCAATCAGCTTCTTTGGTCTGACAGAATGAATAAAGAGAGGCTGCGGAGTGCTCGGTATCAGCAGAGATGGCAGAGATTATGAGGGAAGATCTGGATCATATTATGGGTTCCCAATTCGTGGTAACCACTTGTGAAAGAGATGTAGGCATCACCCTGGACAGCACAGGGAAGAGCTTCCCTCCGTGTCTTGCAGTGGTTAAAAGTCAAATGAATGGTATCAATTGGGAGAACAAAATAACAGTGAGACTATTAGAATGACATTATTATAAAAACCCTTACTTTTCCTGAAGTTCTCATTACTCCGACTCAAAAAGGAAATAGCAGGAATTACAGAGCTTATACTGGGAAGATGGAAATTTGTGGAGATGTGAAAAGACTTCTGAATGAGGAGAGAGTGAAAAGATTGGTACTATTCAATTTAGAGGAAGATAAACAAGAAGAGACATGACCAAGGTAGGGCAGGTAACAGATGCTATTGAGGAGGTAAATCCAGAACCATTTTGCCTCTTCTCATGACACCTGAATAAAGCAGTTGATTAAATGGATAAAATGCACATTTCAGCCAAAGAAGGAAGATATTTGAGCCCATCTTAAAAGACTTATTGCAATCAGCTGCAGTCCAAGCCAAGTAGCTCGTGAATCTTGGAAAACTGCTACAGCATTTACAGTCTTTCCTGAGTTACCTAAGACATTGTGTACATGGCTTTAGGGGCAGCCAGGCTTCAGAGTCTAACATAAAGAATATTCCAGAGGCTCTAGGAAATGATCTCTCAATGCACGTTAATTCTGTTTGCCTGCCTTAGAATTCTTGCACTGACTCCAAAAACCTGAAGCTTTGGTAGGAGACCCTGTATGCATTAGACAGACCACTATTTTGAGCTGGTGTGGCAGCTGCCCTTATAGAGAATTGCTTTATGAAGTAAGTTGTTCTGCTTTTACAATACCTGCTATATCTGGGTGTGTCTCAGAGAAGCACCAACAGAGTGTTGGTATTCCTGGATAGCTGAGATCAGTGGTGCTCTCCCAGCTCTGTACCAGCCCTGGCCATACTTCACTGCTGCCTACTTTTTTTTCCCCAGCATTTTTCAGGAGATCAGCTATTCTCTGAAATTTGGGTCTGCCTTGGGATTTTTACCAAAAAAAAAAAAAAAAAAAAAAAAAAAAAAGCAAAGGAGAGGCGGGCTGGAGGAAGGGGACATCCTCTAAGCCCTTTCTGGTGTATCTTGTGTCTCAGGAATGTATATGGCGTGGCTCTTGGGTGAACTGTAATGAATGGTTTCAGCTCACACACTCAGTTTTGTAATTACAATAGGTTAAGAGAAGGTAGGAGTAATGCTGCTCAGCTAATGAGCAGTAACTTGCATAGTCACAGAAATTCAGTCTCCATACTGTCTCTAAATACCCACATTCTGTCCTAGCAGGGCTTTCCATGTGAATGAAACTTAAAGAAACTTAATTAAGTAAAGGTGTGAGCTGAAATTTTTCTTACTCTCTTTCACTATGTTGGTGCTCATCCACACTGCCTCTTCTTTCATCCAGTATGAAATAAGGCACAGACCTGACTTTGTTCACCTGGGCATTATTGGAGTGAGTAGCAAACACAGCTGAAAAGAATTTAGTCAAGATGATCAGTCTTTAAGGGATAGGTCTTTGCAAATGAACCAAAATATGAAGAAACAGCTCACATAGCTGTGAAAGCTGCAGAAAGGAACTATGAGTGGGTGGTCACTTGCAGGTCCTTTTGCAGGAAGGAGTCAGGATCACCTGCTAAACTCATTTCAGATGCAACTACTCAGGTCTGGGCTAGTTTAAGGGTAAGGATCTTAAATACCTTTTTTTTTTTTTCCCCCAACTCCCCCTCTCTGAACATTGCAGAACATAATATCTTTCCATGAAGTTACTCTTTTATGGCTTGCACAAGTACCTGGAGAACAGAGGGTTAGCACTTTACTGCCTGAACTGTGGTGAGCACTAAAGTTTTTCTTTTCACTTCTCTTTAGTTCAGCACTATCTTCTATGAGGCACACTGCATATTATGTGGTTATATGGTAAATGTAATTTTTCAAGCTATATGTGCAGAAAAGGGTGCCAGAGAATGAATTCCTGAAAAAAGTTATCAGTATGAAGAGAGATTTGTCAGAACTTACTGAAAATATGATCGGTTGGGTCCCAGAGGGAAAAAAATGGGCAATTTTATTAAAGTTGTGTTGGTGGGGATTCAGCTGCGATGAGAAGCAGAATTGGCAGTCTCTCTGTGCTGGTAAGCGTGCTAGGGCTGTGGGGGAGCTGGTGGTGCCCTGGCAGAGCTCGTGGAGTTGGGGGTTTTTGGCACCACTGTGGTTCAGAGGCTTGGCTTGCCCTAGACCCTTTGTTTCACAGATGACAGGTTTGCTCTTTACGTACCCCAGCTCTAGATTCCCGAGTGAAAAACAAAATCCACAGCAAAATCTGAAGTTTTTCAAGTGAACCTTCCCTTGTTTCTGCAGGAGGTTCCTGTTGGAATCCTAGGTGCTGAGAATTTCAAACTTCATGTTCTGAAAGGCACAGACTTGCAAGAAAGCACTGCTTTTGACCTAAGGCTGTGGAGGAGACTTCCAAAATTGATTAATAGCACTAAGATTTCAAGAGTATAGTTAGTTAGAAGTGTGTAATATCACAAAGTAGGAAACTTAAAGTTTAAAGTTTTAGAATGTAGTAATAAGTATGAAACAAGATGAGGGTTTTAGGACAGAGACAAGTTGTGCTTCTTCACCTTCTTCACCTTCTTCTTCATGGGTTTGGGTGGTACTTTGTAATTAGTCAGAAAAGTCCACATTGCAGACTTCAAAAAATCAGTTATTAAGTTGAAAGAGATAATAATCTAAATATAATTTCTTACTTAGATGGTTTAGTCTTAAAAGACCTTGTAACAAGAAATAGTTAACCATTTTGTACCTTACTAATGAGAAACTACAAAACTCATAGTTGTGAGGCTGTTACACTGATAAGAAATAATGAGCACCTCAGTCCGAAAATGAAACACCATCTCAAGTTCCTTCAATCCCAACCTCAACAAAAGCAAAAAATGCAAACAGGAAATCCACAGGTTCCCTATGTGAAAATGTCACTGCTTTGTGTGCTGCAGCTGAAGGGTCTTTAGGGCTGCACTGGGTTTCTCAGGACTCTGATGGAATTTGACTGGGGTGATACTCCAGACAGTTTTCTGATAAAAAGCTCAAAATCAATTAATTTGTTTTTCTTAAGCATTTATTGCTTTCATTTGGGCCCATGCTCTCAGCAGGCTTGCAGAGAAAGACCAGATTTGGGAACATCTTGGTGCTGGCTTTTTCTCAAGCTGGTGTTGCAATTCAAGCCCTGACCTCCTGAAAACTGGGTCCTCCAGCTCACAGTATTCATTGCTGGGGCTCTCTATCTGTAGGGAACTAGGAACGAGAGGGCAGAAATAATGGTGATCAATGCAGTTTGGGCTTTTATGGATAAGGATGTTGTGTTAGAGTGGCGATAGGATTGGTAGGTGTCAGCCTGAGGCCACACCTGCAACACTGCGTGAAGTCCGAGGAACAGCATCCTCTCGAAAATATTGACAAACTGTTGAGAAAGTGAGAGGAGCAACGAAGCAATCAGAGCAGAAGGGACCAAATGATGAGAAAGGATTAAAAAAAAGCTAAGTGCCATATCTATGACTTTGCTAGAGGATGATTGATGGGAAACATAGATAAGTTTGAAAGGAGACTGAATTAAAAAAAAAAAGAGTGAGAGAATAGTTAGGACAGTACAAGAAGGTATAACTAAGAATGATGGGGTGAAATTAAGCAAGAGAAAATTTAAGGTGAATCTTAGGAAAAAATCATTACTGAAATATATTAGGCTGCTGAGCGACTGTCCATGGGGAGCAGTGCAAACTGCTGCCTGTATATTGTTTAGCCTGGGCAAAATGTTGTCAGGCATGCAGCCAAGGAAGCTGCAGGAGCAGCAAACTGAAGCATTCATACTTTTATCAGTGCTTTTATGGTTTCATGTGTATCATTTACAGGTGTAATTTGGTTAAAACTATTGCACCAAAGCATCTTTGACCACTCATCCCTGCTGAAATTGGTGAGAGCAAGATGCATAAATACCTAATGTAGACTTTGAGCTGAAGGGCTTAATACCATTATGGGTGAGGATGACAACAGCAAGGTGTCCTGTACCTGAATGCTGGTGCATGACCAGAACCAGCCCTGAGCAGTGGGAGCCCTGGCAGGGTGCAGTGGGACCCATCAAGGCATCTCCAGCTGGCTGGGCAGCCTGGACCACTGGGGCTGGCCCCCCTCCCCCCAGCCTCTGCAGCCACAGGGACAGTGCCCTGGAGATGCTTTGGCTTTGGGCACAAAGGAATTTTCCAGGAAACAGCCACAGTTTTAATTCTACCAGGCAGAAGGAAAGCCTTCCTCCTCAGCTGGTGCTCCTGTCTGGGAAAGCTCAGTGTCCATCTGTGCTCACCTGGCATGTGAGATCCTGTCTCCCTAAAACCTTCCCTGGCAGAGGGGCTGAGGGTGGCATCTTGTCCTTCATGAGAGTTCCTAATTGAAGGAGGGCTTTGTGTGCAGAAGCTTTGCACTTTTGCTAAGAAACTCTTCAGTTTTGTGGAAAATTTAAATTTCTTGGGTTGAGGAGTGGCAAGAATAAACCCAAATAGTCTGTGGGCCAGCCCCTGCTGGGAGCAGTGAAACCTGAGTTTCTTTTCCTGCTTTGGTGGGATCTTTGAGAAGTAAGGCTACTGTTTGCATTTTGTGCATGACTTGTATCCTCTGGGTCTGCTGTGACTTCAGGGTGTAAACAGAGGAAAATCTTGTTTGTGGATCAGAAGAAACAATAGGAAAGAAAAAGCTGTAGGTTTGTCAACATTGTCAGGATCTGTCTGGAAACAAACTAGTTAGGGATGTGTCAAAAATCAGCGCTGAAAAATGGAAGACATCTGAGGATTTTGGGTGGCTTTGGAAATAGCTGGCAGCTTGATGGCAATATGAGGACTTCAGCTTTCATAAATGTGAGATGAGGAAGTCCTTAAAAAACACAAAGTCACCAGGTTCTGGGTGGCCAGCAGTCCTGCTGGTCATGAGATGGCTCATTTCTTTGCCATGTGGGGCTGCTGCAGCACTCACTTGGCATTTGTGAGGGACAAAAGTAGAAAATAAGCCTTGAAGGAAGCAAATCTAGCTGTTTACCTCTCTTTGCTTCATAATGTTTCTTACTGTTTCCAGAGTTCTGCCTCTGCTTTATAACAATTTGAAATAGTTTTGAGGTATTTTTTTCCTGTATTGCTGCCCTTTGCCTTTTATTCTGTATATTCACTACTCCCTATCTAAAGAAATTCTGACTAAATTCCTTGAGGGTCTGACCCTTCCCTTAGCTTTAGTTTATGCTCCCTTGTTCTTGTGTTTGACATAAGCTCAAACAGCCTTGTAAAATCTCATTTCTCTTCCCTTCAGGATTGTATATTCTTCTATGAAATATTTTCCTCACCCTCCTCTATCCTGTCTCTTCCTAGAAAAGTGCTTCTATTCTGGTAACTGTTTTGTTCAGTTAATTGTTGGAATTCTGGATTCTTTTGTCACTTGATCTGTCACTGTCTCCATTCCGTGTTATTGTTCTACACTGAGTTTTAGTTATATTATAAGCTTCAACTTTTTTTGTTTGTTTGTTCATCCAGCGCTCCATACTATTATCTTTACATTCTCCTAATTATTCTCTTCAACAGTTCAGTACAGGGCTTAGTAAACTGTAGGCTGGTTGCATCACATTTTCTTTTCAGAAAGGTGTGTTCTGGTCTAGGTTTGTTGCTGCTCACCATGGAACATGTAATATGCTTAATTCAGCACAATGATCTTACACAAAATCCTGAGTTACAAAAACCATACATGGAAATGGGAAACTAACTTCTGTAAAATCTATTTGGCTCTATGGTTTTATTTGTCAATAACTACAATTTTGAGCCCATACATTAAACTAGTACTGCAAACTTCCCCACTGTCAATAATCTAATACAACACAAACTACAATAAAGAGCTGTTTTAAAAATAAATAGTGCTAAGTAGCACACTCTTGAATCCAGATGAACACGCTGCTGCAGATAGCTTAAAATGAAGAGGAATTTGGCAAGAAGAAAGCTGATTAGGAAGGGAATGGAAATTCACAGTGAAATGTGTTTGCTAGTCATACAGGGGAGCTGAAGGCTCCTGCAACACGTCTCAAACAGCTCACGCTGCTTTGTAGAACACAATTTTCCAGTTTCTTTTCCCTGGAGTGTGCCATTAGCTTTGGTCTTCCATTAACTTCCTTGGTAACTTCTTAAAAGAACTCTCTAGAGATGAACACGTCTCTGGAGGACAAATACCAGCTTGAAGAAACTGAACAAATGAGTGGTTTTAGTGTGAAGCAATTTTGCTGTTTGTCTTTTTTTTTTTAATTTTAACTTCAGTCAGGGAATAGAAAATCTGCTATCTTATGTTTTCTGAAATATGGACCAGATATCAATCTCCAAACCTCATGATTAGTTTACATGCAGCACCAGCCAGGAATTGAAAGAAGCCCATTATAAGCTCTATGACCCTTAGTATTTGAGATAGATGCTGTTTCTAAAATGGGATCTTTTATTCTGCAATTCTGACTGTGAACTTTACATGCTTCCTAGCCTTCGAGCTGTATACAGAATTTTTTTTCAAAACTAAATTCAAAACTCAGCATAGGCTTTTTTTTTCCAGACATGGATATCTCCAGGAATATACTTTAGAAATATTGTAGCCCACATCTTAAATTATTCTTTTCTTTTATGCAAGGGAAATACAACTAGAGACAGAGCAAAACCACTTCACCTCTTCAAGCAAAATTTCCTGAACATTGTACAGCATTTTCTAGCAAACATCATTTTCAACACCTACAATATTTAGAAAAGAGTTTAAAAAATTTGTTATCTTCTGAAATGCATCACAATATTTTGTATCTTGAGCAAAGTTATGATTTCAAGCCTGTTGGCACAGCTAAAACATAGTTTCTGAAAAGATCATGATACTTTAGTGTGATTTGGCTTCAGGACAGCTTTGCCTGAGCCAGCTCTGTGGCAGTTCCTTCGTGCATTCCTGGGCTTGCTCCTACAAAGGCTCACGCTCTGTTTTAGGAGCAAAAGGCTGCAGGTCTGCTCTCTGGGGCTGGCACAGCGAGCCTTGGTCCTCCAGCTAACTGCTGGCAGCTGGTTTGTTTTCTTGCTCGAGGCTAGGGCTTTCCCTGTGGCATTCCATGTGCAGTGCCCACAGCCTTCACAGAGCCAGCCCCAAGGCACGCTCCTGCCCCAAGGCATGCTCCTGCCTCCTGCAGCCCACGACACGGTGCCTGCATGCAGCCAGTGCAGCGCGTGGCTGCTGTTTGGTGGGTGCCGAGGTGCTCCACCAAAATGAGTGTGCCACCAAAATACACACACATATATATTGACATAGACAATCCAGGATGTGTGTCCTGGCCAATTCAGGACTCTTCAGGACCTGTAGGCACAGAGGTGGTGTGTGCATCAGGACTCAGCTAAGGAAACTTCCCAGCAGTGGCACCAGATTTATGGGACATCCCAGGAGATCACCGCCAAGTCTCCTCGCTCTCTCCAGATCCCATGTCATAACAAATGAAGCCAGATGGCCAAATATTGTGAAAGCCGCTTTGCTTCCTGACTTTGGTTTTTGTGGTGTGCTGTGATGAAGTGAGGGTATGTCAGGGTGCCAGACAGTATAGGGTCTGCCAAAGAAACGACGGAGAACTGTAGAGGGAACAAAACCTGGGTAGAGACTGTGTTCATATCCTCCATCAGTAAAGTCGTCTCTTCTCTACCTGGGTGGTTTTACATAATAGAGCAGAGGAAAATGAACATACAGTGATCAAAATTTTCCTTCAGCAAAGTCTTTCCAAATCAGTTGGTTCCCAAATTGTTGAGTTGGAAATGGTGGTGGTTTATGAGGTCATGATCATATTCTGAAGCATAGGGCATTCTCCTCCCTTTATCTTTCAATGTAAGAAATAGGGATCCAAGCAGACCTTACAGTTAGTAGGATTAAAGGAAAACTGATAGCATTAATAGCTCAGTATAACATGTTCTATTTCACATGAAAGAAGTTTGCATGACCAAGAAACTTTATCTTCAAATTTGACTTTTCATATATTTTTCTTTCAAGAGAAAAGCATTTTGTTTTTTTTTTTACAGCTAGCCAATACAGAGACAAAAAGTAGTTTGACATTCGGTAGGAACCATTTGGTTAAGGAAGAAAATGTTAAGAAATCCTGTGTCTCCAAATAAAATTGTCTCTGTGTGGGTGACAAGAAGATTTCTCTTCCTGACTATTTCATCCCGAATATATGTTTCATCCTGAATATCAGGATGATCATTGTTTAGTTTTTCAGGAAAGGGTGTATTTATTATTTTTGAAGTCACATACAGAAATCAGGAACATACTATTTAGGATCAAGCTCTGAAAACTTTCCCATAAAAATAGCCATTGTGATGACCAAGGCTGAGTTAGTGGGATTTTGCTTTGCTATTTGCAAATCATCCAGTACATGGAGATTTCCAACAAAGCTAATTACCTGGGCATTAGAAGTGTACATTGCCAGCTCCATGCTGGATGGCCTCAGCAAACATCCCCTCTTGATGGGAGGGGATATCTCCTTGCTGCAAAAACTGCTGTTGGTTTTATTGTTTGATAAAGGTAAAATTTAGCCTTGGGCTAAAGAGATAAAATGACAGTTGTGACAGTGACCAGTGTGCTATCGTAGCTGTACAGAAAAGATTGACTCTAGCATGTTTCTTGCATCCTCTACCCTCTTACAGCACTTCTAAGAAAACAGATGCAAATATGATGGCTTTCATATAAGGCTTTGCTTTTGCATTGCAGCTGGATTTTGTGGTTTTATATGTGGTGTGTACGCCACATTAGGGTCCTCCATGTTCCACAATAATATTTTTTGTCTTTATCACTGTGCAGCTATCACATAATCTAGGAGCTTAGCTGAGCTCTTGCAATAGGTTATATTTTATTGACAATCAAAACCTAAATCTTGGCATTCTGGCAGGAGCTGATCTTTGCCTTGCAGTTTATTGGGCAATATTCAAGTTGTTCATACAGCTCTGTAGATATTCTGGATACTTTACGGACAGATATAACGCCAGGCTCTGCCCCAAGGAATTTACACTCAAAATTCAAGGTGGCACAGGAACGGAAGAGAAAGCAGGTGATGTCTGAAATGAAGACTGTGAGTAAATCATCAGCCTGTAGAGCAACATTAATGTCAGCATTCTGAATATTGACTTCACCAAAAAAAAGCTGCTCTTTTTGTAGATTGTGTTCTTCTTTTCTCATTAAATATTCAGTTTTGCAGTGATGCTAATGTGTAAGCACTATGAGACCATGTAGGTAGCAGTTGCTGGAGGTCTAAAGTCACAGGTCAGTGTACTAATCACAGCAGGCTGCGCCAGCCAAGCAGCCACGGGGTACCAGGCACAAGGCAGCAGCAGTGCCCTGAGCATACTGCTCCCACATTGCTTCCACACAGCAAAATTCATTGCAGGACGCGATGCCAAATCTTCCGGTCAACGCTCTGTATGAAATAGTTTTCTCTTTGTCACCAAACAATTTTAAGGACACAGTCCAGCACAGTAGGGCTGTAATCTTGTTTATTCTTTGCAGACACTACAAGGCTCTCTAAAAGCCTTAGAGATCATCACACCCTTGTTATCCTAGCAGGTATGTGCCTTGTAATCTTGCTGTACTAATTGTTGAGAAAATGTGCTTGGTAGTCTACACCGGCAGAATCCCAATTGCCAAGGTAATTAATAGTGTTACAGACTTCAAGGCCATAATGCTCATCAGTTATTAATTAGCAATTCATTTTGCTGAATAAATAATACTTATGATTGATGATGGAACTTGTAATTGGGCACTAGTAGTGTTCCTCAAGGGAACAGCTTCTCTGCCAGTATTGACTATGACAGTAACAGCTCAGAAACCCAAGATCATTTAAGAAAATCTACTCCAAACAACTGTGACACAATGAAGGCATTTACATTCAAGGTTGTTGGAAACATAGAACTTAAACATTGGAGACCTGCCTATGCCAACCAAATGCTGCTATTTTCGTCTATTTTTCTTGTATGTTGCTTCACTTTAAGCATTGCCTCCTATATAATTTAGTGGCATGCATTATATTGTCTTTGTGAGCTTTCATATGCATTCTTCACAAATTCCAGAGACAGTATAATAAAGGAAATACTTCTCTGAGTACAATAACCAATTTAAAAGAAATTTGTTCCGATTAAATCCATTTCAGATTAATAGATTGTGGAAATCACTTTTATTCTATATTAGTTGGCACTACCTTTTGACATAAATGAAATAGAACTTATAACCTCGACCCCCATGATGGAAGGAGAAGCTGGTTAATACAGCAATAAGCTGTTAGTTTTAACTGGTTAGTCAACAAAGACAAGTATGGGAGGTCAGCTGCTGACCAGATGCTGCCTTCAATTAATATTCCAACCCTAAAAGACATTTATCGTTCAGTTTAGAAGGCAGAGCAGCTGAGTCATAAAAGCAGCCCACAAAAGATATTTTAAAGCATGTATAATGACTAAATTGCTTGAAATAAATTAGCCCTGAAAATAAACATATTTTGCACAGCCTATGTAAACCAAATTTCTTCTCCCTGTAAATTGCTTGGACTAAGTGGGGGTTTGTGTATGACAACAGCATATATTTGCTTCATTAAATGTGCAGGTTATTTTTTTCCCCTTTGAAAAGGGTTAATAAACTATAAGATATCATTGCTAAGTAAATGAGTCCTGCACCCTTTTAAGGGAGGAGGATGCTGCTGAAGAACAAGTTAAAAAGAAATGCGGAGCCTGTGTTGTAATGCTAACAGGCAATTAACAAACTCATGGGTGTTAATTATCTTCATACTGTATCATGTTCAATTAGCTCAGCCCCTGCAACAAAGGCAACCATGAGCAATTGCTTTGATAGGCGTACAGTACTTCATTTGTAGTTAATCGGTTTAAGCCTTGCAGTTGCTAGGCTACACCAGTCTCCAGAGGTAAAAAGCTGCACAGATGCACTATGTTTAAATGACTACAGAGAACTGTTTAAACTCAAACCATGTATAACTCTTTATTGATTTTTCAGAGAAGATCTCAGCTCTGATGATAAGGTTTTGATATATTTTCCTGCTATAGCCGGTTCCTTGGAGTATTGCAGAAAAAATCTGTCAATATGCTTCTATTATGATCTCTTGATCTGTGGCTATAAAAACCTTTAGCTGCAGCCCTTATTATAAAATAATGGAAGAAGCGATAGTTGATTTTTTTCCCCCTCTTTTTCATCCTCCCACTCCATAATACATGGAGATTTTTTTCCCCAGTGCCTCTAGAACAAAATTAAACTACATTGCTTCTGTATTTCTGTATTAGAATAATACAGAAGAATTTCTATCACTAATTAATTTGATTGACTCTCAGCAGGAAAGGATCAGCTGTAGCATCATGAACTTTAACAATAACTACCAACTGATGGGCATTTCACATCAATAAGACCATCACTAGCCTCACTCACCTGTCACCAGGCAGGGAATGAGCAATAACCACCCCCTGCAGATGCACTGCTTAGCTCTTTCTGCCCGATTAACAATTTATAATGGTGATCAAGAAACAGTCAGCGGCAAATCAAGACAACTGTCTGACTGCCTGTTTAATTGGCCTTGTTTGCTTTTTGATAAATGGCTCATGACTGCTACAGGCCTCCATATTTTGACTTTTAATAGGCCACTGTGATTAGACTACCAACAGATACTGGGTCAAAGCTGAGGGAAGGTGCAAAAAATGTTAATTAATATCAATAATAGGCAATTATTAGTTAGACAGAAGGACCTACTAGCTGCGTGCTCTAATGACTCAGAGCTAACTTGAAGGGAAACAGTGCCAAATTAGCATAACTGTGTATGCAGGCTGCATTGTGGATCCTAGCAAACATCTGTTATGTAATTCAAACAGAATTCTTCCTTTTTGCATGATGCTTACAAAATTATCAATTCTTTTCAGTCATTTCAAGACACTAATGATACCGGGGGGGTTACTGACCTCACAGTTGGGTTTTGTGCCTGTCCTTCGTTTCAAGAGCTAAATTGAGAAAGTTAATATTTTAGGTGTGGTTTTCTAGATCTCTAAATTAGTAACTCCTGTAAAAAGGTCACCAATACTCTAATTGGAGGAATACATGCTGAGCAATCATGTTAGTCAAAGTGTTGCTCTCACTACAAATAACTTTTCCCCCACTTTGTCTCTCTTAGGAAAACAAGCACACAAACCAGTAATGGATACTGAAATACTTGTGTATCTGCTATTTTTTACCTGCTGAATCGACATGAAGCAATGCAATGGCACATGATGAGAGAGTCAAAATTCTTACGTGTAGGGATGACACAAAAAAAGAAATGGAGCTCCTTTGACTCTCTAAGAGTCTACTTTTCGGTGGTGGTTTCGAGGATGTTGGGTGTGTCGCCTTCATTGCAAACACGTAACAGGCAAAGCACACCCAAGGGCAGAGGAAGCACTTCATTTACAAGAAGTGTTTTAAGTGAACTGTATAGAAGGGTAATGGCCCTAGATTTTAGTGAATCCTTTATTCTCGCAAGCTTAAACTCTAAGGGAGATGAACTCCTGTGATATAGAGGTTAGAGGAGATTTAGTTGAGAGTTGATTATCTTGTAAGTAGTTTAGGGATTTTTTTCTCTTCACTAAAATGGTCAGAAATTGTTTACAGTAGAGTTAGTGACAATCAAGCTCTGATATAGCTTTACTCTGGCTATTTCTGAGGCAACTGCAGTGCCCACTAATATGGCTGCGACACTGATGGCAATTTGGTCATGACTGAAGAAGACACACTGGTGAAAAGAGAATCGAGGACTCATTATCAAGCCCAGAAGAAACAACTGTGACTGAAGGCTCAGGAAAATGCTGCAGTCTCTGTAGAGGCTCGTCCTGATGGAGGGGGAAAAACTATCTCATGTTAAGGGCCATAACATCATCCGTCTCTCTCTCTCTCTCTCTCTCTGTCTCTCATTCCTTTACCATTTTGTATCTACATCTCCTTATCCAGATGTAAAACCAACAAGTGTCACCAAATCCTAATTTGCCTGGTCAGTAACATGCAGGACCAAGATCAGGTTGATGGACTGTCTGCTCTAGCCACAGAGCTGTCCTCCTAAATACATCCAAAACTTCCTACAATATTTTAAGTAAGCAATGTTTATGGGCTCACATATAACCTATAATCATTGTAGTTTTCTACTGACATCCATAGTCTATATTTTTATATTTACAACAAATTGAGAATGAAAGATGTGACTTCAAAGAATTATTTCTTCACTTAGAATTGTCTTCACTTTTGATTTTACATTGAGGAGAGGAAACAGTGAGAATGATAAGAAAAGGTATCAGCTAAGTGTTCCAGGCAGCTGTGGACACTTTTCATCTTCAAGGGAGGATATTTGACTGCTGATCTATCTACTCAAGCTTCACTTACATGAAGAGAGAATTGCTTTATACTTCCAGCTTTTGTAGCCAAAATGTATGTTGTGATGCTTATCAGCTTAAGGAGTCATACGTGTTAATACTCACATTTTGAAATTCTAGTTGATGCTACATTGAACCATCATAGAGGTACACTGAAAAATTATTATTTTCAGGTGTTAGAAGAGTTTGTTTCCCACAGAGAAGCCTCTCTGATAAGTTTCATAAAGGAAAGGTGAAGAAAAGTGTAAAGTTTGCTACAGAGTATTTACATGCTTCATTTAATTTGTAATTTTTTTTCAGTTGTGACTATCATGTTATTACAAATATTACTGTTTAAACACAAAATTACCTGAATTCAGTAAGTTTTGACTGTTTCAGGCTAGATTATTCCATCTTTTATAAAGAAAAAAGTTTCATGATCTACAACTGAAAATCTTTTTTTTTTTTTTTTAATTTACATGGAAAATTTGAAGGCATCTGACAGAGTAAAAGATTTTTTTAAAAATTCTGAACTTCTATTTAGACAGGATTTGTCTTGAAAGTAATTTGTTCAATATACCACAGTTTTGGAATCTTAAGGGCATTTAACTGCAGTTCAGTTGTTGTCTGTTATCTCTCTCCTAAGAATTCTTGATGTCTAGAGATTTAAACATTAGTCTGGAGGAAGAAAACAAAACCTGCAGCCTCCTTCTTCAGTGTACGTACCCTGATTGACCTTTCTGTATTTTCATTTATTTTGCATAAATTAATTTACTAACCTCATTAGGGAAAGAATTGTGAAAATGTGTATTTGATGCAGCATGGAAGCATTGCACTGAAAATCATGCATGATACAACACGTTTTGGTACATAAGGGCTATAGTGTGAAGAGCTGTGGGAGGTTTTATTTTCAGTAAAATAATCTGGCCCAGCTGTTAGGTGTATTCTTTTGCTTTCCACATCCCTCAAATTATGTGAAGTGAGTTTTAGAATGCACAGAGAGGTCTCCTTTGATGTTCAGGTCTGCTAAAAGCTGGAGCACCAGAGGCCTGTGCTGGAATATTATACCTGTGTTATGAGGTCTTGTTCTTTCAGGTGAATTCTGATTAAACCTTTTCTGAGATGCTCTGAAAGGGCACATTGTCTTCATCACACATAACCTCAGGAAGTTATTTTGGGGTTAGCAAGGAGTCTAGAATACATATATTCGTTAGAACATATCTAATA
This sequence comes from Motacilla alba alba, assembly GCF_015832195.1. NCBI lineage: Eukaryota > Metazoa > Chordata > Aves > Passeriformes > Motacillidae > Motacilla > Motacilla alba. Next base: position 21,810,008 of record NC_052022.1, on the reverse strand, counting down.
ATATAAGATTTTTGTCTTCACATGATCTTCTAAACCATCTTTTGTCTTCTAAACCATCTCTTGTGAGTCCCTTGGTGACAAGATTATAGAAAAGTGCAGGGAATTTTTGTCTTATTTCAAAAAGGAATTGGAGAAATTTACTCCGGTGTGAAACAGTAAAAACTCTGCAATTCATAAAATCATTTGAAGTATGAGAAAAGTACTTGTAGTTAGCTCTACTAACTGTGCCAGAAATGCATGAGTTTACTATGTAGATTGCCATCTTCCTATGAACCCTAAATTACTGGGCATCGATACTTGTGGCAGTGAATTTTGTGCTAGATGGATGCGTTTGAAAATCTTTGAGCAGAAACTATAACTGACTGAATGTAACAGGCTCCAATAAGCTCTGAAAGAATGGTTGTTGTCTGAAGATAGTCAACATTTTCCATATTAAATATGCTTCTATTGCATAAAGTAGTTAATTGGAAAAAATACAGTACACTGCAATCTTTCTCTTGAAGACTTTATATTCTTGCATTATGAAGTACAAATATCTGTAAAGCTCATCCAATGAGCTCAGCACAGCATAGAAGCTGCATGTGACACTGGAAATAATGAACATCTCTATTGCACAACTTCCCATATCAAAACTTCATTGAATAGTTCCTTGGTTTAGCTTTTATAAAAGCAGAATCACAGAATCATTAAGGTTGGAAGGACCTCTGGAGATCCTCCAGTCCAACCACCTTGTAATGAAATGCAGCCCTGATAATTTTTGTTTGTTTTTTTGTTGAAGGAGACATATCAAACATTTAATGCCCAACATGGGCAATTCAGGAAGCTTGAACTCCTTGTCTTCAGATTTTGCTTCATGTGTGGCCTTTAAACATTAAGGTCTCTGGAAAGCAATAGGCCTTGGAAGGTTGGTTGTGCACATCCCAGTTTTACAAATAGGAATGTAAAGTGGATTTGTCTGGTTTTGTTTTGAATGGTGTCTTGAATGAGATTTTGACTATTGCATACATGAATTGAGAAAGTGTGTGTTTATAACACTATCATTAAAATACATGCCAAGCTATTTATGGACTTCAATTTTAAGATCTCTGACTTTACAAGACTTCCATTTTATTAGCTATTTTTTCTTTTAAAACAGCAGTGAACATTTTATCACCAGCTGTCATTTCAAAGCACTGGGTTGAGATTTGGTAAAAGATGTCTATCTCTTCTGTTTTGCACAATCTGTTCATTGGCTGCCTGTTACTCCACCTCTTTGATAAGTATAATAGTATGGGTCTAGGTCATTATTGCTTTTGGCAAGATAATGGATTAAAAAAAATCCCCCAGAGATTCGTAGTAGTGGTCATTTGTGTTCAGAACACGTGTTCTACACTCTTAGAACAATAGAATCTATGAAAAATAGTTTTGATTTCCTGGAGCCATAACAACCAGTTCTGCTAGCACTTTTCCTTGTGTTTAGCAGGTTTGGTATGGTGAGCTTTGCAGACTTCTGCTACTCTTTTTGTACTCTGCTGATGGAAATGACTCTCTCCCTCTATGCTTGCCTGGTTCTTAAAAATTACAGTCCAGACTAGAACTACTAGAGATTTGTGAATGTAGGTGGCGCGATATGGGTATAGACTCTGGTGTACTAGCTGCAGAGTATTGAAATGAAAACCTGAACCCAGCTACAGAAGATGAAATTAGGGCATGGTTCTGGTTGTTAAGATTAGAGAGGGGTTGAATTAAAGCCCTCTAAATTCAGAACAAATACAGATCTCTGCCTTTCTCAATTGTTTCATATTGAAGTTATTGGGAGACCTAATCTTGAGTTCAATTAAAATATCTTTTAGGGCGTAATGTGTTTCAATGAAATAGTCTTCATCTCAACATTAGAAAATCCTCAAATGAACAATTTCATGTGCATTGCTCTTGTGTACTTTAGGTGATGTGTACCTTTTGTTACAGATAAATTATCAAATAGAAAAGTGTCAGAGGAGAAGGTTCTCTTTATATTAAGTAATGGTCTCAGAACTTTGCACTAGAGTTTATGGCTATATGCTGTGAAAAAAGTACAAAATTTCAGGTGCTACTAACATGAAAAATACAGTCCAGCAAAGATTAAAAAAACCAAACCAAAATCAGAAGAGGAAAATAAATGGCCTAGGAAGTATTTGGAGCCAAGTAGCCCACTATAGTTTTTTCTTCCCAAAAGATGTGTTACCTTTGTATAATGATTACATCATCTTTGTGTATTTTATCATTCCTGATAAAAAGAAGAAAAACTGTAGGAACAAAATGAGAATTCTTGATACTTGGGGATTTATTTTTGACTGGATTAACATAGAAACAATGGCCTTTAGGGGGACTTTAGGGGGACTGATGAGATTGCACGGCTGTCCTCAGACCCAGTCATGTGCTGTGAACTCAGATGCGCGGGATGCACTAGGGAGGAAAGTAAAAATTCTGCTCTCATCTAAGCCGAAATCCTGTAAGACTCATTCAAAACAAAATCCTTCAAGTGTATCCATTTAATCTGTGAGACCAGATACAAGATTAATTTGAATGTACTGCTAATCTATATATCTCAGGACACTGGAGGTTCTTGTAGGGACTGCCTAATACGCTGCCTGCCACAGTGATGCTCACACAGCTCCTGGTCTGAAGAGACCTGAGCATCTGTGCTCAGCAGATCAGCCTTGCCCAGAGGCTTAAAACTGCTTTAATTTGTTTTAGACCCAGAGCACACAAGATTGAGTGCCTGGACATACTTTCAACATACCTCAACTTTTCCTTCGGACTGTCTGTGAGCAGATAGAGCAGGAAAGCCATTCTAGTTTCCTAGCATAGATACTCTCTCTTACGAGGTAGAAATTAAAATCGTTGCTGAGAGAAGGAAAGGTCTGTCATGCAACTTCTTGAGAATTATCATCTTGTCATCAAAAACCTTTCTTAAGTAAAATTACAGCTAGTTAAGAAGTTAGACTTCAAGGCAAGTAGAACACCCTCCCCTGAATGTGCAGTTAGGTGGGATCAGGCTTAGAAGAATGGATGTCTATCTGGATTGCCTGATACCGCTTATAGTCACATAAAAATCCACAAATGGCAAGAGAATTAAATTATACTTCTTTCTGATTTTCTGGGGTAAGAATATTCTCCTCTTGGCCAGCCCAAAGCAGTCTACTTCTCCTATAATTTTCATGTCTTATGCTTATATTTTTACATTCTTGCCAAAATTCAGCTATATTTTTAAAATTGAACCCTTGTTCAATGTTTTTGCGAAGTCTTTTCCTGAATGAAGTTCAGATGAAGGATGCAAGCAAGTGCAGCATTTTCACCCAGCAGTTGGGTGAAGACATCAGGTTTCCAAACCAAATGAAATGTAACATCTAATTCTACCACCTCAGGGGAGAAAAAAAGCTAATGGTGCTTTGGTCTTACCCTTTATTATATTGCTTTTAAGATCTCTGGTCAGAACAAGCCAAGTAATTTCTCCCTGAACACAGAGGACTCCAGAACTTTTGTCAAAGGGCAAGCAGGGTGCCTTGTAGCCCAGTCACCGTGCTGCTGGTCCCCAGGGCCCATCAGGAGAATGGGTCTATTCCGCTTTGCTCATAGACACTTGTCTTCTGAGGTTGGGTGAAAGGCTTGTCTCTAAGGACAAGTGCCTCCCAGATGTTATATGGACCTGATGGCTTGTTTATCTGTTTTTATGCATGCTCTTTCCCTTGCGCTTGGTTAGGCATCTTTGGCTTCCTAGACTTTCAGATTGGAACGAGACCATAACTTAGGCTTTAACACCATCTTTGTTTGTACCTTACAAGCCTTTTCCACTGTGTCATCTCTGCACTAAATAAAATAAAATGTATGTTAAGTATATAATAAAATCTGCTGGTACATCCATAATTTGTTCATCCAGCCACGGATTCTGTTATAAATAATTGTTCGTCACTTGACTCTATTTTCAGCAGTCAGGCTGCAGCTATATCTTTCCTCAGGAATTGCTCACCACATTAAAAATTACCACATGGTTAACTAATGTTCTGTTTAGCATTTTTGCAAAGAATAATTGACACAGATGCACAATCAATGCTGTCTATAAGAACCCAAATTTAGCTGTTTCAGCTCTCATTAATGCAAAAAAATTGCATGAAATGCTATATTCTAATGGTGAAAAGTTTAATAAATGAAGCCCAGTTATGCTTTTCTGTCTTTTCTGTTATGCAAAGTAAGTGACGATGTGTCTTTGGAGTAGAGAGGTGTTTTTTGACGGGGGAGGTTTTGTTAAAGAAAGCTTTGGATGGGCCAAATACACGAGGAAATTCTCAACGAATTTCCAGGCATATTTTTATTAATACAAGTTAGTTGTCAAATTTGAATTCCATTCCTTTGTTTTAATGGTTAGTGTATTTTAAAACTAGAGAAGCTTAATTGTGACATATGAAAGTCCTTATTTGGGGTAGATTTTTAATTTGATTGCTGTCTGCCCTGCTGTGTAAATAGTCTCTTGGGTATGGATTTTTAAGAGTGTGTGTTCTCCTTTACATTTCACTGTGTGACAATTCCTCTTTACCCATCCTCTCCATCCTCTGAGCAAGCCGAGAGCAGACAATAGATACATACTAATGGAGCTGTGTACTTGCCATCTGTAAGAGCAGCTGCTCTCCTGCATCTGTACAATATGTTGGAACTGAGAGCTTCACTAATCTGCATAATAAGGAGAAGGCTTATCCCACTCCAGCTAATAATCGCAAGCAATCGATGCACTTCATTCCCCCACTGTAGAACACAACAAAGTTTCAATATGTTTGCATATTCTCCAGATATACAGAGGTCAAGCAAAAGAATGGACTGCTCATTCTGCCTCGAGCAATGAAGAAAATTCCATTCGCTGTATTTTTTGAAACTATCATCAACAAACTCCCATTACTATATTCTTATTTAGCAATTAGAATAGAAAATAAAAAACGTCAAGATCCAAATTAAAATATCAGTACCTCCAATCAAGTATATCCTTTAAACTCTCTGTAGTATTAAGTGTTTTGGGTTTGTACCATGACCTCCTTCTCTAACCTTGACCCCTATGAAGACATTGAACTAGCTGACAAAGGGTTTCCCCACCCTAGGTGCTACTGAACAGAATCCATGAACAGAGAAGTGATGAACTTCTTTTGGTACGAGTGTGTTACATACGAACACTGATGGAAGATCATACAAATGCTCTTCTCCTGACTGTCGTGCACATAGAAGATGAATTTGGAATTCATGGCCATTTCAGAATGGAAATTTGGTTCATGACTCCCACAGAGGCAGAAAAGGTTGTAATGCTGTATTACACTGAGGAGCAGCAGAATGAGAGAGAAAATAGGCCGAGAGCAAGTGATAAGCAGTATTTATTTTCATTTCATTTACAACATCAGGGTGAAATGTATATCTCGTATCTACCAGCATCCTGCAGGCAGCAAGGTTGAACATAGAAAAATGATGAGAAAACTTTCCCCTAGAAAATAGAAAAGTAAAATTTGAAGGTAAATATCCAAAGTCCTGTTATAAAAGCATCAAAATAAAAGCTATTCTCTGATTTCTCAGGAACTGGTTGCAACTCTATGTTTCCTAATATTGATTATTTGCTCCAGATGAAGAGAAAGAGGCAATACTGAAAGAAAACTGAATGCAATGGCATTTACAATGTTGGAGTAATTTGCAATTAATCTGGAAAAAGTTTATTTTCCTGGCAGCAGGAGCTGTAGCTAGCAGCCCATGGAAGGTGGCAAACAGGTCTTTGTTCCCTCTCTCCAGCAGAATTGCAACAGTTCTCACAGTGACTCCCTGGCACCTTCCCAACCATTCCAATGTATTTATGGAGCACAGCAACTGGGGTAACAACTGGCTCAAGAACAGTGCCTATATTAATCTGTGAACCTGTTGTGGCTAGCAAAGTTTATGGGACAGAAGCTATGACTTGTGGAGTATAAAGGGTTTTAAAAAACTTAATGTCAGAATCTCTAAGAAGGGTGGCATCTGGCAAACCTCTTGGAGAATGTGAGAAGTGTGTGTGCATGTGTGCTCTACAAACCTACTATGACCCAGGTAACTTTTCAGCTCCCACAGACTTGAATGCTTATGACCAGGCCCAGCCATAGCCATTTTTAGAAGCTGCTATCAATTTGTTTTAGCCCAAACAAACCATGTTTTTGGTGAGTGAAGGCCATGTGCCCTAAGAACTGGGGAGGCTGCCCATCAGAGCATGCCTTGACAGCTTTGCTTCGTGCCTGTGCTCACCTCTCCCAGCACAGGGAAATCCTTGTGGCAGCACTTCCCACTTCAGTTCAGCAGGATGTTAAAAGCTTCTTCGAAGAGAAAATGCTGCAAGCTGGGAGTGATAATTTTTCTTCCCGTTGTAACAATTGTGGGGTTTTTTCTTTGCATGCTGGTAGAAGGAATCAGATCTGAATCAAATCAGAATCTCTGAATTTTAGTTTTCAGATTACAAGATGCTTATCTTGAAAATATAAATCAAAATCTGCTCCAAATAAGCTAAAGTTTTTATGTTAAAATCAATCTATTGTGATTTTTATTGTTGTCACAAAAATCAGGGTTTAAACATAAATATTGGATAGCACTGTGTCAGTGATTCTGAAGACATACTTGTGAGAAGACGTGTATTTGTAAGGCTGCAGACAGTAGATACACAGTTAAAAGGGGAGATAGACCCAATCACTTGTGGCAAAAAGGGGATTTTTTGAAGAATATTTATTCATGTTATGGTTCTGGAACCCAGGCAAGCAGTTTTGGTGTTCCCCACCTGTGTCTGTGGGTGTGCAATGGCTGTTGAAGCAGAGTTTAGAGGAACACATGAAATCATGTGATTTTTTAAACCCTAACCCTCCACCCCCCAAATCCAGAGTTTTGTAGTGTCCTGGACACATAGGAGGTACTTCAGTTCGTCTGTTATGTTAACATTCAATGGTGCTGTTCATGCTGCAGAGGAAAACTGGTAGATCTTTTGGCATTTCATGTTCTTTCAATACACCGAGCTCTGCAGAATGGAAGAAAGCTTGGGATAAAACTCAGATTGGGTGGATTCGGAGGTGATGTCACACTCACAAATCTGCCTTTTCAATACAGTCAGCCAGGGTCTTTGCTCACATCGTGTTTAAAAAGGAAACAGTAGCTCTAATGGGGGAAAATCAACAAAACCCAGTGGCATCCCCAGATGTCCACCCTCCATTCAGTGGCTGACAAATGTGTGGCAGATGGTACAAGTGCTCCCGGATGTATTTACAGATCAATGTAAACGTAAATAAATAACTAGCAGCAAATGCAGGCACCTACCCTACTGCTGGTGCCTTGGTGGCACTAATGAGTCTGACCCGACTGGAAACATGGAGGAAGAAAGAATTTGCTTGAAGTTGTCCTAATGGATGGAAGGCAAATGGCAAATCTTACAAGCTCAAGGTCCTTTTATTCCTAAGGAGAATTCCAGAGACAGTTAAATGCATTAGCGAGTGTTTTTGCCACCTCCTTCACCCTGGGTGCAGTGGTCCTACCTCAGTGTAAGGTGGGATCTCACTTGTCCCACCCTCCATAAGAAAGAAAATGTTGAGCGAAGTGCAGTCTCACCAGATGCTGTGAACTTGACAAAAATCGCTGTTTTTGCTCTGCAACAAGTTCTCAGTTTTCTAGCAATGGGTGAAGAAGAGATGTGTTTGCAGCAGCAGCAGCAGCAGCGGCTTCACTGCGGCGCTGGTGGCAGAGACCCTGTGGAAGGCTGTTCCAGCCCCTCTCACTGCATCTCACCAAGCTCCACTCTGGGGTTTTGCTAAAGCAATGAAGGAGCACTGACCTATCAAAGCAGAGTTTTATAGGTTTCTTGTTTCAGAGAAGGTTTGTCATCCCCTAAAACTAATCAAACAGGAGAAAAAACTTCTAAAACATTTTCCAGTGATATTAACAGCCATAATTATGACATGCTCTATAAGTACACATGGGCACTGTGTGTCTGCCACTGAAAGATCTTGTTGTCTAAATAGAAGTGTTGTCTTTGAGGCTTCTAGGTGGGCAGAAATCACCCCAGTATTCCTCAGCTTACCTCAAAAGCAAAGCAGTCTCACTTGCTTGGCCCTCCATTCCCTACTTGAGTTTTGATGCTGCCATGTCTTCAAAACCAGTAACAAATAAACTTGTACTTGTGAATAATAAACTTATTACTTGTGAGGTGGTTCACATGCTTGAAACACCTCAGTTAAGGCTGTTAGAAGTATTACTCTCTGGAAAATCCAGCTTAAAATTTTTGCCCTGTGAAGTCTGTTAACCAACCTACTACTCAGGCTGAAAACAAAAGTATATCTTTATATGAGAATGCTTTGCAGTCCCACAGCTACCAGCTGTGCACCACGACCATTTTTGAAATGATCTCCCTTAATAAACATTTTTGAATTCAGAGTTTGTTTCAATTTAGAAATATTTCTGTAGCCACATAAAGCTGGAACATTGTGACTTGCCTGGTTTCTCTGAATTTGAACCTGTCCCTGTGATTCCTCAGTGCAGGATGAGATTACTGGACAACCCAATTTTAGGATGTATAGTTTAGTATGGATGTATTGATAAATTTAGCCTACTATTGTAACAATGAGTTGAATATTTATTTGACCTGTGAACCTTCCAGAGCTATTTTCAGATTTCACCATGGAGGTTTTTTGAGCTGGAGAAACGATTACTCCATGTAGGAGTTTGATTCATTATCCTCACTGTGTAAAATTAGCACCATTTGTCTGTTTTAAAATTGTGCGCCTTGAAGTTCCAGTTCTTAATAACACCAACCCAATAAGTTCTATATAGTTACAAAAATATTGATTTTCAACATGTTCTGAAGTAATGGATGGTCTTAAGAATAGAACCACACAGAAATGAACATCTCTCAAGGCAAATTGGCTCAGTGGAGTTTTTTCACTCAACTTCAATGGGCCCAGGATTATCCTCTTCTACTCACAGGCATTAGAAGATTAGGTCTTTGCCAGATAGTTATGATTCTTCCTCTGCTGAATATTTGGTTTGGAAAACTTACTTTCTGTGAGTTTTTTTTTGCACATTTTATACTTTGTATTGCACAGAATAAAGGTTTAGACCCAGACTTTGGACCTGAAATCTAAACAGAATTCAAGTGACGAAGTCAGATGATGCTAAACCTGGGGGTCTGACATGAGGACAACAATATTCAAAGGAAAAAAGAGAGGGCAGTGGCCAAATACAAATTCCAACTGTAGGAGCAGTGACTGAAAATCTCAAATGCCTTCTTTTTACCTTGAATGGACCCGTTTTCCTTAATGTCTGCCTGCAACAATTAGCATCTACAACTGGACAGTGTAAACTAAATGAAGCCTTCTCTTCCTGCAGCTCTTTGATTTCAAAGTTTAAATATAATGTATCCTTTACCACTGACTATTTCAATTTGCCTTCCTGCTAACTCCAGTCTGTAGTGCACTCTTGCATACATGCTCTGCTCAGGTGGTGGATTTTTGTTTGTTTGTTTGTTTGTTTTGGGGGGATGTATTTGTGGGTTTTCTTGTGTTGGCAGTTGTTATCTCTTGTATGTGTTTTGGCTAGAAAAACTGAAGGGAGATGTACTGCAACATTGGAAAAAATGGTGCTATTTCTGGAAGAGAGAAGACTTAATTTTTGATTTTGACTTTGTTGCCATTTCTCTGTGCCTGTATTCATCCAAAGGCATAATTGCAAGCCAAGACATTATACCTAAAGTACAGCCTAAGGCAGCAACCTCTACCCAAGGTGCTGGGTGAAACTTGCACCTTCTGTGGCACAACACTCAGTTCCTGGGAGCAGCCCTTGCTGGTACAAGCAGCAGCCCATATGTTTAACTGCATCAGAGCTGGAGCCTTTGTGATCCTGGGTAACCAAATTTGACTCTCTGTTTCAATTTCTCCATTTGCCAAACGAGAAAATTGACACTTTCATCACAGAAATAGAATGGAACTAAAGATTCGAGTAATGCAGTGCTCTGAATTGAGAAAGTACCAAACCATGCCAAGTATTTTTATTGTAAAATATGCATTTGTTAAAGAACCACAAATTTTTACAAAGATTAATTCATTTTCCTGGAAATGATACATTTCTATAAGGCTGCAGAAGGTCTCCTGTAATAATGTGGATAGTGTTAAAACCCCTCTAGCAGTTCAGTATGAATTATTTTCAAACCCAAATATTAGTATGAGCTGTATGATATCTCTAAATATCCATCTGTCTGGATATCATTTTAATTCTATTCCTGTTTAATTTTTCTTTTGTCTTCCAAAACACTCAGAAGCGATCAACAGTCTCTCATATCAGCTATACTGAGGTTAATCACCTATAGAGTACATGTCAGATTTGAGGAAATTTCTCTGTGAAGCATCACGAGGATGTCCCTGACTGAGCATCCAGCCCACAGCAGACCAGTGAACAGCACTGATTGGGGAAGAAACATTGAGTTTTAGGAGAAAGAGTGATGTGCCCACAGGACATAGCAACCAGGGTGAATAATTTTCCCCTGACCTTCTGGCAACCCAGTGTAGACCACAAGAGATCAAAGCCAGCTCAACCATCTTTACAGAGTAGTGGAGTAAATGGTCACCCATACTGATCCTGTGCTGAAAAATTAGCTCCAGATGTATTTCAGATGGCCTGACACCTTTTGTACAAAAGCCTGTACAAGAAAACAGGATTTTATTTTCAATATAGTTCTTAAAATATAGGAAAGCAAACAAATACAACTGCACATCACAATAAGTGCCTTCGCCAGTGTTAAATACCCAGTGAAAAGGAAACTCATGTTCTTCAGTGTCGTTTGAAAGTAGCACCTTTCAAAAGACAAATGCTGCCATGAACCTTTAAAGTTATTTAGCTTTTCCTTAGCTCTGTGTTATAATGATTTGTTCTGTTTGAAAAACATGCAGCGAGGGAGTATATTTTCAGTTCTATGATATGTGGAGTGTGCTTACCTGAAGGAATATGAGCTCGTGGTGCTGGAGGAGGCTTGCACACACAAGACCAGCAAAAATTTCTTGGCTTAGAAATGTTAACAATGCTGCTAGCAGCAACAAAAATCAGACCTTCTTGCTTTTAGCTTGGATCAAGGGAAAAGACACGAAAGTGAGAAAGACTCAAAGATATTGAATAATTGGTAAAGTCAAATTAGATTTTAAATGTATTGGGTCTTCTGCCTATAAATGCAATGGACCATTTTTTCCTCTCGCTTGCACCATTGCTATGCTGGCTGAAATAAATGATGCTCCTCTTTTTCATCTATGACATTGCAGTGATGCCATTTCACACATCTAATGGGAGCACATTTTGCTTGAATAAGCCTATTAAAAAAATTCCTTGTTTTTGTTGTACCAGTGTATGCTGTGTGTGACAGCACAGCAGGTGGCTGCATGGAGGTGAACTCTAATTAATTCAAATCAAAAAGTGAGAGACCCAGATAACAAGCTCCACAATTAGCAAATTACATCAAGTGTATGCAACTATCCATCAGGAAGTAGCTGCCTGGCCTCCAGTGGTAAATCCAGCCAGTTCATGACTGTAGCAAGCACTTCCCCAAGGGAGCAGCTGCCCCTCTGTCACTGCCACTGCTGCCCAGCTGGACACAGGGGCTGGCTGGCCCAGATGTGACCTGGCTTGCACTGGGTGGAGCTCCACGGGCTTGTTGTGACCACCCATTTTATGAGGAAATCATCTAGTGAGCAACAGTCAGAAATGAAATGGGGGGTCGCCTTACCTCCTTGTCATTGGAGTGTCCTGAGCTGTGCAACGTACTCAGGAATAGTGTGGCCTTCCAGTCCCTTTTAAAAGCTGGGCTGTGAGTGCTTCACTGTGCCTTTCAAAGTACCTATAAAACATAGGAAGGGCTTGGGGGAAAAGATTTGCTCCCACCATAAATCAAAAGCGAGCAGACAAAGGTCAAAATACCAAAAGCCACAAGAACATTAACACTTAGGACATAAAGATTCCCTGAGAAACTAATGCCTGCTCTTTCCCCGGATAAAGCAGACACCTTATCTTGGGGAGTTTACAAAATGGAGCCAAGCTATACAAGTAACCACTTAACTAAACCAAGGCCTGGCTGTTTTAGCAGTCTGCAGTCATTAAAGCTCTAGGAAAGTCTCCCAGGAGCCAATATGCTTGCTTAAGTATATGCTGTAAAAGGTCCCTGAGATTTACAAGGAGCTGCTCCATGCTAAGCTAGGCACCATCTGATAAACAAGCAATTTTAGCTTCAGGCTAAACGATGCTCTTTGAGGCTTTGATTTACAATGCTGCAGATGATATATTTGTAGTTCTAGGATAGGTTCTGCTGTGGACCTGCTGTGATTACTCATCCATGAACTAAGTTAGGGCTCAGATCTTCAACTAGGAGGTCAGAAAATTGTCAGTGGAGCAAGAAATGTTTGATAAGGTTTATTTAGATGCTAACCACATTAAAAAAAACTAAATTAACCAAAGAGAGGTGAACAATTCTTAAGCTTTCTAGGGAACAAGCATGTTTTTTTTTTCCTTTTTTTTTTGGTAGCTTAATCTTAAATGCATTTTGAGTGAAAAAGATATGAAAGTAACTCCCAAATTGACTTCATGGACTAATTTTACTTTCATTAGGCTACTTTTTCAAAAAGAGGGTTGCATTTAACATCTTAAAATAGAAAATCCTAACTTCTTTTTTATGAGATTTCTCAGTCCTGTCGTACTTCTCTATAACATCTGAAAAACAACTTTGAAAGAATCAGCACAAGAGAAGTCACATAAACTTCAAAAATTTAGGGTAAAAACTTAGGGGAAAGAAAGAAGGAAAGGAAGCAGAACCTAACATTTCAGGAATGTGTGGCTTTCATAATTTTTCAGTGATCCCAGACATGTGGGACCAATCCTGCACACGCTCAGTGCCTCCTGAGAAGTGGTGAGTTGTCTCAACTGCTGTTAAAGCTGGAATATTTTAGACATTCCTTTAACTTTGCTGTCAGGAATACAATTCATGGATTTTAAAAAATATGATTTTAACCTTGCTGCTACATGTTTTAGGATTTTTTTCCCTCCACAAAAGAGCACAGATGAAGCATTTTTAAAAACAGGTTAAACACAAAATTTTAGTTCAGAAAAAAGAATCCCTTTATTTATTGCTTTTAAATGGAATTTATGTGCTCTGAAATTCTTTTCTGTAATACTAATGGTTGATCTTACCTAAATAATATATCACTGGAAAAGCCTGGAAAATGGTGGTTTTTTGGTATCACAAAAGCTGTAGACAAATTTTAAAAATATACCTCATTTTTTAGTTCTTTTTCTAGGTTGTTTTTAAAAGCAAACCATAGACTTTTGAAAACTGTGTATCTGACGATTGTCAGAAATGCTTTGCTTTTAAAGTCTAGTTTTAAAAAACCTTTCAAACACAGAATTTTGTTTCAGTTTTACATCTATCCATCCTTGGCTCCGTTAGGTACTTGGTCCATGAAACCCTCTGCCTTAGCAGTGCAGCATGCCCTGAATTCACTCCACCTTGGCTTCCTGCAAACTTCACCTGGATTTATATTGAAGTTTATAAATCATTATGATTTCATAATGCAAAGAAGGCTTTTATCACATGAACATATGACTGAAAACAAACAAAACCTGTTGTTGCACAAAGCCTCTGGGACTCAGCAATCACAGGAGGGGACACTGCCAGCTGTACTTGGGGGAAATCTGTAACAAGATGTTTTCATTTTCAGCAAATACTGTGCGGAGTGTGCATGTGGCAGTCAAGATACTCAGCTAATATAATCTTCTGTTGTATTATATGACGTCCATTAAATTCAGAGATGTGGCACTTATTTAAATATCAGGGTTATAGGCACTGTCCAGAAATTGTTAAGAATTGCAATTGCAGTCACATAAGCAGCAACAACTGGAGTTAGGGCTCCAAACTATTATCTGTACTCATTTGTCTTATTGTAAACCACTATCTTTACTCATTTTCTGCAATGAACTTTTTTTACATTCATATTTAGGGTAAGATATTTTGGCTGGATCTCTTAGTACAGTTTGGTCTGGCCTGTGAACCTAAGAGTCAGTGTGGGGGTTTTTCTTAGTTTGTTGTGGTTTTTTTAGATGTTTGTTTTTGAATGCCAGCTGGTTTGTGCCGCCCCTTAAGTAAAAGGAAATACCCTGGCTTTTTTTCTGCTCACAATCTAGATACAACTAATTAAGTCCTGCATTTTCTGCAGCTAGGCATGTGACATAAAACAAATTGTGGAGTGAGTCTGATAATGCAAATATCTTAAAGAATGATTCTACTTCACAAGTTTCCCTACTAAAGTTTGAGCTACTTCAAGAAAATAACTTTTAATTTCAATTGTTGTTTCAACAACTCAAACACTTGCATTGGCCCCTTTCTAGAGGGTATGCTTGTGTCATTCCTAGTGACATCAACAGGGCTTGTGGATCAGCAAATGAAGTCCATATCTATCTGTTAGTTATCTAATGTACAAAATACAATATCAAGGCCCAATTGGCAATGTAAAAAGTAATTTAAAGGTGCTTAACTTTTTAAGTAATATGTAGGAGGACCACATGGGTTTTTTATTTTTTTGGTTTCAAGACTTTACATAAAATTAAATACAATAACTTCAATGACAGAAATACTAATAGAAAAATAACAACATAAAAGTCATAGTAGTGACTATTACTATAGTAATGACTTATACTATAGTAGTTTATTATTTATTCTTTAATTGAGAAATACTTTATGGGAATTTGTTTTCCAGGAGTATCATAAGTTAGAAGTGAGTTTCTACAATAAAGGTAGAAGCAGTGAAAGCTTGCAAAGCCGTGCTGTCTGCAGAGCAGACCAGGTCCAAGCAATTGGACAGCTGGAGGAAGGCTTTGTGAGCAATCTCCACTGCAGAGCTCAGACTTTACCTGCTTTAAAGCCAGGGGATGGTAAGTCCCTCGAGTCAGAGCAGCAGTGGTGCCAGCAGGGAGGAGCCAAGTGAGGCTGACAGCAGCCTTGCTGGAGCGGGTGCAGGGATGATGAGAGCATCCATTTGCATCTCAGCTGTGAGCAGCCTCTATCCCAGCAGCCATGGGTAGGTGACAGCAGGTCCTGAGTTGTCCTCTGCTGATCAGAGGAGCTCCCAATAGCTTATTCAAGCAATGGGAAGAGGCAGAAGCCTTCTCTACTCCTTGCCTGTCCCTGTCCTACCAGGAACTCACAGGCTGTGGGTGGGTGGGCAGCGTCTCGAGCTCTGCTGTCAGTGATCCATTGCAGAGTGGTCCTGCTGCCCTCCCGCCAGACACCTGCCCTCTCCACAGCCTGCATGGACAGGGGATCAGCAGAAATGTTTACTTCCCCTTTCATTTTGGAGCCATAAACGCCATCATGGCTTCTGCCGGGCTATTTATATTGGTTTTTCTTCCATAAGAGCCTCTCCATCCAATGTCAGAATATTGGCTGGTAAGCCAAGAGTGCACAGTTTCCCCTCTGCTCTGCTTCTGGGGCTTTCTGACCCGTGGAACTTGGTCTTTGAGATCCTCTGGCCTCATTTCAACTGTCAAGGTCAGATGAATGTGGAATCTGAATCCTCATGAATATCATTATGCCCCAGAATTTTCCCAAATTTTGCATACTGGGACCTTTTCAGATCCTTTGCAAGGCTACTCATCTTGAAAAATAAAATAAATTGGTAAATCTCTATGCCAATTGCAGAAGATAGAATCTAGGCAGCTCACAAAAATGTGAAAATATGCAAAGTAAACAGATTGTTTCTGACAGTAACAACCCTGCAATTGCATAAAGCATCATCAAATTGCAACCTGCACGTATTAAGTTTTGAGAACAACTGAATTCACAGTGACACATTCTCAGCTCTTGAATTCATTATCACACCTGCTCAGCTTGGAGATTTGCTGTATTGCACCTTGTTCTAAAAGGTGGTCTCCAAAGGAGCACTGTATTATCAATGTAATCTCATTTGGGTTCAATTTTATGAATTTCTCTGTCAGCTATATGGAGAATTGTAGTGAAGGCAGGGCAAAGGGGTACCAAATATAGGTAAATATAGGCAAACTCTTCTGTGGGTGCTGCATTCCAAAAAGATGTTCATAGCAGGACCAGGAGTGCTCCTGAAAGGAGATTGTGAAGGGGCACTGTGATGCAGTGCCATTAAATCTTGCTCTTGGTCTGGCTGTAGAGAGCCCAGCTGAGCTGATCTGCATGCACCTTCCCTTCTGTGAGTTTAACAGTTTACTTTACTCTGTAGAAGTTTCTAGGAGAAAAACAAACCCAAAACTTAAAATCTAATTTTCACTGGGAAAATAGTAATAACTAATCACCAGAAAATAAGCTTTTTAATACTAGCCCCTGATGAACACATTTTCATCCAAATACAAAATAAACCCCCAAATTTCATGATAAAGCTACAGTCTTGACCCTTGGAAATGTGCTGAGGATTCCTTAAATCAACACATTAATGGATACTATTGCAGGCATTTTTAATAGTTTAATGTATTAACGTGCTGTAGGATTTTATAGCATTTTAATTGCTATGAATTCTCTCAGTTCTGCCAGATATCTTGCTAAAGTATGTTCCCACTTAATCTAACAAAATGTATATATGCAGACTTCTATTTGATGCTTGTCAGTAAATGTCATTAATGTGTAAATGAATAATTTTTAATGGTTTTCTCTTGCAGAAGTCGTTATTGTTGTTATGGTTAGAATGTGAGAGGTCTCCTGTAATAGTATTTATTTAAAGTCAGAATTAAAGTTAGGCTGTGATGAAATACATTCTTTATTAAACAAATGTGTACTTAAGCAGCCCACAATTTATTGTGTATTTATATCCATCTCCTTGTTTTTATATAATTGATACTTGGAGACAGATGGTATACTTAAGAAAAATACTTTAAGCTGTTAAAGACTTTCATTTTTGTTTGTTTGGGTTCACTCCAATGTGTTTATTTACCCATTGCCTGTCTTTATTTCCCACAGATGTACAACAGCACAATTTTCCAATAACAAAACTATTTCCTTTCCTGAACAGCTCCATGCTATTACAGTGAACAGCTGCTGAAGCCAATACTGGCTGGGAGCTGACAGACGTATTTCTCTAGCACAAGATCTTTCAAGGTCTTGCAGAAGCAGTTGGACAGATAGAAGTCACCCAGCCACCTCCTGGAGGGGACACTGCAGTGCAGTGAGTTATGAATGTAACTTCTACTTGGGTAGAAGTTTAGACAGCTTTGCAGTTTCATATAGAGCAAATTTTCAGCTTTAGGTAGATGTGTTGTAAGTAGCTACAGCTCTGTCATATGCTATGATTCAACATGTTTTAGTGAGCTGTAATGTATAATCAGTCATTTCAGATGAATTGCTTGATTAAATTAGTAAAAAGGCACACACATTGCACTTTGAGTTATTTTAAAATAGCATGGGGCAGTAATGACCCAAGCTAGCCTCTTGAATTACCTGCCTTATTAGAGTAATAATGTGCAGATCTTGTTTTGCACTACGGTTGCAAGCCCTTCTTTACATGTAAATTCACTCATGTTCTGCATGCTTTTATTGATTTTTACAAAAGAGAATTGGTTTGTTTGACCTACCTTGCTTTGATTTTTTTTTCCTTTTTCCTAAGGAAATCAATATAATAAAGTAATTCTTTCCTGCTATCCCCTTCTTCACTAAGCCCTTCTGAGAACAGTCAGAAAATGTCTCCCCTTCAATTATTTTAGACTTGTTTGCATTAAATCCTTTCAAAGGGACACATGTGGGTGTGCTACTTTAATAAGGATGCCTTCCTGTGATATAAGCTAAATAAAATTTTACATTTAAGGTGAGTAAGAACCAGTTATGGAGAAAATTGTTCAATATAAGTTCCATCCTAATTTCATTTTCCATGCAAAGCCTGCTCCAGCTCTAAAGTAGGATAGGAGTTTGATGATGTAGCATGCATAATTCATGATTTTGGCCTTCTGTCTGCCCTTCTTTTTCTTGAATACTACATATTTAGATTAGGTAAACTTATTCTTGTCTCCTATCAATACAGTTTGTTTTCAAGCAATATAATACAACATCCAGCATTGCACCTGGAGAGAGCGAGACAGGCAGCAGGAGCCTCAGTTTGCAGAGCAAGCTGTTTTCTCTCACAGAGTGCATTGGTCTCATTTGAAAGTTCACCCCTGTTTCATCCTGGATATTATCTATTGATGGCTTTCCAGAAAGAATGGGATGCTTTGCACCACCCTGACATTATCAGGCAGTGTTTCAGTGGCAGCAATGCAAGTACTGGTGTATGCACAGTGTATGAAGCACTTTTGATGCTCATTGCATGTGGTCTGATCCAGAGCCCAGCTCTGTGTGTTCTGAGCCCTTCTAGTCTTTGTACTGTTACGTATTATCACTACTATAAAATATTTGTGTGTTTTTGATGTTAAATCTCATGGACCTTCAAGGCATTAGTTTAGACTAACATGCCCCTGAACTATTGAAAGTTCAGCAGGTCAAATAGGATTTAGCAAGTGAAAACTGGCAAAATTTGATGTTGCCAAATGTCTCTGAGTGGCATTCTTGTTCTTTGTAGTCTTTGAGTGATCTGGAGTGGTATTGAGGGGAAAAACGCCCCTTGTGTTAAATTTGGTGTCAGATATTACTTTAAAAATCAAATGTGGCCGTGCAACGTGTTACCATACTGCACATACTACTGGAAGTAGTTGAATCTGAATGTTTGAAAATAAATGATTACTGTTGAATTACCCCTTGGAAGTGGAAGCCTAAGATTTTAACTGCTTTAATACTACTACTACTACTACTACTAATAATAATAATAGTAGGTTGTAAAGAGACTAAAGTAAACAATGGACCCTTGGTTTCAGGAATTCAAATGCTGACCTTCATTTTAGATTCCTCTCTTAACAATGTTGTTCAAACTTTTCAGAAAATTTAAAAATTGGATTACTTTTTTGAAAAATTACTATTATAGTTTCCATTTATAATAACATTTTTGAAATCAACTCTCCTGCATTTTTCACAAAGGGAAATATTAACAAACTTTCAGTTACCTAGCAGTCCTTTTTTAGTGTAATTTTCTGATATCACAATGAAGTAACTGAATGCTTTGTTTAGCCTAGGTTTTTTTAATTGGAAGGAACTTTGCAGAATCCCCAAACTGGTCCCTTATAGCTTTGAAATAGCAGAATTCAATAGTATTCACAAGTAATATTGCCAGTCTGACATCTAAACATAATGTTCTCCCAGTGAAGAAATTAAAACTTATTTAATTTTATTTAAGATGGTCTTTTGAGTCTTTCAGGTGCTTATTGGGTATTAATTTTACCCTTCAACAAAATAATAAATTTTTAAGCTTAGAGTAAGTGCAATAGCAATGAATTACCACTTTTCCATGCTGAATCTTTTGGGAAAAAACCAAAGTACTCAGGCAATTGAACGTTCAAAGCCCTGCTTTAGAGGGAATAGTTCAGGTTTCTCCACTTGTTTGCAGTGGGCTGGGGAGGTACTGGCTGTGCTGCCTGGCTGCAGAGTCTGATTAGAGCACTGGGGCTGAGCTTCAGAGCTTGGAATGAGTCTGTGCAGATGCACCTGCAAGGCAGAATGTGCTCTACCAAGTGCTTTTCCAAATGTTTCATAATGTGCCTCCTGTTCAAATTTAACCATATAGAAAGAAAATTAAAATCAATGAGTATTCCCGAACTTATAAAATAAATAAATGAACACCTTTTCCCCATGCCTAGATACTGTAGTTGCTCTGAGCCTTGGATGCTGCAATTGGGGGCTGGAAAATGGCTGTGGAGATGTTTTCTATTCTCAAATGTGGAATTTCCCTTTATCCTTCTGAAAATACTTGCTGAAAGACAGGAATTGGTCCCCGAAGGTTAATTCACTGTCACAGACAATACAAGCCCATCCTTCCCAAACAGATTTTATTTACCCATCCTATTACTTGGAAAGAATAATACTGTGGATGCTACTTCTGTCAAAGGTCCTCTGCTTCAGCATAGATCTGAAGTCTGTGAGTTTGTATTGGAAGTTCCTATGTGTGAGTGCTGTTTGTTGTCTTCTCTGCAGCCTCTTAACTGTCCCAGAAAGTGCAATAATTGTTTAGCACTGCGACTGCATGAACTGCTTTGATGTGTTATATATTGCAGCTATTTATTATAGATCTCAAGATCCAAATCTGGTGTTATCTGCTATGTGATCCTCTCCTACTGAGGTCAGCATTGTGGCTGCAGACTTGTCATGCACTCTGAATTCCACGAATAAAATTGTGGTTCTGCTTCTTGTGTGTTTTAATGAAAAAAAGATTTTCATGCCCCATAATAGAAATCCACTAGGCAGGGAGAAGCTTAAGGATATAAAATATACTGTTTAAACAACCCTTGCCAAAGATCTTGTCTTCATCTAGGTGTCTACAGTAAATATAGCCAAAGTACCTCTGAGAAGAGTCAAAAGTGATGGATGACTAAAACATAGTGAGTATGCACTGCAAATCTACTAATAAATACAATTCCTAGATGCCATCATAGTGTAACTATTAAAATCTGGATTTTTCCTTGAATTTGTGTTTTGAAAAACATCTTCATGCTTATTTCAATCTCTCCCCTTCAGCATTATTATACCTCTAATCAGAAAGCAAAATAGACACATCAGGTGAGGTTTAAAAAGGGGAAGAGAAACATTTGGTTTTGTGTGGGAACAATTAGAGGCTGTAAATGGAGTAAGAATTTGCCTCATCAATCAAAGATGAGTGTGGGAGAAGCTTGTTCTGCGCAGCAGGAGAGGAGAAGATCTGGAGCAGTGTCTGTGTGTGCAGGTGTGCCTCTGCAATACAAGTTAACATTTACAGTCATGATTGCCACTACTTGGGAAAACCTTTTGTTTTCCCATCCCAAACTGCACATTTGAGTACCACATCAGTGCAAAAAGAAGGCATCAACAACGATCAAATAAAAATAAATGTCTATTTAAGAAAAATGCTAGAAAGGTGAATTCCTTGCTCTATAGTAGCTTGAACTTTTAATATGTCACTTGGCAGTAACACTGGGATGTGCCTTTATTTCTGGGAGTCCCAGTCAGGGGTTTTGCACTGGGTCCCCTGAGTTGTCACCATGATGAGGGACTGAGTGGAGGGAGGAGGAGTGCATCCAGCTGCTGGAGCTGCCCTAGGTGGAGTGAGCAGGAACCGGGCTGCCTCTGCTGTTAGTCTGGAGTATAAACTGTGCTCAGTTGGTAGGCTTTGATGATGACTGTACTGTACTTGTTGTGCAGCTTGCAAGGGCTTTTGTTTCCTTTCAAGTATTTCACTCTGCAGTCCTTGAGTTCAGCAGCATGTCTCCTTACACAGAAATCACTGTCATAATTTGAGACAGGCACCCGCTGAATTCAGTACTTTGTAAAGGCAATAATCCTAAGTATAAATAAAAATTCATCATTCCAGGAAGTAACAGAGGCAATTCTTATATTCTTAATATACTGTAGCATTTTTAAAGGTTAAAAATTTTTCTGTATGTCTCAAAGTAGCTTCTGAATGATAGCAGTCTCCAGCTGATTGCTTCTTTGACATCCAAATGACATCCTGTGTTGCACATTGATAATTAAAAATATGAAATGTGTTGCAAAGGAGAGAATGGAAACTGGAAAGAATGGAAATAGGATTTGGAGTTTATATACAGCTTTTCAGAAAAAAATTAGCAAGGAATAATGTATACATTCCTAGTATTTTTATTTACTTAGTACATACACAACTAGAATGAATGTGTTATATCATGTTGTATATGTTCTTGTACATAAAATGGAAACCATAAATATTTGTCAATCATTTCATATGTAGAGTGCTTATTTTAAGCCAGTGGCCTTAAAATGTTTTACATTTTTTACTAGGAAATTTTTTACTAGCCAATTTTTTTTTTTAAAAAAGGATCCAGTTTAGCTTTAAAGACCAAGCCTGTTTTTAATTTAACTGCAAGTGGTGGAGATGGCCCTTGATGATTTGTAGAACAAGTTCTTCCCAATTATGCCTGCCATATCTACTTATGTAAAATTCCTTTTGCAAACTCTATATTACAAATTTTTGCTAGTTTAATGATATTGGCTAGTGATATTAATGTTTTGGATATATTTTATTTATTCTAGAACTCATTTTGTTATAGGTGGAATTAAAGGAGTGCATACGTCAGTTTATAATGTGGAAAAATAGAAGCTTCTGCAGAAGCTGAGTGGATAATATCTTGTATTATCCTACATTATACCCCTTAGATGGAGACCCAGGTTTTTGAAATAGTAGCTGGGGCATTTGTTGGCATCTAAAGAATTGCTTCAAGTATTTATTTCTTACTTCCTTCTTTCCATCCCTGCTTGCTTAGAGCTGCCAATTACCTGCTCATGAAATGTGATTAGAAAACTTGTACATTCAAGCAAAATTTGGCTTTCAGATTTACACATCTTTATATAGTTATACCAGTGTATGATTTAATGCTTCTACTTGGAGGAACTTGGTTTCTTATTCTTGATGCCCATTTTTATTTGCACTGTGTTACTGCTCAATCCTTTCTGTCCCATTGGTTCTCCTCTGTTCCTGCATATACAGCTTCAAAAGTGGCTGTGGTTTAACAGCCATTTCTCTTTTTCTCCATGTTTTTACTTTAAGTAGTTCAGCCATAGGTTCTGTTAGAACAATCTGGGAGCTCCTGGAGCAATAAAGAGAGCAAAAAATCTATTCTTGGAGATGTTTGCTTTTCTTGATTTACCTTGTCTTTTTTCTATAGTCTTTTGTCTGTAGTTATTAATTATAGTCAGGGCAACATTTTCAATGATTAATTGACTACTTCTTAAAACAATAAGGCTGCTTAATAAGCAAAACACAGTGAAAACTTCTATTTTTGTGAAGCCTTCTTTGGTAAGAAAGCTCCTATGCACACTAGCAATTTTAGTGTTATAAAATGAGGGGAAAGTTTCTCATAGATACGTGACGTTTAGAGTAATAAACTGCTTGTTTTAAAAATGCCCCCCAGTCCAGTATTATCACATTTTTGGCTTTAGCCCTTGATTAAAATTTGAAATTTTTGGCATTCTTAAAACAGAAAGGGGAAAAAATAATTGAGTTGGACTCACTAACACTGGGAGAAGGAGATAAGAATTACAGCCTTGCATGACAGCTGCCTTCAAAAGATCCTAGAAAGGAATGATAAACTTCAGAGGGAAGAAGGATATGATCAAGCCAATTCCTTCCTAATTTCACAACGTGATTGAGTTCAAGCCACAAATTAATGTGCAGCCCCCAGTTTTGTCCCTGTCCAAGCTGTGGAGTGCTCCAGGTGCTTTTGGATCCTGTTGACTTCCACTGCTTGCGTAAGAGATTAGACATTGTTACGATTATTTATCCAAAACCAGCTTTTCAGGTCTCTTGATGTACCATCAATGTATTGTCACTATGTTCAAGATAGTGCAAAGACCTTGCAAACCCACTTGATGCTGGGCAGGGTTCAATGGACAGCAGGGAGTGCTGGCTCAAGCCTGGCCAAGGGAGCCAAGTCACCACATCAGCGTTTCTGTGCCATAGACCCCTCCTTTCTGCCTGCATGCTTTGCAGGTCCATGTGATGGACCAACAGTGCTGATGTTTCTTGCTAGCTGAAAGACTTGTGCAGTTCTTGAGGAACTATCACTTTATCCACTCTTGTGAAATTTAGTACCTGAAGTGGCTGCCAGCTATATGCAGCATAGCTTTCTCTGGAGTACTTCTTAGTCTTTTATTTGGATTTCTTTCAGCTCTTTTATCTCCCTCTATCAGATATTTTTTTCCTTGCATAGTTTGTTTCATCATGTTCCTTCTACTTCCACATCTTTTACCTGGGATTCAAAGATAATACCTCAGTATGACATCACAAGCATTGGAAATCAGGCAAAGCTAGTTCTGTCCTCTCACCTTCAGACACAAGCCCCTCGTGATGACACTGCTTCCATTCAAGAAGCCTCAATGACATTAAGCATGTCCGTGGCTCTAGCTCTTAACCCATCTTGCATTACTGCTTTTCTTCTGATACTGGAAGGGTACAAGCTAAAAGGGCAGCGATGTTTGTATTGATAGAGATATTTAAAGTGTCTCCAACACAGTTAATAGCAGGGTTTATGCCATTTATCCTGAAATTTGCTTGTAAGCCTATATGTCAGCTAAAATGAATCTCTTTATAATATGGAAAATGAAGGCACTAAGCATCTTGCATATTGCCTGACCTATATCTTTCTCCACTAATGGAGGTGACAGGTCTTTCCCAGGGATGTGACAGGGGACATTATTTGTTTTCTTGAGTTCTTCTTGTAGCTTCTCTGGATCTTTTCTTACTGATGTGCAAGGCAAAACACAAAGACAGCCTGACTGCATTCTTTAGAGGTCTAATCAGAGATTAAACCAAACTTGATAGACCTTCATAGCTTCTAGCAGAGTAGAGCCTCTCTTGGAAAGCCTTTGAGTAAAACCCCACCACAATAAAAGCAGATCAGGCTTGACAGGAACAAATGGTTCCACGGGTCTCTAACCATAACCCAGACAACTCTATTGAGTAATCAAGGAAGGAAAATTGAAAATGTATTAAGATTTCTGCAGTCGCTTGATTTGAATGCAAGAAAAAAATGCAAACAATTGAGTTTGCTGCTACTATAGTGAACCACCCAGATTCTACTGGGTTTCTGGAAAGGTCTGTA
This sequence comes from Motacilla alba alba, assembly GCF_015832195.1. NCBI lineage: Eukaryota > Metazoa > Chordata > Aves > Passeriformes > Motacillidae > Motacilla > Motacilla alba. The sequence continues at coordinate 21,785,291 of NC_052022.1, read as the reverse complement.
AATACAGCAGCAAACATTTACATCCTCTTTTGCTAGCAGGATGAAACTTTCCTACAGGATTAAAATAAATGACAAGTTACATCACTAGGCAATAATTTCCCTCCCAGGATTGTCCTTGGCATCGTTTGTCTGGTTCCTGAAACTAATCAAGGTGTAGGGAACAACAAAAATATCCTTACAGCTGTATCTTTAGTTCTTGTCTGTAAACTTTCAGGTCCTCTGTGATATATTGTAGGTGACACTGCTTATCAATAAAATTGACTTAAGTATCTTAAATCAAAGCCACAATTAGACCAGAACTGGCATAGCTAATATATGTTAGTAATAGGATGGAAACCTCATTTTGTGAAACAATAATTATTTGTAATAGTTTACAAATTAAACTTTTAGAATGTTATAATTGGTCTAATAATGTAGTGTTATTAATGACTGAAGCAAGCCAAGTTGATCTATGGTTAGGCAATAAAGCTCTTGGAAACAAATGGTCACAGTAAATCAGAGTTTAGTAAGCTTTTTTTAAGTTCAAGCTAGAGGATACTTGCTTAGAAAGGGATCTCAGAGAATATCACTGGAAGTGCTTTGTAGATATGATTTAAAGGATGGCTGTGTTGAGCCTTCTGCTGAGCATAGCAAAAAGGGATGACCTGTCTAGAATTCTTTTAAAGTTCTGCATATTGCAGAAAGCCCACGTTTGGTGGAAGCAGTACAGGTACTGTAAACTGTCTTTGAACTGTTTGGCAGTGTCCTTTTGCAGCGTATTCAGGTACCTCCCTCATGCTCACAAAACCAATCCTCAGTAAAATGAGAAGTCTTGATACAAAAAGCCTTTCATTTTTAGGGTTCTTATAAAGCCTGGCCAATAAGAATTACTTATTGAAAAAGAAGAGTCATTAATCTGGTTAGATATATTGTTTGTGGACAATGTCAAATGTTTAATATTAAAGATATTAGTCCTTACTTTCAGCTGATTTAATATTGCCATTCAAGAGGAATAAAATTCCACTGAAACTCTTCAGCATCACCTTTTTTTTTTTTAAATGACTTTCCCCTACTATGTAGGTACTTATCTCTACTATAACAACCTTAGTGTTTTATATTCATGTTATACCTTCCAGTGAAGAATGTAAAAAATCCCCAACCCCTAAGAAAAACAACAACAAAAAAAACCCCTACAGTGAATTAAAGAAAGATGAGTTATCCTTTTATTGAAACAAATAGGATTTCTTTTTCTATTTAAATTGCCCTCTGCATGCTAGCAAAAATATTCCAAATTTTTTTCATAACCCGGAAGGTAAATTACCATGGAGGAGAAAATTTTAAAAAATGCTATTCATTCCTAATAAAGAAGCTGCAAAACAAATCTAGTAGAAGAGAAATGCTGAGGAGATGAAAAAGCTGATACAGGGGCTGTGAAACACTTGGTGATAGGTGGGAGTTATGAGATGGAGGAGGAAGGCAACACATTAGTCTGGAGCTCCTTAGGGACTTTAATGCATGCAAATAATAAGGAAAAATAAGAAGCCAGATGTCCTGAAAGACAAACATTTTCAGGGTTTGTGGTTGATGCCATTTCAGGGAATACTCTGAAAACAATTTCTGTTCTGTATTGGCAACTTGCTGTGTTTCTGACCATAATTTTTATTTTTACACACAACAGACTTTTGGCTGATCGCTCAGAATATTTAGTTGCTGTACTCTTATGTCAGACAGTTGTGTTGGGGTGTTAAAGTTGTTATAAATCTACACTGGTACAGGAACCCATGAACAATCATTATGGCTCTGACCAATGGCCCATTACATGCACTAGTCTCTCTAAAAGCAGTCTTTACCACTACTGTTTGAGCTACATGGAAAAAAGCTTGAAGTAGAAATGGATAAAAGTCAGTTGCAATTAAGCCTACAAATAGTGTTTTGCTGTTCTTTGAAATTCTTTGATGCATTTATTGTGACTTTTGCTAAGCCATATTTAATATATGCTCGAGAAAAACTGCTTCTGCTTTGGCCCAAGCCCCTGTGCAGGGTAATAGTGAGGCTATTCCACAAAATCATAGCTTTAAAATATAATTTTGTCTCAAAGCCAGAACATACCAATGCTTTCCATTAGTATATCAAGAGCAACCTGAGTCTATAGGCTGTAGAGGGTGTTCCCTTTTCTCTCTGCAGTTTTCATACCAATTTCCATACCAGTCATATTCAGCTGCCCTGGAGAACCATGCCTTGGGCTACCCAAACACCTCTGCTTCTCCTTTGACTTGGAAATGGGGACAAAAAAATTCCTGGGCATTCTGAGCTCTGACCTTATAGGATTGGCCTAATCCTGCCTTGAAATAAGAGTCAGGAAGGGTGTGTGCTCTCTGTGGGCAGTCAGCAGCAGTCACAGCTAGACAAAACCCAACCTCAATAAAGAAAAATCAGAAAGAAAAAACTATCTCATGGATCTGCCATGGGACTTGCAAAGAATTTGCTGGTACATCTCTGAGCTAAAATGCTAATACATACAGTGTGTTTATCAGCTTTGAAGTAGATAAATGATGGTGGAAAAGTGATGTGAGTACATGGAGGGGGAACTGGCATATGCAAATTTAATTTTTGTTTAAATCCCCTTATTAAAATTCAGTCAGGCTCAAAAGCATGGGGGAAGGTCTCTACCTTTAAAAGTAGAATTTATTCCACCAAAAAAAAAAAAAAAAAGACATTTCAAACAACTTCTTGGAGGTAAAAGGGCTGGAGAATGCAGGGAGGAAAGGAGCAATCAGCAGGTTGCAGCTGTTGGAAGTGACAGCTCAGAGGATTTACAAATGTAGTTGCTATAACTGTATTGCTTGAGTCACAATGAAAAGTAATAGAAGTGCAGTTGTTGAGAGGTGGTGACTAAAGTTGATGGAATAGTAGCAATTCATTTAAACATACAAAGGATTTTGGAAATGGAGGAGACACAGAAAAAGGAAATAAAGAAAAATAAATGAGAGAAACCCGGAAAATGGATGTAAGAGTGTCCCAAGCAGCTCAGGATGTGTCTGATGTGCATTCTAGGGGAGAGTATTTACTAAAATATCAGGGCTGTTCATGTGGCTTTGTATGGGGAAGCATATTTTTCACTTTGTGCAGTGGGGACCAGCTGGGAGCATTTGTACTCCCACAAATGACTGCTGCTTGTACCTACCTCTAGTGAAGGTCGGTGTTTCTACAGGGAGAGGAAACGTGCACAGACTAAAGAAGTGACAGCACCAGGCTGCCCAGGTCTAGCCCAGTCCAGCAATGGACCTGTGCACGATGCTTGAGGGCTGTTCCTCTCGACTGTGGAATCCTCCAGCAGTGTGGGTTCATCCTCCAGCAGTGTGAGTTCATCCTTCAGCAGTGTGGGTTCATCCTTCAGCAGTGAGGGTTCATCCTTCAGCAGTCTGGGTTCGTCCTTCTGCAGTGGGGGTTCATCCTTCAGCAGTGTGTGTTCATCCTCCAGCAGTGTGTGTTCATCCTCCAGCAGTGTGGGTTCATCCTCCAGCAGTGTGGGTTCATCCTTCAGCAGTGTGGGTTCATCCTTCAGCAGTGAGGGTTCATCCTCCAGCAGTGTGGGTTCATCCTTCAGCAGTGTGGGTTCATCCTCCAGCAGTGTGTGTTCATCCTCCAGCAGTGTGGGTTCATCCTCCAGCAGTGGGGGTTCATCCTTCAGTAAAAACCATGGGATCCCAGTAATCCGTTGCTCGTGGAGGTGAGATTGAGAGCATGCAAGTGGATGTATTCTGGATAGGTGGCACTGGCAACTCCTGTGCTGGGATTGCTCACATCTGGCAGTCTGCTGAAAGAATTGGTGGAGTCCTCACAGGAAACCCTGAATAAGATGGCATCTTTATTGGAGTCAGTCTCTTGAAGACGCAATGGATTAAATGGGTGTGGCAGAGATGCTTGGATGGAGGAAATTGCAGCATACAGCCTTTGAAGGAACACAGTAGAAAGTGTCAATCATGGCCATTTCATGAGGTTTTGATAGTCCAGCCTGGAAGTTCTCTGAGCATTTTATCAGCATCAGCTTGGGAAACAGTAGCTTCGAGGGAGAGCATACAAAATCTGTAACTGCCTTAAATCCACTGAAGGGAACAAAAAGAATTCCAGTAGCTTCTGTGCAATAGTAGGTGGAATGAGTAGGAAGATGCTAGGTTTTAATTCATTTTGCATTTCAGCAAACTAAAATGACCACATTAGCGCAGCTGTTCTTCAAAAGCCAAGACTGTTACAATTTTTATATATGTCCCTTGTAAGTGAGATGAAATTGGAGCAGTACAAATCATTGACAAGGCTATTATTTTAAGGTGGAAGAATTAGTGATATTTACAGAAGCAATATGATCAGAAGAGTAATATTACTGTGTGCTGGAAAAGGCAGCCTGAATTTCTTATATTTTTGTTTATATTTAATTTTTATCAGCATATACTTATTTTTCTCAATTTGAACAAAAATACAAAATTAAGGAGCTAAGTGTTATCCAGTACTTCCTATATTTCATCCAAAGGAACTTAAAATATGTAGCTAGCAAGTAGTCTGTGTAGTACCTTGAGCTGTAGAACTTTTTTAAGCCTTCCTGCGGAGCACATTTCTTTAGTTTACTGCTAGCTGTTGTACCTTTCTATTTCCACTATGATCTTTTGCTTTTTACATACGTACAGAATACTAGTATACGTTACAGAGAGGCCTGAACAAAGCCCAGGGGATGAATTCTGCCTTCTAATGCACTGCTAATAGTCAATATGAGCTTGAAGTGTTTTATTTTAAAACAAAACCCCCTACCTTATAAGTCAAGTCCATGCGCTACAGTGAGAATTTTTAAGAAATCCTGCAAAATTTCATAATAAAACCATTACTGGTCTGTTCTGGGCTCATTCACAGTGACAAACACAGGATTCAAAATAAATAGGCATGGTGTGAAATTGTTAATGACAGCCAAGTTCAGAATCTTGATGGGACTTGTTTTCCTATGAGTCATTGCAGAATTGCTTCTGACTAAAGAAAAGTCTTCCAAAGATACCTGTGTAAATTAGAATCAGCTTATACCCGGGCTGAAGTGCTCAAAGCACAGTTTATTACAGCTGTGTGTGCAGCAGCTCTGAGCAAAGTGTTTGCTCACACTCCTGCACTGCTGATGAAATTGTCACTGGAGCTGGGTTTGACTGCAGCTGGGTGTGCAGGGGAGATATTGTGCAGCCTGTGGAAGTGCCAATTAGCCTGGGAGCCTACATGAACCAACTGGCTATGTCATATGCTCAAACTGTTTAAAATCTCAACATTGACAAAACAATAATGAAATACTAATTTGCCATGTGTCTGCAGGACTTGCATGGCAGTTTCAACCTCTTGGAGAGAAAAAAGCACTTGGAGATGCTGCAAGCACAGGTTGTGGAGGAGCTGTGAGGGACAGGTGACACTGAGAGCTGAGCAAAACCAAACAGTTTCTGGAAGTGCTCACCTTCTGAAAGGAACATTTTTGATTTTACTAAAAGGAAGTGTGAAGTCTTGCTCAGATACAGATTGTCAGCCTAATTCTGTGCTAGGACAAGACATGTTGTTGCAGCCATATAAGCATATTAATACTGTCCTAATTTAACATACAGGTGTATACATTATTATGAATAAAACTGACATATATATTATTGTAGTTTATCTTACTCAGCTAAAACTTTCCTGTCATGGATAGATATGTCAGGAAGGCCAAATCTTCTAAACTGATTTTTACAAGTGGAAGAGACAAAACAGAAGCTGATAATTTAGTGTATATCCTCTGCCTACTCTCACCTTTTAGTATCTAGAAGCCAAAGCTGGTCTTGAGCTGCTATTTTCCCTAAAGAAAGAAAAAAGAAACTGTTGTTGCTTTTGCATATCTCTGTGGGTTTCCCCTCTGATATACTTCCTTGTCTGTACTTTGAAAAATTATTTTCCAAGGTTTATAGCAACTTCTTTTCAGCCCATGCATTTCACTGCATTGTAGCTTTTCTTAGCATTCTGTGTCTTTGCTTCTGCTCCCAGTCAGTGCTTCATTCTGTAATTATTTTTTTTTCTGTATTTTACTGTGGGTTTCTCTCAGTCTCCTTTCCATTGTAGCCATTTTTTCTTCCTCCTCCCAAAGCCACACAGTACGTATGCATGGAAGTACTACGGGCCAGATTTATTTAGGAATTGACCAGAAGCAGGTATTTATGGGAATTCTCTGTTTGTTCTCTCACATAGCTGATGGCTGTTGCTGCTTTGCTTTAGAGCACAGGAGTAAATGAGTCCTTGAGTGAATAACTACGTGTCACCCTAAAGAGAACAACCGTCAAGCACTTCATCTGCAAAAGATTCAGAAACTACATAATAACAACTAGCAGGATAACTGGGCCAGTTCAAGACTTTGGCACCAGAAGGTTTTGTAGCCATGTTTTGTAGCCATGTATCCAAGTCTCTCTTGTGTTTCATTCCCAAAGGAATTTGCCTCATAAAAAAGGCAGAGATTAAATGATACAAATGTGTAAAGAAAATATCACCTAGCAAAATCAACAGAGGGGAGAAACAGTGTGTTGAGAAGAGAATTCTACCACAACCAAACAAGACTATAAAAATAAGACACAGTAGTAACAGCATTAGACTTATTCTGTTTAATTTAGAGTCTTTGTGGAGTGGTGCTGAGCAGAGGTTCAGGGGTTACCTGAGTAGGAAGGAGACAATGTGTGCAGTTGTGTTGCGGTTTGCTGAGTGCCCCTCTCCTCTCTACTTTGATCACAGGGGTTTCTTTCTGACACCAGTTTTAATTGTATTTAAAACGGCCCCTTAAAAATGGACATGTGAAAGCTCTAATCCAAATGAGTTTCAAAACATATAGTTCAGAAACAAGAGTTAAATGTCTACCACAATTTGTAAAACCAGTACAAGGGATCTCTGAAAGTATTTGCTTCTGTTTCCTTTCTCTGCCCCTTTTGCTTCAGTAGAAATAAAGTTGCTTGCACAGGGACTGGTGCTGCATGAATACTTCCTGGCCTATTCCTGTAATCATTCAGTGCCCATCATAGGATTTTTATCTATAAAAGAAGCGTGGTATGTCATGTGATATTACTGTTAACTTCAAAGAAAAACATTTGGATAAGAAACACTGGCAATTCCTTTTTAAAACCGTCTTTAATGACTGGATTTTATTATAATGAAGTTCAAAGTAAAAAAAAAAAAAAAAAAAAAAAGAAAAAGAAACAAGATTTCATCCAGAGCTGGATGGCAGTGATGATTTTAAATAATGGTACAAAAATAAGTCATGGTTTCCTCAGGGACACTTTTGCTATGGATTTATTTCTTACTTGACTTTTCTGAAGTGCTTGGGTAAATTCTGCAAACAGGTCTTCAGAACCAGGCTCTTTTTACTCAAAATTTCTGGTTTGACATCACTAGATAGCTCAAAGTAGTGAACTATTTATGGACTTTAATTCACTTTGTTCACTGATGATAATTATGCTGCTACTAAACTTGTCTTTAAATTGCTATATGTGAAGATGAACCTGTCCTATATGGAGAAACAACTCATACAGCTGCAGGAGTGTCCAGTCTAGACAGATCTATGACACTCTAGGTGCTTGAGAACATAGCATTGCAAAATATTCTGAAAAGGAAAGGTAAAATGTTCAATAGTTTAAACATATTTTTCAAGTACTAAAAAAAGTATGCTTCCTCTGCTTTTCTTTTGGAAATAAATACTGCCAGGAAAAAATTTGCAGATACATATTTGGCAAAAAAAGTGTTTTTTTCCTTTTTATGTCTCATGATGAAGTATGAATAAAACCAATACTTACAGCCAAGATCAGTTCTGCTGTACCAGTTCTTCGTCTAATGTGTTCTGTTTTCTAAAATAAAGAAAGTCCTTTTAATATAAAAATATATTGAATTCAAGGGGTAGATTATTTAGGATTCTGCAAACTGGACCTTACCCTGTCATCTTTTTCTTTAGTTCTAATTTGCAGAGTAACTGTCTGCCTCCACAGTGAGGATTAAATGCTCCCTTCTGAGTGTTCCTTAGATCTTAGCCAGCCCTTGCAGCCTCTGATCCCCCCCAAGGAGCACATGCTGAAAGAGGAAAAGCTTGCTTATATTAACTACATACACTTTCTAAACATAACCCACTAAAAAAAAAAAAATCAAACTGGGGACTTTGATCAGTCTGGGCTGGGCATCAGAGTGATACAATCACTGTAATGTATATGAAGTTCTATAGATAACTAGGAAATTAAAAAACTTAATGTTTTTGTCAGTGGTATGTAACTTCTGGAGCTTTCTGTGGATTTTTGTGTTCTGTGTTTTCTCAATGTTTCAGTGTTGAGTAGAGAAAGCCAAAACACCTTCCCCTTTCCAGGAGGTCAACTGTATGGGTGTGTCTGAATTGGTGAAAACCAGACCTAGCTTCAAGATGCAGAGTTTGATCCGGGTCATATACACTTCCTCAATTTGGGAAGATTCAGATCCTTGGAATGCACTGTACCCATTTAAAAGAAGGATTTATAAAAGAGTCTAAAATTGCAGTATTCTCTACTAGCTGACCTTATGCAGATTCTCCTCTAATAGCTCTATCACACATGAAAATAATAGCTTTGAGACCTTGCACAAAGGCATTTGCCTGCAATTTTTTTGAAGGGTCAGTCTACACTGATTACTGGACTTGCAGATATTGTGTCATCCTATGACTAAATCTGAGTGAAGATACCTATTTTTTTTTCTCTTGTACTTCTACAAATGATTGTTCTTGCTTTTTGGTACTCTGCATGGAGTCTTTGCACCCTTCATGGTTCACAGAAGCTTTAGAAAATGTGAGCAATATGATACAGAAGGAAAAAAAAATTTTTTTTTTGCTGTTTTTAGCTCTTATTCTATTGATTCCTGACTTAGCAGGGAGCAGATGATAATTTGGTGTCAGATGAATTTTCAGATGAATTATATTGCTGCCTACACCAGCAATATAATTTATGGCTGCCACAGTGGACAGTAAGGCAAAAGAAGAACCTTTGCTACTCTGGATGTGTGGGATCCTGACTATTGACCAGCACCAGGTGCTGTTTTAAGAAACATCTGCTTACACCCACCTTTTGTTTTCTATGGCTGCGAAGCTGGCCATGAGGAGCTTTCCTCATGAGATACCAGGGTTCTGACTTGGTGGAACCAGCTCATTATAATATTACTGTTGATAGCTACATTGCTAAGCTAAGTTGACCTAACTTGATATGCATTTCACTGGCTTTAGTTTTCTTCTCTATTAAAAATAAGTTAATGTGGGTTTACTTAATGTTTTTTCTTCTCCTTTGCTTCCAGGACTGTACAGGAAAAATTTTCATTTCTTTGGGTTTGCATGTGTTTGGACGAAGTGTGTGTGGGAAACTTTACTGCATCAAAGTCAAATCAGTAAGAACAGCTTATTCTTTTACTGCCAGAGAGTTAAGCTGAACTTTTCACCAGGCTCTTGCAGCACTGAGTTCCATAGAGGAAATCTTAGAAAAATTATCTTTTGTACTCCAGAGACTCTTGTTTGACTAACTTTTGAGACTTAAGTGCAAGTCAGCTGTTTGAAAACTGTTATGGTCCTGGAGGGAAGGAGTCAAGCCAGACCTCGAGAGGCAAATCACTGCTTTAATTGGTGCATCATGCACAGGTCGTGCTTATAGCTCTCTAAAAATTATTGCACAGCTAGGGAGGACTCAGACTCTTTGTGGAAGTATGGTCCTCTCAAACGCAATATCGTGGCAACCCTGAGAACTCAGAGCTTCAGTGTCAGGGAGAGATGATGTTCTTGTCTATGATGACTCTGGCAGGACTATCTGCAATTGTTACTCCACTGGGCTTCAGTGCCAAAAGCCATTTTGGCAGCAGAGGCAGGGATTGATCCTCAGTGTGAGATAGAAGTGAGACAAGCAGACAGAGCTGGTGATAATGTGACGATGAATAAAACAATCCACCATTGTGTTTGCTTCTTGCACGGTTATTTGCGCACAAAAACTCCTTAAGAAGAGGAAATAGCTAAGTTAGAAAACATCAGTACTGATTTCAGTTGGTGAGCTGCTGTTGTGCAGGTTATTAACAGTCATGTACAGGTTATTAACAGTCATGTATTTGTCCCAATGGGGATATATTTGTTAACTTCTCAGTTCACTTGTAATACTCTGATGTTCAGTTTGTTTTCTCTGGCATTAGTATTGGTGAAACTCTGCTCTTCCTTCTCACTTTTGTGGTCCTCTTTTCTTTGTCTACTAAACTGGAGATGAGTTGGTAATCACTGCTGGTGTGTGTTCTGGAGATGTATATGGCTGTTTGGGGAAGGGTAAAAAAGCTGTGCTGGGATGCTGTTAGGCTGCTCTATCTGTAGTTTCCTTTCCCTGGAAACCATGAAGATATGATTCCAGAAAGGAAAGATGAGGACACAAATGTGTCTCAGCTCGTTCTCCTTCCATGGAAAAATAAGTGGGAGGGGTGAGGAATGAAGCAAGACTTCTTCATGTGAATATTATTTCAGTTTTAAAAAATTAAGTTATTATAGGCAGCTACCAATCTAGAAGTATTGTAAATTAATTTTATTACAGTAATAAGTACTGTGTCATGTTGATGATTCTCTGATAAATATTGTCTTCTTGCATAGCTTTTTTGTCCCCTGGACAAAAGGGGACAAATGATTCTAAGTTGTAAGATCTAGATTTCAAATAGCATTGTATTCTATCCATAAGCCCTGGGAATATTTTTACAATTCAACAATACAAGTATGTTTTATTTTCAAAATGCTCATTCCCCTATTTTATAAGTCAAGGGGGGGGACCATCCCCCACACAGAGCTGTACATAGTTACATCAGCATGTATCACTGCAAAAAATAAGCTCAGAGAAACTGCTTTATGCATGTTCTCAAGCTATACTTCTTAATCTAGAAGATAAAGGCTATTTTTTCGATGACACAATTTTAGAACATACTTTTCCTTTCCAATTTTCATTTACAAAGTTTTTTTTTTATGCCTTCAGAAAATATAAGCCCCTTCTTAATCCAGAAAAGTGTCCCTGTGAGATTTGGAATAATGTTTGTCAGCTGATATTATTCATAAATATGAAAGAATGGGCTTAGTTATTATCTGTGATTCAATCTGCTCTTTCAAAAAAGGTCCCAGCAATTACCAGGTTAGTAAGTTCATCTTTCCAGTTGCCTTCAAGTGTTGTAGTTTTAAGTGCTTGTTTGAATGCAAGAACTGTGTTCCTTCACTGCGTGAACAGTATCATACTGTGAGATTTACAAGCAAGCAGCTTAATACTTTCCCCAGTATTGTCTTGAAGGTATTTCACTTCCTTTATTTTCCTTCTTTAGTAAATAAGGCTGCAAGTTGCAAATCTGAGTGCTTGAAATTAGACTTTCAGGTCTTACGGAGGCTTTTAAATAGCAGTATCCAGATTCTCAAAAGTGAATCTGGGTTTATTTTGGAAGCCTACAGAGTGTATTGGAACAACAATTTTAAGAACCTAGCTTAGGCACTTTTTTAACCTCTGTTTTAGGGTTTGTACTGAGGTGTTTTCTTGGGATAAAGGTGGAGGTAGCAAGCTCCTCTTGCTGCTCAAACAGCAGCAAACTCTAAATTAAACTGCTTTTATATATAAAGAATTGGAGCCTTAGCTTTCTTCCACGATCACTGAGTATAGCTGTCAGATCCTAAATTGCCCTTAATTTATTTTACATCTTTAAGTTATTCTATGCTTGAATGTCAAAACTAGGTAAACTGCTTGGAGTGTGTGAAATGAATTTTTCATTCTCTTTAAATTAATAATGAAGCTTGAATGATTCAAACATGAAATCTATTAAAAAATAGTTTTCACCCTGTAAAACTGCTGTTTCACCTCTCTCTTAAGATCGCATTACTTAGAAACCCATGACAGATGTTTCTGTGCTCCCTCCTTTCGGGCTGCTGTGCAGTGCCCCGACACTCAGCAGAAAGTGGCTGTGCAGAGGCTGATCCAAACCAGGTTGGAGGCTGCTCCTGGGCTGTGGGTCAGGGAGCCCCCAGTGCGTGTGTGCAGAGGAAAGAGAAGGCTTCCTGTGTTTAGCTTCACTCCTGTAGAAATGGCTCAAGGTAGAAAACTGTAACTGCTCAAAAAGACCTGCTATGGAGCACATAATGGGAGCCATCCCTGTCTATCTACAGCTGCCCATGCTGCATGGTCCTCCCTGCCAGTGCTCTCTCTGATGGAAAATTTATGGGTGTGATTGTGCTGTGGCTGGATCAAAATAATATTCCTGCATAAACAAGGAAAACACTGTTTATTTAAGTAAGATTTCCAAAAGAATGTGGAGAAATTGTTGTAGCCACTGCACTCAGATATAATTGCAAACAGGTGCCTTTAATAACAGGTTATGGCTTCATTTAGTCAGGTTAAACCCCCCTTTGCTGTGCCAGGGTGAGATTGGCTCATTGCACCAGGGAGAAGAGACTTGCCAAGCTCCTGAAGCTCCAAAGCATGAAGTCATAAAAGCCCTTAATGTTTACATTATCAGTGCTGGATTTTTATGAGCAAATGGGGTTACACAAGTAAAAATAATTGAAGCATCATGGACCCCTTTGGAATGAGTCTGGTGTATACTGGAAATACCTAGATAACATTTATTTCATTTTAAATATAAAGGTATTTATTTCATTTTTCTCCATGCCTTTCCTGTTTGTTATAGTAAGAAGGCTCATGCCACCATTGCCTCTGTCCTCCTGTATTCCCTTCAGCTGGTGAGAAATGGTGCTGCTTAGACAAACAGCTTTTTCCTGCTAGGTCGCATTGCTGGATTCATTTCTGGTGGACTTGAGTGGGTCACTGGCTGTAGAAGAAATGAGCCCAGCAGAACTCTGAACCCTATTGGGCACCCAAATGGGTCAGAAATTAATAATTTGAAAAAAATCTGGATTAGCTTCACTATTCACCAGGCTGCTTGTTGTGGTTTAAGAAATGGAGGATTACAGCAGTCAGGCCACTGGGTCAGACTGGAAACAAGTTTCAATCTTGGAGCTGAAGGGAGAGCTGGTTTTTCTGCCTCTTTTCTTTGCTCTTTCATCTGCATGGCACTGTCCCTAACATCTCAAAATTAAGCTGTGTTTGAAAACAAAACTGCTTAAAAGCACTTTTTCTATAGGTTGGTATTGATGGAGGAAAAAGTTTGGAGTTGTTTATTTGAAAGAGTCAATAAGCTGAAGGGAAGGAGTGTTTAAGTTATCTTCTACCTGAAATTCTGATAGATTTTTAACATTCCCCCTCACCAAAATTAGGAAAATTAAGAAGTCTTAGAGGCAGGGGAAGTCCTTGCACAGAGAGATAATTCCTTAAAAGAGACAGGGGAGTAAGTGCCTGGTAACTGCAGCAAATGGTGTTTGGCAGTAGTGTTCCAAGGGTTCTGCACTGTTTATGAGGACTTATATAAATGGGTTTGAAAAGGGAGGAGAGCAGTGAGGTGACTAAGTTTGCTGTTGATACACAATTATTCAAGGCAGTGAGGATGAAGGCAGACTGTGAAGAATTACACAAGGATCTGAAGAGACTGTGTGACTGGGCAATAAAATAGCAGCTGAAATTCAGTGTAGATAAATGTGAAGTGATGCATGTGGGGAAAAACAATCCTAGCTTCACATATAAAATGATTGGCTCCAAGCTGTCTGTTGCTACTCAGGAGTGAGACCTTGGGCTATGATGGATAGTTCCATGAAAACATCAGCCTGTGCTTGACAGCAGGCTAAAAAGCAAATCAAATTTTAGGAATTATGAAGAAAGGACCACAGAACAAAACAGATAATGTCATTATGCAGCCATATAAATCTATGGCTCACCTTTACCTTGGGTACCACAAGTAGGTCTGACTCGCTAATCTCCATGAGGATGCATTAAGATGGGAAGATTCAGAAGTGGGAGAGGAGTGTGTATGCAGAGGTCTGAGTAGGCTGGGACTCTCTTGTCTGGGGAAAACTCATCCAAGGATGGTAATGACAGGTTAAAAAAACTGTGATTGGGTGGAGAGGGACAGATCTGTCATCACCTCTTTCAGCACAAGAGTTAAGAGCCGTTGAATGAAGCTTGTAGAAACTGATTCAGAGCAGGGGATGGCATCTTTTTCAGAAGGGAATAATGTACCTTGTCAAAGCTGTGCAGAGGGTCTGGGGTAGAATTGACAAATAATTGGATGAAATGCCAGGTCAAGGACTGCTAGATGCAGAAACCCTAACAAGCTCGAGAAATCTCTTGAAAAAATGCTGGAGACTGCAAGAGCTTTGTTGGAAATACTGTGTATGTTTGTTCTGTAGTTTCAGTTGTGACTGCTTCTGCTCTCTGCTTGAGACTGGTAAGTGGATTTGAGAGAGCAGGGTCTATAGACTGACTGTTTGAGCCCTGTCAGAGATCTATGAGGGGGATGCAAGCAGACAATTCATACACCTATTGCAGGCTGCTGGGACTTCGATTTCTCGTTATCCAATACTGAGTGCAAAGATCATTACAGAGAAAGGACTCTGATAGCACAGGAAGCCTGTTACTCCAGTCTCGTGTACTCCTAATGTTAATGCATCTACAATGCTTGCAGTGCAAATTCAGATGTGATTGATGCTGGAATCTCTGAGCATATATCAGTAGCAGGACATGAATTCCTTGTGAACTGGAGTAGTGTTCAAGGAAAGCAAAGAGTTTCTGAAGTTATGCATGAAGGTAATCACAGGTGGAAATCCAAGATTTTGGTAAGACCCTCCTCCAAATATATAAAGATATAAATAGATAAATATATTTTTGGTAAAAAAATAATAAATACATCCTCCTTCATGCATTTATTTTTTTTCTAAAGTCAGTCATCTGTATTTACTGCACATATTACTGCAGATAAGCATTCATTTCACTACATAATTATTCAATTAGAGAGAACAAGTATTGCTCAGTCAATTCCAATAAATTGAATACCATCTAAGAATTGTAGATTAAGCACTCATTCCTTTACCTGTCTCCTAAGGAGTGCTGATTTACGAGTGGTGCTGCTTAAGATTGAAGAGAAATCTGACTTAGGGATGAGAACAACAAAGAAGTTTGATGTGTATAGCAAACATTGTGGCTGTGACAGCCTGGTCAGAGAGTGTGAAAACTAGATAAGTTTTCCTAGAATCAGCTTGTGAAACTTTAGGGAGTTGAAGATAAACAATGATACCTTGTTATTATAAACAACCTGCAGGTGTTGTTTTCCTACTCTCTATTTTCCTGTTTTTCTCAAAGATTACTTATAAGAAAGGTTATTTGTTAAGCACCCAATCAGGTGAAATGTATTAATTAATTGAACAATCTGGTCTATCTGTTTCAGAATAAAAAGAGAGACTTGGAAGTGAAGTGAGGTGCTGTGCAAATCAACCTTTGGGTGAGTCTGTGTTGTTTCTTACTCAATAGTGAAAAACATGACAATGAAGTTTTAGGAAGATGGAGACGGAGCAAAGATGATGTACCATGTGTATAAAGCCTGTGAAACAGTAACTGAGGTGAGTAAAGAGTGTTTTCTTGAATCTGCCTACTAGTTTTTTCAATGTTACACCTTTCATGTCTCTCATTCCCCAAATCAGAGTGTGCCTGTTGAATAAAATAGAGATAAATACTAAATTCAGCATTTCTTTTGAGCTGGCTGCTGCAAAAATCATGAAAGGTGTGTGGAGTGGATATTAGAGATGCATGGAAAGAGGAAAGGGCTGAACATCAAACATAAAAAGGTCCAGTTGGTTGCTCCAAGTCTTTAAAAGTAAATTGCTGGTTGCTGCTGTAGTAGGTAGTATCTGTTCTAACAGAGCATAAGTTGACACTTGCAGGAAAGCATAACTGGCTAAATGTCAACCAGTGCAGTAAACTAGTCTTGGGAACTTGAGTTGATTTAAAGCCTGACCCTGATGGAGAGGGAAGGACTTTGGCTCAGCAGCCTCTCCAGAGACCCCTTCTTCTACTTCGTTCTCACAGTGAAGGACATGTAAAAGGACATGTAAAATTGGAGTTTTGCTTGTTAAAATCTGTGATCATTGCCTGGAAAGGACAGGTAGTTGCATGACAAATGTGATTACAAGAAGGACTAGACATTTCAGCTTAGGATAGTAAGCAAGTTCCTCTTATGGTTTCAGTGATGGAAAAACTTAAACCTGCAGTGGAATGCCTCCCCTAAACTTGATGACTAATATCTCTCTCCATGTGTCCTATACCTGTGACACATACTCTTTGCAAACTGTCTGGTAACACAGAGGATGTTCCGCATCCACTGGCTCATGCAGGAGCCAGTAGAGCAGCTGTTCCACCGAGCAGGTTATGTGCTCTCTGGAAAACCCTGACCGCATATGTGATGATCTTCTTGCTCTGAACTGTTGCTGCAGGTGACTGGTTGCGTCAGGAATAGCCTGGCTTACAACTTTCAGGTTTGTGCCACAAAGGACATGACAAATATGCAAAAATCTGAGTTGCATCATGAATTATGAATAAATGCAGCAAAATGATAATTTATGAATTAGATTACTTTTTCTCATCTTTTAAGACATGGAAGAACGACTTAAATCTTCCAGTCATCTTGTAGTCTAACCAAGCAAAAACTCTTATGGAGTTACTCCCAAACTTTGCTATTACCCTTGTTGTTCCTGATCTACTTCCTAGTTAAAAAAACCCAAAACTTTTGAAAGGCCAGGAAAGTTTTCCTTTATGTATTAGTAAGTTAACTTTGTCTGGTCGTCTATACATATTCCTTGGCCAATATCTTATGTCTGCCTTCAAAGGAACATGAGGTGAGGAACACAGCCAACCAAAAGGAGAGAAGTACTAGAAAATTAGACTTTTTATTCATGAGTTATCATAAATTGTCTTTATCACAGGAATGTTCTTACTATTTTGCTTTCAGAAAAGTAGAAGAATCAAATGTAAAATACCCTGTCATAGGTATTACAGGGAAAGGAGCTGAAGTATTTTCAACTCAGTGTCTGTTTAGTGTGTTATGTCCACAATTCTGCATCCTGCAGCCAGAGGTACTATGATCTATTCAAATATTCTTCTGGGGTATTGGCCTATGCATACAGCTTACTGTTATTTTACCATGAGTCAAAAATATGCATTTAGTTTTAAAATATGCAGTTGGCACCATGCAATGTTGCACATGCTATCTAGTGCTTTGGAGGAAAGAATTATGGTTTCTTTTGCTGATGAACCTTAGGTCTACGCTGACCTGTTCCAATATAATATTCGTATAAGCAGGTCTACAAAAAGCCTTGTTAAAATACACTTGTTACAGCAGTCCCTGATAGCACATGCATCGTTTCAGTTATTTTGATTTTGTTTTAACCCTCCACAATGAAAATTTGAAAACAAGTGGCAATTAGCAGTATAAAGCTAGAACAAGGGCCATTCATAGCAAATAGTGGTGCTGTGTAGTGTCTGCTTATAAAGGAAAACCTTGTGTCAAGTATTTTGTTGCCTCTCAGATGAGAAATACTTGACTCTAAAATTAACTGGAAAAGCTGTTCTGTGCAAGGGTGGCTGCAGCAGCAGCCAGCCCCACTGCTCTGCAGCTCTTTAGGCCATTGGTAACTTCTTCAGAAATGCCTACCAAAAGTTTTGCTAAGACCTTTGCTGTCCCCTACTACCCATTTTGTTTTGAATACAGACTTATAATATTGGGAGGAAAACACCAACTTCTTTTTGTCTGTAGGAATCAATCTGTATTTTTCTAGTTCTACACCTATTTTATCAGCTCTGACTTGTAGAATGCCTATATTTTGCTGGCTTGTTTGTACTGCATGATGTAAATGTGATAATGTTCATGTGATCGTGTGAGCCTGAGTTTTATTGTGTTGATCAGCAATACTGGCATGGTTATGGTGCATTTTTCTTTTTGGAAAGGTGATACTGAACATTTAAGATGGCTTTTGTGCTACTAAAGGTAATAAGATAAATTACTAGAAGTTTGTTTCCTTTGCTCTACCTTTCTAGTCTCCAGTATGAATAGATGCAGATGCTCACCCAGTCATATTCAGACCAGTTTCACTGGAAATATGGTAGAATTCCCATCATCAAGGGTTGTCAGCTTGGGACTGAGTATCAATCGGAATGCTTTTAGTTTGATCTGGAGTTTGTTGTTGCCACCTGATCATCCCTGATTGCCTTTTGGCAGGGCCAGAAGTTTGTAACCAGCATTAAAACAAGGCTCTGATCTCCCAACGATTTCTGAATGGTTTATAGCCCTAACTCACAGCTGGTGAGTTGAGTTTGTAACTTAAATTGTTTTGTTACAAAGTGAATCCTATTCAGATTTCAAAAATTTCACCTTCAGTTTGGAAATGTCATGTAACTCTAGAATAAAGCAAAATGAAAGAAAACTGCAAAATTGAAAGAATAAACATGATTAATATTTCTTTTATTTTTTATAATTAAAAGTGCTACTCTACAGTAATATAAAGTTTTTTCTTCCATTTTCTTGGGCAAAATTCTTTTAAAATGTAATAGTTTGCCGAGGTCTGCCTGTGTTATCACTGTATTTGACTGTACTGCTCATGGAACAGCACTTCAATTTCTCATTTTTTGTTCTACCTGTAGAACAAGGACATAAAGTCACTTTCTTGACCCCTTGATGAAATATTTCTGGAACAGGGAGAATGTCCCCAGTCAGCCGTTTAATACTTCGGAGCTTTAATTGATAAAGCTTATACCAAACCTTGTAGAAACACACCTTCAAAAGAGAGATAATCTTGGGTATCAGCATATGGATCTGACACTCTGTTCTTCATGTTTGCTGGGTTGCATCGTCTCATGGCAGTTTGTGACGAAAGTCATTGTCCAAATTCAAGGTACTC
This sequence comes from Motacilla alba alba, assembly GCF_015832195.1. Taxonomy (NCBI): domain Eukaryota; kingdom Metazoa; phylum Chordata; class Aves; order Passeriformes; family Motacillidae; genus Motacilla; species Motacilla alba. The sequence goes on along the minus strand of NC_052022.1, from coordinate 21,766,456 downwards.
TTAATCACTCTGAAAAGTCAGGTTTCCTTGTGCTCTTTATATGATTCTGCTGAGTACTACAAGCTAATCAACAGCTGTGAAGTGCTTTAGTTAGGCCACTTCTGTGTTCACAAAATTCAAAACTTCCACTCAAGCTGAGGTCCCAGCAAAGGGAAAAAAATAGTTTCCCAGGGCTATTGTACTTCCCTGCAGAATTAAAACTAAACTTTTGGCTCTTATGGCATGGTGAAGAAATCTGAATGATCCATCTGAAAATTAAATATTAATATACCACCTCTCCTTACTTTTTTCTCCAGAAGTTCCTCACGTGTGAACAAGTAACATGAGGAAAATTCGTATGAACATGAGGAAAATTTTGTATGAACAAAACACTTTGTCAATGGAAAGTGAGATTGAGAGGGCTAGCAGCATAGTTTCAGTCATTTAAAAACATTACTTTAATTTTGGTTTACTTGATGCATGCAGTGATGAATACAAGACTCTTACTTAGAAAATGGCTTCATGGAACTGACAATATTTTATGAGGTATGAACCCAAATTTTGGTCAGATCTGTCACTGGTGTATTGCTGAATATTGCTATATAAGACAACTGATGCTGACCCATTGGGAGATATACTGAGAGGCCTGTGTGTGCATGGAGAGTCCCTCTTTGATTAATAGTCCTGCAAGTGTGACAGGACTGTGCTGCTGTGTAACTTTTCCTGCTAGACACTTATGTTTAATGATATTTGCCACTTCAATAGGAGGAAAAAATTGAGATGATCTTAAGGTTTTGTTTTTTTTCCTCAGGGTGTGCAGAGTAGAAAAGGAAATGAAATGTTAATTCACTGGAAGGTTTTTTTTTTTTTGTCTTTTGTATGTGCCTGCCTGTGAAGCAGGGGCTCTGGCTTTAGCCCAGCAGTGTGCCTGTGGGCAGGTCTGCTGCCCAACCATGCCCTGTCTGGGACGGGGCTGTCTCTCTTCTGCGCAGGGTAAATTCTGTGTATACAGCCTCAGGACAGCTCTGGACAATTATGGCACTTCTTCCCATCAGAAAACAATCCTATAAGTTTAGAACAATCCCCAAAAACCTAGGATCCATACAAACTCAGAACTCAAAAGCAGGCAACAGAGTTTAAAGGCTTTTTGGGCTCTTCATCTAAAACCTATTACTATCCATTATTGCCTGTACAGCCCGAGGCCTCGGAAAGGATCATTTTGGAAATGAAACCTTTAAAACCTAAAAAGACAGTGTTTTCGCAGCGCTCCTGGCAAAGATGCGGAGCCGGCAGTCGTGGAGGGAGCTCAGGGGCTCGACTGCCACCTACCGCCCGCTGCTCCGCCGCTGCCGCCGCGGCGCTGCGGGGACAGCGCTCCCGCCCAACTCGGCCGCGGGAGAGGAGGTTTTCTGAGCTATCAACTGAATTTACAAATTAAATGTTGCTGGTGGTTTGCAGTCTATAAATTCCCGGCGTAGGAGATGCTGAAGAACTTGAGACATGTTTAGCGTATGGAGCCGGTAAAAAGTTGAAGGAGCTCCGCACTTGAATTTCAAACCCTAGAAAGTTAAACAAAGGAGAAAGCTTGATTTAGAAGGCTCTTGGACTTTAAATGGAAATACAGGTTTTCCTTGGTTATTTTAGCACCTAGCAATTTTTTAGTGGCAGTTAATTTTCAGCCAAGCATTAATTCCAGGCGAAGAGGAAAACGGAGAAGCTGGTTACCAAACACCCTCTGTTGTCTGCTCACAAAGGTCTCCATCCTGCCTGCTCTCGCAGCAGCTCTCATGGGCATCTGGCACTGCCCACCACTGGAGTCCTGAAATGCAGCACTCCGGTGCACTCTTGAAATCCTGGGTATCACTCTGCTCATTTCAGACCCTTTTCATGGCAGCAGTTGTGAGGAAAAAACCCAAAACCTGAAAACCAAACCCATAAAAATGTCAAGAACAACCCAATCTATAATCTACAGACCTTAGGAACATCCAGAGCTGTTGGTGTCACTTGGTGCTCTACAGTAATTATAACAGATACTGCCCAGAAAACACTGGGCACATGCAGATCACATGATAAGCACGAGGAGCTAACTGTATTGCTGTATTAACCTTTACTAATGAGATTCAAATAAGAGGTGAAATAAAGTTGCTTCAGAAAAAATATAGATGTTGTCACCATAAACTACATACAGAGGAGATTGGGTGTAATTGTCTTGATAGTGAGCAAGTTTATCTTCAGTTTATATTTCTTTTCACAATTTAAGAGCCAGTATTGGAAAATGGATTTAATTCCCGTGAAAACCTTTCAGTCTGTCCATAAATAAGAGCTCATTCTCACTACATTTATGATGATGTGATTCTCCCTGTTATGATGCTGGGAAAGCAGGCTAATCTCCTCTTCGCAAAGTTCAGTCAGAGCCCTGTAGGTTATTTCAGGAGTAAAGGGAAACCTATTTAATGCTTCCCAAAGAGTTAACCATTAGGGCCTTGTCTGTAGAGACAAATCAGCAGTGTCTTTGTAGGGCTAATGTCACGCAACTGAGCAACAGAGAAAGAGATCCTACGACTTGGGCAACCAATCAAATTACACAAGTAATGAATAAATGCTATATGAAGTGAGCCATTTATACATTATTCTGAGCTTAAATTCCTTTAAGTGGATTTCTTGGAGAAGGGCAAAAATCCAGCATTCTTCTAATAATTGTGACCTATATGTGGGCTTTCCAGAAATGCACATACTGTACCCAGTGAATTGAACTCAACGAACAGATGAGCTAGCTGTACCTGTAACTTTGGGAAAGCATTATCTTTTGTTTGGTTGTCTGGAGCCCATATAAAGGTAAATGTTATTTTAGTGGTTAAGAGAAAATACTTTTTGATTTGATAATGCTAATTTGCCCATTGGAAACCAAAACTTCCCTTTGAGAGGATGAGTGGGAAAACTTGATGACCTTTAAAATTTCTTCTGTATCAGTAATGTTTACCAAAGCCTAGATGCCCTAGTAAATTTTAACGATCATAATGTGAGTTATAAAACAAAATAGTTCACCCTTCCAGTTTTACTTTTAAGAAAGCAATATAATAATTTAAAAGTCCAAAGTATACACAATGCAAATATACCATTAACTCATTAAAGGCATTTTCTAATGTGCGAAATTGAAACAAAAGTGAACAAAATTCAGTGGATCAAATATCATTGAATCATTTTTTGCATGATTGTGGTTAGTTTGTTTTTAATGTACTGAAGAGTGTGCAAGATCCCTCACAGCTCAGCTAGATGGAAGCATGCAAAAAACTTGTCACTAAATTTCACAGAGGGCAAGATGAGAAGACAGAACTGCAGGCTTGCTGAGTTAAAGGATTAGAAAAGGTTGTTTTAATAAGTTCATATGATTATTCAGCAAAGTCTGGCCACAAAATGATTGAACTGCCATATTTGGGCACAAATAAAAATGTTGTGGCCGAGTACCTCCCTGGTAAATGGCAGAGGGGTGGGTTTTAAAGTCCATTTGGGGTGGCAACACATGCTTAGACACAGCATATCTCTGAGCTAGAGCTTTGTCTGCCAGGAGCCTGGGACGATTGAGTCCTTCTCCATCTCACGAGATGCTATCGCTGTAAAAAGTTATCGGGTTGAATTCAGGGCTGCCTGTATTACTCAGGAGTGAATTACACATTTCATCCCAAACCAGTGCCAGTGAATCCTCTGAATCTGAATTGCCAAGAGGTAGTATAATGGCAAAACTGACATACACTTGATAGCTGTAACCTTATTTACATTGACTCTGACAGAACTCATCACATTAGAAAGCAGTATTAATGAAATGTTAATTGAACTACTAAATACCATCAGCCATTAAAATTACCAGTTGCTGCTGTAATCCACTAACAGAATATTTACCGAAAACTAAAGGAAGAAATTATTTTGCTTAAAATGGTGGTAAAAAAAAGCTGAAAGAATAAAATTAAGTTGACCTTTTGATAGATGCCTGTTTATTGATTTAAATTCACCATTTTGTGAACAATGTCAAAGAGGTCTGTTAGAATAGAAGCATGTATAATAACACGAGCTAAACAATTTTTATTTCTTTGTGTGTCATTACAGAGAGATTGAAGCAAGCTTCACCTAAGTGTAGTGATGCAAAAAAAATAATAATACCCAGTCTGGATGTGAAAAAGCAGAGGAAAACAAGAGCTTCATATTAAAGTGCCTTCTAGGTAGCTGACATGACGCATCTAGTCAGACGTAAATAATGACAGACGGAAACTATCATGAGGTCTGTGAAGCATCAACATGCTGCCATCATTTTCTTTCTAACCTTGCTTTGCTAGCAGCTCTCAGACTTACAGGCTGAGAGATCATTTAAAAAGCAAATCCTAATGATGCTGCCCACTGTAGCAACAGCCAGTGAGACTGGCATCAACTTAGTTCAGTTTGGGAACTTGGGGTTGCAGCCATGACTGGCTCCTGACACCCCAAATGGGAATCACCCCTCGCCCCCTGCCTGGCTCCCTGCAGCTTCATGTGCATCTTGCTGAAAATGATCCACCCGTGTGGGCAAGGGAAGAGCAGGCTCTCCTCCTTCTCCCACCTCTTGGCAAATAAGTCTTTCAGTTATTTTCTTTACTGGATTAGGTGCATTTGGGCGCAAGATGCCCAGAATGATTTTCATGGCACACATTTTATTTGTAGTGCATGTGTATGGGAAAAGAGAGGGAGTAACGTGCTGGTATCCCTGTAGCTTCAGCAGAGCTGTGTTGTGGTTCAGATAAACACATCTGTACACAGATGCCATAATCAATGTGGAATAGCAGAGCAGTTTTGCAAGTGCAACTTAAGGGGAGAAAAAAGGCAAAACATAAAAATCTCACAACAGGTCACCAGTCTTGTCTGGCTCAGTAGACTCTATTCATCAAAACAATGTCCAATAAAACAGTTGCACATTTTATTTAAGCTGGTGACTGCATTGCAAGCCATTGGGAAACAAAGCTGGTGTGAGATAATGTAATGGCATCATCACTTTGCAAATCAGCATGTGGCTTTGCTTGGGTGCTAGCAGGACATGAGGGCTCAGAGACAGATGACAACATGAAAAAAAAAGTAGATCAGACTGCTTGTTTTTGATTGTAAACATTATTTTCATATACAACAATGAATTTCATCCTGTTTGGTAAGCCTGACCTCAGGCTGCATGAATGTATTTCTATTGTTTGTATGTAAATTAAAACATGACAAAAAAAAAAATCCTTCCCAACCTTCCCCATCAGAAGGCTATTTATGCTTCACAGATCTTTCCAGTACTTTAAGCACAGCTAAGCAGCTACCTCAGGTAAAGATGCTTTTTTTCCAAGGAAGCATTTAAAAATACTTCCTCCCTTTCACTTCTGAATATTCTAAATACTAATGCAGAATTCGTGACTCTCAAAGTAAATAGATGGCACTTAATTATGCTGGTGATGTCAGGTATTGTATAGGTTGATTTCCCAAGGCGTAAGTGAAAAATGTACTATTTGGTCTTAAATTTAGACTTAATAAATAGCTAATTTAGGATCTTGCTCTATATGCAAGGATATAATCACAAGGCATTCATTTTTAAAAGGTTTCATTTATTCTTGTGAGCTTAATTATTGCAAGGAAACTGTGAGCAATTTGTTTTTTTTTACCAGTGTCTGATTTCTGAGAATGGTTATTAAATATTAAATGGATGCATAATTCAGGCAATTAAGAAAGTAATCACACAAAGTAATGTAATGGAAGTTAATTATTACTGCATAAGCAAATAGTTCATTAATGCTAGTAGTTGCTATGGCTGCATTCTTAATACATGCAGAACTGAAGCATGAATCCTCTGTGTATTCAGAGGTACCAGAAGTATGGTACTGCAGAAAAAGTGTTCCTAATGAAAGGCCCAGGCAAATAAGGTCATATTGACCCCTGACTTGTCTGAATGCTGCAGGATCATCATTACTTAAGAGAGTTTTATCAAAACCATAGCTGCTTTAGATGCTTATAATACCTTCTGTTTGTAATACAGGCCGTAGCTTAAATCAAGGAAGAACTTGGGGAATTCAGCTGTTTTAAAATAAATTAATAAATTGCCAATCCTGCTTCTCTTGTTAAAATTCTACCCAGTGGTGCTCCTCTTGTTAAAAGGCTATAAAATCATTATATGTAACTTAAAAGGGTTGTACAATTTTTCAGTACAAAAGCATAATAGCTGACAACCACCCTTGTTAGATTTTGTTCTTCAACGACAAGAGCAAAATCTGACATTCTTTTGCTGCCATTATTTCCCTAAAGCAAAGCTTCTCATAAAGACTATTTCAAGTCAAGAGACACTTGTGCAGCTACATTCCACCTAGTAGGCTGTGATGCAGTATTAACCTTAGTGCTGTGGGATTTAGCCAGGGATGGCAGGATCTGTGAGGGGTGAATGGTGCAAAATAGTGATGAGGTTCTCTTTGGAACCCTGAAGGTGTGCAGATAGGACAGTTGGTTCCTTCATGCGTGTCTTTAGAGAGGCACAGAATGTCACTTGTCCATTTTAGGCTATGTGTTGCTTTAAAAGGGGAAGAAGAGAGCAAGGCAGCAATTACCATGCTGGAGAACCCCTGCAGGTCATCCCATGCCTGCTCCTGCCAGCTGCTGGCTCCCGCATCCTCCTTCTCCTCCCTCAAAACGCTGCCATGTTAGATAAAAGAAGGTGGATTTTGCCACTAATTGTGCACTGCAGCTAGGCAAGAAGTGCAATTGTGTTAGTTCTGGGTACAGACTGTTGTGAGCTGCCTGGGCTATCTGTAGAACCAAATGACCATTTGACAGCCAAGAGCCCTGAGGTTCACAGTTTTTAATGACCTTCTCGCTTCAGCGCATCCCACAAAAGGACAGGAAGCAAACAAGTGTGTAGCATCTAGCTCTTGCTAGCTCAGTGCTTTCTGAGTTTTCTGGAGAAATCTTCAAATGATTGCTTTATGCTCCCAAGATATCTTAGATTTTTGCACACTGGGGGACCTAAGACGGGAGTGGGGGGAAAGCAGTGTGGTGACAGCTCAGGTCACTCTGGTATTCCCAAGGAATAGCAATCAGCTAGAATACTGATATGATGAATCTGGAAATAAAACTATTGTAAACCCTTGTGACTGGCTAGGGGAGAAAAGAGGTTAGACCTTTGGATTGAAAATGTGCCCATGCACACATGCACAATGACATGTTTTAATTTATTTTAGGGCCATTCAATCTACGAAAGTGTTCATTATTTTGAAATACTTAATGCTGTTTCAGAATGAAAACAAATGTTGAAGTATAGGAAATTCCTGTGGGACAGAAATTGTGTTTTTTACCAGCTCTAATAACCACCATTGCAACAGCATGAGCAGTCAATCAAACAGGAATTGAGCCAGCACAACCCCAGGAAAGTTCCTTTCATCCCTTCTTTATTTGAGAAGCAAACCCTCAGTCTTTTTGCAAGCCCTATTAAAAGTACAGCTTTTGCAGAATGTCTGGGGGGGGCATGAGAGTTGTCTGCTTGGGGCTGGGTGTGAGGGAACAAGTACCAGACTCTCCCAAGCCCCACAAACTTGCAAATGGTGTTGCCACCTGAAGCTTTCCACGTTGAGTGCCTCTCCTGGAAGTGTCACAGAGGAGGGTGATGGGCCCCTCTGCCCAGCCACCTGGAGACCTCCTGTGGTACCTATGGCTGATAGCTGGATCCTCAGGTCTCGCTCAATGTTACCCACACCAGTTTTGGAGCTCTCCTGTCACCTGCTCTCGACAAAATGTCTTTCTTACTGCATAAACTGCTGAGTCTGGTGCAGCTTTGCACCCGGACTGCTTTCAGGGCACAGCCCTCTGCAGAGGGCAATGCAGCCACCCAGAGGGAAAACAGATGGCAAAGGTGGCACTTGTGGGTAACTGACTGAAAGGATGCCTAGCTCAATTCAGGCTTGTCATGCTGCCCTTCCTGCTTGCTCCTGCTAGGAGGTGAAATCAAGAGGGAGTGTTTCATGATCAGGGTGATAGTGAGATTGGCCAGATGCGATAGGACTTCCATATTACCCAGAAAATTATTAAGCAGCACAGGCTGTTCTGTTAGAAATGTCCTCTGCTGGTCTGCAGCCAGACCTCACCTCCTGCCAATTCCTGATGCCGTCCAGCAGCTGTGGCTGGGATGGGCAAGCAAGGCATCAGCACTCACAGCTTCCCAACACGTGTCTGCCATCTCGTTCTGTCTGACAGCACTGGGACTACAGCTGGGTGCTCTGCTGGTTTTCTTATTTTGGTGGGCTTCTATACCTAGTGTCTGCATCTTTTGATGACTGCGTCAGAAATTTTGATAACTGCATTGTCTGAAGTTTTATTTCTCAATATGCTGCTTCTCAGTCTTTGGCAAATGAATGTGTGCTGGCTGGACTTAAAGGTTTTCCTTTGAATGAAAACTTGTTTATTATATACAGAGAGACATTACTAAATAATTACTACTAATAATTTTATTTTCTTTCATTCCAATGACACATACTAATTGTAATCCTCTGAAATGAAAGAATACTTCTGAATACAAAATTTAGTAATAATTTTCTTTATCATATGCTTTTAGTATACTGTATCTTTGTAATCAATTAATTGTAATAATTTTCAGCTAAAAATTTGAAGTCTCATTTTCTGTCATGTATTACAGAAATAACCCACAAAACGTGAGAATTTAACAACTTTAATATTTACACTAAATATTTTTTTCTTTTACTGAAACAACTGAGTCTTTTGTGAAGAAAAATAAGCAAAACCAAACACAAAAGCTGATTTTTATTTTAAGCCACATTGTTGTAGCTCCAAGTTCTGGCTTGATGTGAATAATTGGCAGATGTTTTGTTTTCATTTATGTAGCAAAAAGCAATGCTGAGAAGCAGTGCAGTAGGCCAGGACACTGACCTGGGCTCATAATCATACTTCTCTAGCTGGGGATATGTTCAAATTATAATACCGGTAATGGCCAAGTATTTTTATTCAGTTGCATAAACTTGAAATTTGAAGTAAAAAAGATAACTTTGAAATTCTCAGACCTGTCTCTGTCTTGCCTATAAATTTATCAATTTCTAGGCTCAAACAAAGCATGAAAAATCTAAATGCTTTGGCAGATGTCCCCTGTGTGAACAACTCCCTGTTGGCTTCCTATCTATACAGAACATGAATGTTCCTTATTCTGCTTCCAAATGCGGCTTCACATGGCAGGGAAGACTTATACCGTTGCTTTGTTCAGGAGGCAGAATCTTAACAGGAAATACTTTAGGAAATTTTTTCTTAACTAGTTCTAAGAAGCTATATTGGGGCATCTTATTTTGAGTGATTTCTCCCTATTTCTGCAATAGTCCTGTTGATTTAAGTCAATATGGTCAAACAATAAACATTTCAATAACCAGGTCAGCATGTAGTATTCATAAATTCTTGCGGAGCTGCTCTATATCCATCATGCAGTATAGTAAAGGTTGAACACCACAGCCTTATCCTATTTTTCATTTTCCTTAAAAATATGCACATCCTTTAAAAAATCTTACCACGCTGTTATTCATAGGTTCTGGGAAGCTGTCACGAAACATAACAAAAAGAAGTGTACGTATAATTGTAAGGACTCTAGCAGAGATAACAAGGAAAAGTTGAAGTTTCAAGTACTCATTCAAGTCTTGGTTAAGGAAAATTATTTGTGTTTCTCTTTGGTCTTTGGCACACAAGGTTCGAAGTAAGGAGTGCCCAGCTGCAGGTTGTCTGTCTGTGTAAGCATGGTGATGTTACTGTTATCAGTTGTTCTTCCAGTGTCTGTTCATAGTACATTTGTTCTCATTGTGATAGGATTACATGTAGGTATTCAGAATATCTAAAGACCTTCCACCTAAGTTTTAACAGAGGATGCAATTAACTTGAAACAGGTCTGGGATGAAAAGTTTGAACACAAGCTGAGAAAATTATATGCTTGTGATGGTTCAGAATAATTTGCTTATTTTGTATGGAGGGTTTCTTTTTAATGCAGAAATTCTTCATTAAAGTATGACTTTATTTTTCATCAGTATTTTTAACTCTCTGCTAGCTTGAGAGTTTCACTGGGTGTGATGATTATCAGAAACAATTTTTGTTTCCTGTTCTTTGCTGCTTCTTTATTTTTCAGCAGGTTTTGCTTAAGCAACTGAAACAGATCAGTCACCTGCTTCCCTTCTTGTATATATTGTCCTGGTTCCCATGGTACAGAGAATTGTCCCACTCTTAAGAGGAGACAAAGACATCCTGGGAGAAAGTGGGCCTTGGCTGGGGAGCAAACAAGCTGATCTTATGGCACATGGGTTGTGCAGGTTCTGGCCACCAGTCACCTCCCAGTTAACTGGATGTCACTTAAAGCCCAAGGCCTGCCATCCAAGCGCGAGGGATTAGTTTGTGTGACAACGCGGTGCGCAGACACCGTGTGAGAGAGAGGTGCTGTTACATTGCAGTGAGCTGGGAGAGGAAGGCTGCCTGTTATCCCTCACCAGACCTGCCACACACAGGGCAGGCTCTGCTCCGCCTGTGCCAGCCCCATCAGCTGCTCTTGCTGCTGGCAGCTGCTGCTGCACCCCAAGAGTCCCTTTGCTCGGGGTGCACGACCCCATACATTGCACGGCCTCAGTGGCTGCATGGATTGCCTCTGCCTTGAGGGCACCTTTGGCCACTCAACAGAGTTACAACTGCAAGTTCGAAGGAAGGAAAGAATGCAGCTGTACCAAAGTGCAAGCCAAAGGTGCTAAGCAAAAAGAAATGGCGCAGACATTTCAGCTGAAGTTGAATGTGAGTAGGGACTTGCTGGTTGCTGGTGGGGTTGCAGTGGTGGGTTTGTGTTTGTATAGTGGGAAGACATTCATGGCTGTAGAAATTTGGATTTGGAGAAAAACACCTCAGTTACCTTTATTAGTATTACTTTAAGTTTATACTTCAAAATTGGCTAATGGGATGAGAGTAGAGCTGTGCTGGATAATTATCCCACTTCCTAGTATCTCCATTCCAAACACAACTGGAAATGCCTTGATATTGTCCTATGGATAGATAATGAATGATCAAAATAATTCAAGTGGAATTCTTTTTAGTCATTGCTCACTACCAAAATGCAGAGTCTGCTGTACAACGAACACAGAAAATAAAGGCAGCTCCAACATGAAACATTGAAGGGGACAAGATAGGGTTACAGATGAAATCTAGGGATACCCCATTAAATTTTATTTTAGCAATTTTCATTCCCAGTTTCTCTCACAAAAGCCTTGCAGCAGGAGCCATGTGCTTTGCTATGCCTTTGGAACTGCTTCTCAACTTGGCTTCTTGTGAGCCAGATGTCTGCAAAATTTGCTTGGTCCACGATACTCACCAGCAACAGTTAATTTCATGTTCAAAGACTAAAAGATGATGCTGACCTTGGAAAGGGAAAAAGCTCCCCTCTACCATTATCTGATTGCCTGCCCCCTCAAGTGAAGGGATTTAGGCAGAGAATGATTCACTTTGAACTTGTGTGGACTGGCACTGACTCCATTGCTGTCCTGCCGAGGGAATACTCTAATGTTATAGTTAATTCAGTGTCATGCTAGTATATAACATTTATGTACACCTTGCCTGGACCCTTCTTAGAGGTGGAAAACCTTGGAAAGCACTTTGGGACTCGTACTTGGAATATACAGGTCAGTTACTAGCTCTCAGAATTCAAGAAGTGCTTTATCTGTTTTGTGGGTGGCACTATAACTTTCCATAGGAAGTGTTTGCTAGATCCAGAACTCATTAGTGAACTGTTAATGGTTCATCTCAGTGTTTGGCCCTGAACTGAGATGCTGATGGGCTGCCAAGGCTTGTTCAACAAAATACTTCCAGAGAAATTCTCAGGAGTACAAGATCAGCATACACTTCTTCCCCCATCTCTGTAAAAAATATAAAAGCTATTTCAAGGCATCTGATGCTAGAATCTGTTACTAAAATAACAAGAGTACAGGATGTTTTTCCACTCTCTAGCTCCAGCCCTCCTTTTTGCAATTATATCCTTTTCCAGAACAGTTCAGCTTCATATCTATGGCACCTAGCAGCCATGCAATTACTCTAGGACTATTTCATACAAAGGAAAGATGTAGCTGAGCATTAATATTTTTAATAATGTAAACAAGCAGTTGCTGCAAGCCAAGATTTTTGTCATTCCTCTTAAATGAAAAATTGACATTGAGTGCAGATTCCTATTTTCAGTAGGAAATTAAATAGTTCAGGACACTTTTTAAAAAGCCTTTCACATAAAATTTCAGTATTCTTGCTGAACCAAGAAAAAGAGCTAGAGGATGTTTTTCCTCTCTGGACAGCAAGTCTCAAGTCAACCAGGACACGGAGAATTGTTTTAATCTTTTATAAAATAGTCACTAAAGTATTCAGGAGTGAATGAATCCACGTGTTCTGGGTCACTCTTAATGCTTTGTAGATAAGGAGCAAAGGACAGCTGAAAACATGGAGCAGGTGGCAGAAAAGCAAGGCTTAAAAATGCATTGATGGCATCCAGCAGATGATCTTGGATAACTCCTGCAGATAAGAAACACAAGTGTCAGTTAAGAGTCTGAGCAGGTACAAGCATTGGTGAGAGGATATTAAACGTAAGATTAAGGGCAGTAGTGGATCATGATGTTCTACAGGAGGACAAAAAAGCAAAGGTTGTCCCTGTAAGATGCTGTGTGCCAGGAGAGATGTACAGTGTGTTCTCTTTTAAACAGGTGTGAAGGTGTAGAATTTAAATTTTTTGCCTCTAAGGCAAGCACAGGTCTTGGCAGAAGTGCAGGTCATGTCCTTGCCCATCCTCACCCTAATCTTGAACTCAATGCAAGCAAAGGAAGATAATTCCTTTCAGCTTCAGAGCACTTTGGGTCAGATCTCCTGCACAGTACTTGGCAAGGACCAGGTACCACTGCTATGATCTTTGCTGCAGCCAGCATTCAAATTAATTTGAGAACCACATTACTGGTGTGCTGCCATTGCTGCTTAGGGATAATAGCTTATCCCTGCAAAGACAATAAGTGTGAAAGTCTCTGCAGATGCTGTCTGGGGCATTCCTAGGCAGGAGGGAGAGCTTGGCGCCATTTTTATAGTTATGCCTGTTAAGATTTAATAGATGGAAAGTTTCATTAGTGAACTGTGTTGCAATTAACTTGAAGGAGGTTCCAGCTTACTGTGTGCAGTCCTTCCTCAGAGAAAGTTGTTTACATTTCCTTTTGTAAATTATTGGCTCTTCAGCACTTGATTGTTAGTGAATAGCAAAGGCTGTGATTTAACAAAAAACCCACCAAGAACACAACATGAATTTCTCATTACTCCAGCAGAAGATTGGGCCAGTTTTATAACTTTATTCCTTTGTGAACACCCCAGTCGCTGAAAGTCAAAACTGAGTTGACTCAAGGGCAAGGGATAAGACAGAAATGCAAATATCAGAGAAAGGTTTCCTCCTTGGTAACATCTGTAATGAGGATTAATGGGGTAGTGACCTGTTTTTTGTTTGGTTTTTTACCAGTCCACCCTGAGGCCAGATCCTGCATGCTTCACACAATACTTTCATTGCAAAATAGATTAGGATTTAGGCCTGCTCAGCCTTGTGGGTGACCTGCCATGAGAGAACAGACACACAATTCCTACCAACTTTAGAGCTGCTGTGGATGGATTTTAGTGCGCTTACGGGGGATTTGCCCTGTGTTCATCCATTTGAAAGAGGAATATGTGGCCGCATGAAGCTGATGGATGTTCATAATAACGGAAGATCATGTTCTTTGAACCTTCTGGGTCTTCTTGAGAAGAGCTGTATCAGAGCAAGCAGCGGCTGAGCTCAGCCCTGATGAGCCCACCCTCTGCCAGCGCCCAGCTTGGCTGCAGCACAGAGCCCTTGCTCCCTCATGAGCCATGAGCTGGTGCTAGTGAGATGTCTGGGGGAGGCTTCCCCCTTTGAGAGGCTCTGGCACTCATAACCATGAAGGGTAGGCAAACTACTCTGAAAAATTTTTCTTGATTCAGAAAAAACTTCCTCTGAATTCTATCGAAGACTTTGTCCAAAAAAAGAAATTGGTCGACCCGATTTGGACAAGTGTAATGCTAGAAAATTTGGGAAACAGAGATTGTGTACTTGACCATGAAGAAGTTGTGGTGACCTGAATGAGTTCTGTGTGATGGCAGTTCAGAGCACCTTAACTGGTGGTTGTGCTTGTTTTCATGTACAGAAGTTTCTTCTTTGATTGAGACAGTGCAGAGCTGAAAAACTGGTGTCAACAGGAGCTGGAAGGTTTTTGCATTTCTTAATGAAATGGGAAATCTCTGTGTGATGTCTAGTGTGTGACTTATTCTAGGCCTGGTATCATAGCTTGAAAATGAATGAACAGAAATAAGGAAGATATTACACTGATTTATGATAAATTAACCTATCTATAGAGTATTAAATATCTGTCTCTGGAGAGATGTTATAAAATCTAATTATTTTAAGTGTAACGGTGTAATATAACTATTTAACATTTTCCTGCTAGGATGTAAAATTACTAACCAGTGTCTTAAAAAAAAAAACCACAAAAAACAAAACAGAGGAAAACAGGAAAATGTGAACCAATCAAATGCGTTTAATTTTGATTTTAGCTGAAATTTCAGTAATTGTTTCATTTAGCACCGAAGATATTTTTTTTTCTTTTAACATATTCTTGTAAAGGGTGAAATCAGATTCATCAAAGCTTAAATACTCTTAGGAGCAGAGTGGCCTGTCTGAACTCTGCTGGGGGCAAGGTTTGCAGGGCTGAGGGTGGAAAGCTCTGTCAGAGTGGACACAGACAGGCTTATCAAATGGCCCATGTGTACACTCCAGTCCGGACCACGTGGGCCAGGGTCAGGGCTGGAAAGTGAAAATTCCTCTTTCTGCCATTGCTAATCCAGCCAAGTGTCTTTTTCAGAATGAATGCCTCCACCTGCAATGCCACAGATGAACCATTTTCTATTAAAGATTTAGGGAGAGCAGAGAATGGAGCACCATAAACTACATTTTAGTCTTACCTCAGGGACTGATTTATAAGAAGGGAAACTGAGAGTCAGAAATGGGTGCAAGTAACCTCATATATTGGGTTATTGCTCCATGAGCCCACTCAGTCTACTGGAAGATGCTTTCTCTTCCCTTTTCTTTCTCTCATGGTACAGTGACTTACTTTGGGAGGTCTTAGTATTTTTGAGGAAAATCTGAAAAAAAAATCCTGCCCTGCTTCATATTTGATTGCAATTGAGAAGGCCAAGGGAAAAGTTTTGGACAGGTACAACTAATTCTTTACTTCTTATTTTGATGGCTTTAGAGTGAAAAATAAAGGATGAAGTGCTATACAGAGGAAGTGGATGTGTATGTGAGAGACAGGGCAAGGTGTATCCATTCAGAAAAACAAGTTGTGATTGCCTTGACACATTGGCTGCATCACTATGATCCTGTCCAAGAGCAGGCATGGCAAAAGTGCACACATGCCCACACACACTGCCACCACGCCTTAACAGGGAGGGACATGTCAGCTTTTTCTCAATTTTGGATCTCACTACTTCATTTAAAAAAATGGGATATTGTTAATTAACACTAAAATTCCTAAGAGAGTAAGTTGAAGTGTACTGTGAGGCAAGAGGTGGGCCCAGGTCAGTGTGAATAGGATGAAGAGCTTCTCCAGAATGGTCCCCAACACAAATATTGAATCTGGAGCCATCCTGAGGTGAGTGTAAAGGTGGTGCCCTCACTGTGGTGGGCTTTGTCAACAGATGGGTTTGAGGCTGAGTAAATGCAGTTGTGGCTTCAGCTCAGTGGGACAGCAGTGCACCAACCCACAGCGTGGGATAACCTTCCAGCCTTCCCTGCCTCCATCAAATTATTCATAGTATTTGAGTGCTGTAATCCTAGAAACAATATTTCCAAAGGCTTAAAAGACATGCCATGTAACCTTTATTAGTTTATCACTACAGCAGAGACACCTCCAACTTGCTTTGATTTAGTGACACAACTTGTGGTTAAAAGCTTTAGGCAAGGCCACACACATGCAAGCAGTGACTAGTGATTTGGATAATTAGTAAGAATGGCAGAGCCCTGTCTCTTTACATGAAAGGTAGCAATGATAAGCAATTAAAAATGAGCTGTAAAAGGTAAAATCATGCGGCAATATGCAGTGCAATAGACCAGGTTGAGTAAAGCAACATAACAGCTACACCAAAAAAAGGTAGGAGAATGAAAGGAAAATGTACTAATTTTGAGTGGTGTTTTCAATGAAATTGTTTCTAAAGGTGCAAAGTGGAGAATCATCAGCTTTTCTGATATAAGGGGTAGCTCCATCAATGTGGCCAGTGTCATGATGCTTGCAAGATTTATTTTCTCAGAATATTTATAAAATGTTAATGGAGCACCTTGATGGTATAAAAAAATCCCCAAAACACCACAATTAACCAGAAAAGTATGAGGTACAATTAATGTTTTCTCTTACAATTCTTTTCCTACCTCATAGCTTTTGCTCATTACTCAAGTGAACCCTACTTGGCCCTACCACGTGTTCTCTTTGCACTGGGGAGGTTGCAAATTGGCCTGCTTTGACAAATTTGGGTTATGTACCCTTTTTCTGCCTATCTACTCCTCATTTGCCTTCTGAAACTGGATTTCTGACACAGCACCATTTCCTTGGCAATAGCCTTCCAGATATATATAGTGTCAGAGAAAACATGAGAATAGTTATTAATTATTTCTAAATGTTTGGCTCTATCATCGTATAGAAGTTGTGATCAATAGAAGAAATAAGAGTATGTTATGGATGCATTTGATATGGAAATACTTTTTGAGGGAAATATTTCTGTGGAAATGAGGATTGATGTGTGTCTATGACTTAGAACCTTAGAACCTATCTGGAAAATAAAAAATATTACCAATGGTGTACTGAGAAACAAGGAATTCAAGTAGTTCAAAAATTTCAGAAAGATTTGGCATAAGGTTGGATGATCAGAAATAGTTTGAGACTTCCAGTTTTGTCCTTCTCAGCTCTCTGGAACATTGAATCATGCAGGGCACAATAAAATTGCAAACTGGAGCAAGACTGTTAAATAGCATGGTTGGAAAAGATCCAAACATGCTCACACATCTAAAATCTGTTCTTTTGAGTGAAAACCTTGCCCAACAGTTTACATGTTGTGCTAGCTTCAAGGAAATACTGCATCAGTTTGATTGTAATGTGGCTCATAGAGCAGTATTATTCAGTGCACTACAGGGTTGGGCTTTCAGGGATCATTTCCTGATTTTCAGGATGTCCGCTGAGATCCGTGGCACAGAGTGTGATGAGAGAACTCTTGTAGGCCTTTCTCTGTTTGACACAAAGTGTACTGAGTGTTTGTGTTTGAGAGCATTGCATGGCATTTAGGTCAATGTGAATCCACTTCCATGTCTCAAACACTGGGGCTTAGAGGTGTGGAATAGCTTGCTGAATCAGTGATTCAGGTTTTTTGGAAGATATGAACTCCTTAAAATCAGGACTCTCTCTCTGTTTTAGATTATTTGTTTTTAATGAATGGTCAAATAACAGCATAGGCCAGAGTTAACATGAGAGGGAATCTAAACTTGCAGCCAGAAAGCCCTCTGGGATTTTCCCCAATTGTAATGGGTGCATCCAGCCACCACTCTCTTGGAAAGAGCACAGCTGTGATCTGTGTCAAGGAGTAAGGGCTGCTCTGAGATTGCTGGGATTACCTGATTTGCATCTTCAGTTGAAAGGAAATTCTAGCTAATCAATGGACTCAGCTACACTTGTTTCAATTTAAATAAGCAAGTCTAAAAGCCTTCTCTGCACCCCTGTTTGTTTAAGTTGGCTTTGTCTCTTTGATCTCATGTTAACATACCTTAATGACAGGTAATGATTGATAATGGTGTATTGTAAAGTTCGGGTAATAAATAGTGTTTTACTCATAATAATGCTGAATAATGTACTTTTTATGACCCAGTTTGATGGAAAATTTCCTTGTCAACTCTGCCTAATTGTCCAAACAAACCACCCATTACTTAAAGAGATGCATGTCTAAACTAGACACATTAATTAGGGTCATGACTGAGCTACACAAAGGAATATAGTAACACTTCAGTTATCTTTAACTATGATCTTTCGACAGCAGTCCTAATGTTTAACTGAAGTTTAATGGGAAGCTATTGTTTACACTATCCTTTTGTAGCTCACAGATGTGTTGGAATCAATCCATAGTGGCTGGGTGATGGGAAAAGTGGTATCTCCCTGAAGGTCTTTAAAGGTCACAAGCAGTATTAGTTTGAACACCAAAAATGACAAAATTGAGTAAGACAGAATGAAAAAGGAGGAAAAAATAGTTTCTGGGGTTTTACCCATTCAGAAACTGAGGTCAGTAAACATCACATTCCATTGAGTTGAAGGTTTAAAAAGGGCTGGTTTTAGGTGTCAGCCTTCTGGAGCACTGTACTGGGGAGTGCTGTGCCAAGCCCTCTGTGAGTGCTGGCACTGCCAGTGTCCCGTTGGCACTGAAGTTTTGATAATGTAGTGAGGCCTCAGAAGGACCAGGGCAGACTTTAAAATAAATGCCAAACTTCAGAAAACTTTAGGCATAGTGAATCACCCCAAATTATAAAGAGCAATGAAATTCTAATTCTATGAAAACATCAGCTTCCAGGAGTAGACTGACCTGTAGGACCAAATAATTTTCTAATGAAGGGTATCTTTGATGATGAGTTCTGGTCCTTTTAAATAAACAATGCTCACTTTCATAAGTACCATACAAACAAGTGTAAGATACTGCTGGTAGCAGAGAATTTGTATTCTCTCTCACTGCCCCCATGCAGCAGAGCGTTTGCTGGGCATTGAAAGCAGCAGCTTCTGTGCGAGGCTGTGTCAGTGTGCTTGGAATGAAATGAAAAACTCCTACCTGTCCCCTTCCTACCTCTTTTGTTTCCATTCAGTATCAAAAGTCTAGAAGATGTTATGCCAGAAGGGATTTGTCCTTTTTATCTAGGAAGAGAAGTGTTTTTGCTATTTGCATTTCTGAATTGCTTAGCTGCCCAAGCATGCTTTATGTGTGCTGCTTGAAATGTGTCATCAGATCACGTGTCCACTGTTCTCTGGCTGATGTTGGACTTTCTCCAGCAAATATGGATTATGTTAAAGCAGGTTCTGAATTGACGAGAATATGTTAATAACTCCCAGATGGGCATCTTTGTGCAGGGAAATACAAGCAGTCTATGGCAGGAGCTAGTGTTTGGCAGGTCCATCATTCCGTCATTAAAGGCCACATTATTACTCCCAACTCTGCTTGCATGACAATTGCTTGCATAAACTCAGTCTCCCAAAACCAAATAGACACAATTTGCTTTTATATATACTTTACTCTAGTAAGGAATCTTTTTATGCCAGCTGGTGCTTCCTCCAGTTTATAATATGGATTTTTATAATTAAAGAATAGGGTGAAATAAGCACTTATGTTCCACAAATGCACACCTAAGGTCATTTTTCCAAATGTGTGATATAAATATCAGCTCAGAATACTTATACTACCACTGTGAAGATGGTATTATTCAATGATATGTTTATCTAAGTTTTGCTTGGAATTACAATTGGATATGCTGTTTAAAAAAAAATTATTTCATGCTCTTAAAGGGGTTTGAAGTCTTCCTATGACTTGATAAAAATAATCCTTCTTTCCACTTACTTGCATGGATTGGAAGGAGCTGTTATAACTAGATAAATGCATAAACAATATAAGCAAGTGTGAATTATATGATAAACATATCTTGATCACCCCACTCATTCCTCATCTACTAATCAATTTTAACAAAGCATTCCAAACTGTCCATCCAGCAACCATTTTCAAAGTATGAATGGCTGGAAAACATAATTTTCTTCTCCATCCAACAGTTTTCCTCAAACCTAACCCACTGAGTATCCAGTTGTGAACTTAAAAACAAATGCAAAAGCTATGTTAGGCTTTTTGTGGTATCTAAAATATATGAATTGTTAACAGATTATATCTTTTACTGCTAGCTGGAAGTGAAGCAAATACTTTGTATTCTGGAAATGGGAAATGTAGAGACTCTTAGTTCTTGGGCTTATCTTTTGTTCTAGAGCCACGTGTCCAGGAGTTGAATCCTACAAAGCATTGCCTATACTGAAAATCTGATGAGTAGTTACCAGGTTAACACTTAAACACCTTCCAAAAATAATAATAATCTTTTTGTGAAAGGACCTAATTATTAAATCACGGAATTGTCTAGATTATTCCACCACAAGGTCAGTGATCTCTATACCCTATTTAATGTAGTCTCACAAACCCATACATGTATTTTCCCATGTGCCTATATTTAAACATGGATTTTGACTGACGCATCCATGATCATGATGACTTTATTGTTCTTAACAATAAAGAGGGTAAAGTATATGTTTTGAAATAACATCTTCAAGTCAGCTGATGAGACTTCACATTTCTCAGCACATTCTAGGGAATACTAGTGTGTTGGGGCAGTATTTTCTGATGAATGTCAGTACTATCAAATATTTGGATCTGATGCAAGCATCAAATATATCATGAGGGCTCCTCTTAGTTTTGTGCTTCTCTAGTCTCGTTCTGCATTTCTGATATTATTACTCTCAAACTGGCACTTAATTTTCTTGGCTCTTAAAATGAGTGTTGTAAGAGTAGTTGAATGTAATATGTGGTATTTTAATATTGTGACTCTTAATGCTACATAAAACCTTTGTTTCCTACAGGTTTATTGAGCTGGTGTATTAGATTTCCTGCTGCATGAGCAAGAAGATTATGGTGGCTTACGTCTAAGTATACTTTTGGGAGGCATTTTGTGTTTTCTCTATAAATAGTCTTTCTAAAACACAATTGTGAAACTATTAATGTTTATATCACATTATACATCTCTCTAAGTTTACTGTGATGAGTATACAGGGTGGTAACAAGAGGAAACCTTTTTGCCTAGGAAACGTGTTCGGAATTGTTATTGTCAGAAGCCTACTAAAAGGCAATTTTTTTGATATTTACGTTATCTGTAGGATAGTCTTGGCTTATTACACTGAGTCATCCCTGTTTTCACCAACAGTAAAATTACATCTTTTATGGAGTTAAGCACTTCAATGGAGCTTGCAAATACACAGCTTTGAGAAGAAATTTGGGTGCTCTGGCTATTCCTATTTTTGTCAGAAAATGGTGAAATGAGTCAATTGCAATTATAAGTTCTTCACAAATAAAATTTAGGCATGGGGATGAGAGCGTGTGCACAGCAAAACTTGTACTTTTTACCAGGTAAATGTTTTTACCTTAAGCAAAAAAATGCATTTATTATGGACTTTCAAGATGCAAACCCTAGAAAGATCCTTCATCTTGCCACACACGGAAATTGTATGCAGGGGGAGGGATGTAGAGGCAGTTCATACCTGTATTACTGACCGCCATCCTTTTCCAAGGAGCAATTTCTTCACGATTTGGGAGAAAATGCTACAGGTCTAGTTCTGTGAGCTCCCCTGCAGCCATTTTTCCATCCGTATATGAACGGTCACTTGGATTACATTTTGGGAATGTAACGCGAGTGAAACGAGCGCTTGGCGCACGCAGCGGGATGAGGATCGCTGTCTCCGAGCGGGGCCGGCTGCGCGGGCGAGCTCCCGGCGAGCCCTCCCGGCTCCGGCAGCGGGGCGCGCTGCGGGTCATCTGCAATTTGCTGCGGGCATCGTTACCGCGCTCTGCCTGCGGGGCAGGATTGCGGGCAGGCCGGGAGCAGCTGCCCGCCGGGCTCCGGGCAGGTGGGACCCGCAGCTCCCCGCGCCGCCGCCGCCGGGGACACCGAGCAGCTATTAGGTCAGATGAGTTACATTAAGTGGCAAGTGATAAATTCAAGATGACAATTCAAAACAGCAGTGTTTCTTCTGGTAATTAATTCCAGTGGTGCCTGAGGCGGTGCTTAGCTGCTACAACCAGTGTGGCCAATGCTGAGCAGCTAATGAGAAAACATTACAGCAAGGATTAGGGGCCGGTGCATTCTGGCAGGATGAGGTCACTATGATTAGAAAATATTAGTTCAGGCTTAATGCGATAAACTGACTATGACAAAGAGACTATATTTTATCTTGAGTGGTTAAAAGGCAAAAATTCTTCTTATTTATTTCTTGTTGTTTTTTTCCCTTCAACCGCCTCTTACTTTCTGCCTACAGTCCAGTGGCACCAAGCGTTGCTTTGGCGCTGTCACAATCAAACCCTGTCAAGGCGAGTTACCTACTGCAGCCAGACGCAAATTCTTCTCTTTATTTGTTTTAATTACTTCTGTCAGGTAACAACACTCAGCTTAGAGGAAAGAGCTGTATGGTTGTTACCTATTAGCAGAAAGAATGATGAGAAAGTGACACTTGTACTTTCCTACTGCCTTGGGTGAGTGGCGCTGATGGGATCACATGGTTTTGTCTCACGGAAGACAATCCCACCTCAAACTGTGATGATGCTGGGGATGTGGGAAGGTGATACAAGAACAACCCTCCCCTGCTGCTACAGCATGGCTCTGAGGGGTTACTTGTGAAGAAAGACCTGTACCCAATGGCACTTTAAAAAACATTTCTGTGAGTTTTTTCCAGGCTGTTATGCTATTCCCCTGTTATAGTTGCAGGATTTGTGTTATTCATAAAGTACTGGTGCTGTGTGCTGGCCTAATGGAAACCTGTGGGTTATAATGTGCTTGCTAAGCACTTCTACAATAGAGATGAAACAAAGATCGTGGAGTGAGACTTCTTTCCTATTAATTGCAAGGATATAGATGAGATCAGCTGCCTATTGTGGCACTTGGATTCTTTTGTTGTCTAAAGCCTGAAGTAATTTCCACATTTTTGTTTTCCTCTTATCAAATTTATGTAACAATAATTTTTAAACTGAAATCATTATAAGTACTTCAGCATAAATGTTTCCACAGAGCAGATAAAAAGAGTTTAATCACATCAGCAAGACTTCAACTGGTCCCAAGTGTCACATAACATAATTAATTGGCAAGCTTGTAACCTAATTCTTACATTATCTCAGAATAGATTGAGCTATCAGGGATGTTCTTACCCTGTGTCTTATTGGAGTACATACCTTCATCTTTTAAGGAAAAACAAAAAAGCTTTTGGCTTTTTTAAAAAAAATTTAATCAAGACCTAAGAGTGTGTTTTCTTCTCTATTTCACCCACCTAACTTGTCCTTTAGAACTACTCCAGTATACTCACAGAAGAAAATATAGATTCCATAGAGTTTTTCTTCTAATTCAGTTATTTTTGAACACAATTGAACTAATATAGTAAAAAAAAATGTTCTCCAAAGTAAAACCTGGAATGGAGTTTGTTTGAGTTACAGCAGTAGTTTAAAAATACTTGTATTAAATACAATGACTCTTTCAGAAATTTCATAGACTTGCAATGACACTAATATTATTTTTCTGAACAATTAAAGCATCATTATGGGTACTATGCTGCGATCTGAAAAATGACATTTATATGCATGGTACTGAAATCTTTTTGGACATCCAAGATAATTATATAAACAGAAAAAGAAGTATGCTTGCTCAGGTTTTAATTACTTTTTCTATTAGATGCATGGGGAGAATTATTTTCAGGTAGGTCTTCATTTTCAGGGAGAAGAAAAAAATATACTATAGTTAAACCCTATAACCCTGCCTTAGAATCTCTATTATTTGAAAGGTTGGAAACTATAACTTAAGTATATTGTATGCACCAATTTGACTTTGATCTCACTGTCATTTATTTTTAATGTTTGAATTTTCATATAGACAAAGCACCTTAAGAGCATATTAAGTTCTCAGGATAATTGAAACATGTTTTAGGCCTAGGTAGGCTTTGGAATTTCTGTAGATTCCTACAACATCATTCTAAATTGTTTCATTAATACTGATACCAAATAAGATTTCAGTAGAACTTCCATACTTCTAAGTATGAGCTTTTAGGTAGACGTTTATGTAATACACAGTAAAAAAGTTAAAACTGGATTTTCAGCATGGCTGTGGGATTTGGTTGCACATGGGAGGGTAGCTAATAAATCTGGATGTTAATCCTGATATAACCACAAAACACCTTGAGCTCAAAGGGACCTACAAGGATCATCAAGTCCAACTCTCAGGGCTTCTCTCATTTAAATCCTAGAGTGATTTAAATACAGGCTTCTATTTAATCATAGCATCAGAACAAATATTTTATTTCAAAAGTTTGGCCAGGGTTTTGACCAGTCTGTGAGGTTTTCTGTGTTCAAAGCAAACACACAGTGATTTTATAAATAGATTCTTCCTCAAATCCTGATGCCAAACCTTTGTGGCTGTTAGAAGAGACATGCTGGGAAACTTTTTGCTCTGCTCTTACTAAACCGAGTATAGTTTATACTCACTAATACCTGCATTTATGTATTCCTCTGCTGTTCCTGAAGAGCTGTTTAGGGCAATGAGCATGGAGTTGGCCGAACACACAAACACTGAGAGATGACAGGGTTTTGCTGCAGTTGGAAACTTGGAGAAATATAATTGCATCGTTGTCTCTCATTGTGCTCCCACGTGTAAGTTGCTTAAATGTCACTTGATGTTGCAGGCTCTCACTCTTCCCTTGCCCATAACCCTTGCTCACCCCGCACTCAGCCGTCATGATCGCGATGCCTGGGCCGGAGCACGCGGCGTTCCGGGGGGACTACTGAGCAGGCGCTGCCGATCATCGACCTGGCTATTGTTGTTTGTGGTACTTACTGGTAAACTTCTGCAATCGATACAACATGAGCCCGCCTAGCTCCTGGGAATGCAAACCTGAAGCAGTGCACTTAATCTTGAGGCTGGCTCTTGCTCCCTGCTCTGCTGCTGAACCGGGTAGTTGGCCTACTTGATGCGGCATTATTGCTGCAGGGGTCAGGTGTGAGCCGGCGTGGCAAGCGCTGATGAATGGCTGTTTGTGATGGAGCACCTCTCCTGCCCAACCAGGGACATTTCATAATGATGGACCATAAGTGTGCATGCAAAAGCCTCGTAGTTTGGTTGTGAGCTCATACAGTGAAAGCTAAAGAAGTCTGTGTGTTACTTTGAAACAGCTATTTAGGAAAAAAGAATGAATGAGGAAAGCAAGGTCTTATTAAAACTTGAAGAAACCTTCCCCTTAGTTACAAAACTGTGGGAGTGGCTGCAAATACAAATATTTTCCTGCCATCCTACCCGCATTGGTTCCTTTTCCTTGTATGTTAAAAAAAGAGAAAATCTCTGGCCTTCAAGACTATTTCTTAACACAAATTATCTCTTCAGGAATTTATTTTATTTGAACTGTGTTCTCCAACACAAGGTATTAAATTTTGTTTGAAGCTGATAATATGGGATGAGACTGGGTGCTCAAGTTTCTCTTCTCTAGAGAAGAGAGAAATCTTTGTGAATGAAACAAACTGCAGGAAAGCTCACTTTAATGCTGGAGAGAGCTTTCCATGAGGTTTCTTCCTTGAAAAGAAAAAGCTGAAGTAACCAAATAATCATTTCTGGATTTATCTAGACTTAGCCATTGATTACATAGGTTTTCACATCTCCTCCCTCTCTTACAGACGTTGATTATAATGCCCAAACAAAACCCAAAGAACAGTGGGCACTAAGTGCCACCGAGTGTGGCACTAGTTCACCACTAAAACCACAGGCCAGCAAGAGCTGTGAAATGGGCACTATTTCTCTGTTCTACAGCTGATTCAAAGTCATATGATTGTGCTTATGGATCCAGAGATTCATAACTATGGAATTACTTCTTGCAGATGTAAAGCACTCCAGAAAATCGATACAGGAACACCCGTGCATTGCGATTTCAGATGCATTAACCAGCCTTGCATAAGCAGCTGTCCTAAAGTCTGTACTGAGGAGGACCTGAAAGCTGGTAGGGTAAGTCCAACACCCTTTGTGGTCAAAACCACCCCTTAGCCTGTGGACAAGCATTACTGCTGAGAAAAATGTGTTTTCTGCCTTAGAAATTCCAATCCTGCATGCTGATGCTTCACAGTAAAAAAATTCAGCTGTACAAGTAGAATTCTAATGCTCTTTCATTGTGAGTGTTGCACGTTTGAAAACTGTTCTGTAGTAGGAAGAGTTTTGATTCAAATATTTGCCTGTTTCCTAAACCAGTCCAATAAATAGATGAGTTTGTGTGCAATCCACAGCACTCTTTCTAAAGACAAATTCAGTACTGACATTTTAAAGATAGTATTTTCATGATGTTAGTATTTATCTAACCATAGGCCTTTGATTGCTTTGTGATACTTAACACAATGCTCCCCAAAATTTCCCTTGTCCTTTTTTTTTCCTCAACCCTAACACATGGACATGAGATTCTCACTAGACCATTACATTTTATTACAGAAGACCTGCATTTATATAAATACAGATTTAGAGAAGGATAAGTGTTGGAAGGCAGAGTTAGCTGATGAGAACTGAAACTACCCAAATAAGGCCTGTTGGCTTTAAGTGGGTGTAAGCCACATTATTCCTGGTCATGACTGGACTTAAAAGTTGTGAGTTTCTGGCACGAGTCCCTAGAGTGTGACTCACTGCGATAGTGATTGTGCTGGACCCTTTAGTGCTTGGCTGTTTGATTTTGCTGTGCTGCATGAAGTTGTGTACAGATTTTGTGAATAAAAAGAGCCTCTTTTGTATATGCAAGCTGCTCCAAACTACTGCGTCTGATGTCCACAAAGAGCAGCTAGATGCAGTGAGGGATTTTTTTTCCTGCTGATTCCATTTTCTTGTACAAAGGCAGTGCAGACTAAGAGAGGTGAGCCAGTGTGTTAGGTCACTCTGGGCAGCCTCAGAGGAATAAGTCCTAATTTTGTAAACCGGTAGCAAAAGCTGATATGTTTTTACAGGTAGGGGAGTCAGAAAAATCAGTTTGGACTGAGAAACAAGTAATTTACAAGAAATAATATGGAGGAAGCTGATAATTCAGCAGCTCCTTGTGGTCTTTCATTGCTTGTTCCTCCCACTGCAGTGCTGCCCCTTACTTCATGTAGTTATTCTGAAATGTCTGAAAATGATCTCTTGCAAAAATGTAATCCATTAGAAAACCCCCATCCTGCAAAGAGTGTGGATGGTTTTGTAAAGGGGACTCCACTTATTTTCTTACTGAAATGCTTTTTTTCTTGGTTATAACTGTGGCAGGAAGCAATAGCATGAGGTCAGTATGGAAATCTGCAAATGGTCCAAGGTACAAGGGAGAGATGAGACATGGCTTTGGGCTCAGGTCTTTCCCACTGAGCCGGGACTCTGGTGTCCAGCAGCAACAGCTGCAGGATTTAGACATGATGGCCTTAATGAAGAGCTCTGAATTGTATTCTAAGAGCTAAAGCACCAACATGGGAGAGGGCAGAATGTGCATTTGTAACTGGTAAAAGAAGGGGAAGGATGTAATGAATGATTAAGAATGCAGGAAGTAGATACGGTCCTTAGGGTGAATCAAAGAGACCCAATTGTAGTGAAACTAAGTATTAAAATAATTTAACTAAATGTAAGTTCTATTAGGTTAGGCAGCAATTGTAAAAAGAAAAAATCCTGAAAGCCCCATTTCTGAGATTTTTTAAACTGAACAAGTCAAAAGACCAGAAAATATAATGTAGATAGCATAATATAATGATAGGAGGATAGACTTACTCCAATAGGCCTATTTAATTTCTATTCCTCTGAGTCACTTAAGCTATTTATGCTTAATTTTACATAGTTATGACTACAGAGTATAATCATCCAAATTGCAATAAAATCCTTATAACAGATTAATAAAAAAAAAGTGATGTCTCATTTTGCTTCAGTGAGCTAACATGCCTCAGAAATGAATGACAATCCATGCTGCTGGGGCAGCAGCAGGGTCACCAGTGATGCATTTAAGTAATGTTAAGTCCTATACTCAATTATAATCCTGTATTTTATTTTTCCAGAAGTAAAAGCCACAAAGCAGAGGATCCTGAGTGCTGTAAAACTATGAACTGCAATACATACTCCAGAGCTCCTGCCCACTCAGCTCTTAACCCATGAGGAGGTGATGCCCTGGCTTTGGCTTGTTTTTAGGCTGGTACCCTTAGCCACAAGTCCTGAGTGTGTGGTTCTCTTTCTGCCTTGCCCCTTTGAGTGTTCCGTCTGACTTCCTGCTGGAGCAGAGGGCAGGGACCAGGAGCTCCTTGCTTTGCTCCCTGGGTGGGCAGGGACGTGATGAGCTCCTGCCATGTGCCAAAATCCCCAGGCAAGGGAGGGAGAAGGGGAAGAGGAGGCTGTGGGCCCATCTCCCCAGGAAGGATGGGGTCCACTGTAGGCAGCACCCAGAACAGACTAGCACCAGGACCAGCATGTGCAGGTACACTCAGTTCTTCATTTGACTCCTAACATACTTGTTTCATAGCATGGCTGTTTCCCCAAACATCGTATGACTTGGTTTCAGTATTGTAAAAACAGTTTGGACATCAGTATTTCATTTGCACTTTGTCTAACACAACCACTAGAAACTCTTCTTTGGAGTTATGTTTACAGCTATTTGCAGAGAGTTATCCTGATGGCTTCTGCTTTGGTGCCTGACTGACATTTAGAACCCATCTCATGGAGGTCTTGTGGGGTTCTCTCCCTGCCCTTCCCTACCCCCTTATGAAACTATGTTCTGAATTTTCAATAGCAAGAATGAACTGTTAAAACTTAGCATGGCAAAAGATGTTCTGAATTTTGCTAAGAACTGTTTTGGTGTTTGTAACTGGCACACAGCATAATTTTAATTTCTATCTAGCCAATCGTAGTGATACACAAGTTAGATCATCCTCAGAATGGTCACTAAACTCAGCCCTAGGACTCCTGGCTATGACACAGAAAATTTTGAGCACAATAAATGTAATTTGATTGGGAAACATATTTTTTCATCACATTTATTTTAATTAGAATGGAAAGTGATGTGAAATTCCTATTTTGCAAAAAAACATAAACTGTTACCTACTAATGGGTTAAAAATAAACAGAAGCCTTCATATAAAAAAAAAACCCAAAAGAAACAGAGAGAAACGGTAATGACAGTTTTGAAGTATCCAGTACCTGTTGTGACAGGAATAACAAATTAATTGGGACTATAACGGATTCTTTGTAAAGGTGAAGTAAACACACTTGACTGTATATTTTTCACCATCAGTTAAGTCTCAATTGGTTCTAAAAATAAACAGAAGACATTGAACAGTTTTAATGGATTTTGACACCTAGGTATTATGCTGTCACTCCAGTATAAATGAATCATAACTTTAGACTGCGCCAAGGAATTACTACACATTTGGAGAAAATTTATGGTGCACCGGGCTTTGAATCATGATGTGATATCAAAACTAAAGTCACAAGAGGAAAAAAGTCTGGCATAAATTATTATTTACCCAAGCCACACATATCCATGTGAACGCAACAAGTATGGTTTGCAGGGTTAGTTAGAAATGGCACTATAATTTCTAGGTGTTAACACCTCTCTGAGCGGCTGTTCTGGCAGAGCTCCCGGGGAGCTGCATCCAGAGGGGACCTGAGCACAAATGCTGGGCAAACCACTGCAGCTGCCAGATGTTTGTTGCTTCTCAGAATTTGACCTAATTAAGAGTTTACCAATGAAGAAGTTAAAAGGAAGAATTTCAGCATTTGAATTTGCAGTTATGGGTTAGGCTTAAATGTACTTATTTTAATATCTAATGCAGGACTTGCAGATGATTAATTTCTTACTTTGGGGTCAAAGACACCTTAGACTTTTTGTGGCTGTGAACATCTCTAATGTGATGGGTTCAAGCTGGTTGTCTAATTTGTGGTCATATAGGTAGGTAAGCCTTAGAATATACAGGCAGGCATATAATATTTGCTGAGTCTTTATCTTGTAATTTATTTGAAAACATGATAGTTTGTGCAGTTGCTTAGACGATGAAAGCATGCTTGTTAATACTTCTAAAGAAAAGAGGTATAGACAGGTATACTTCATAGGAGGCTCAGTTGTGTTCAATGCACAAGTGCAGAGTTGAGGTTTTTTTAAGTCCTCATCAAAATTATCCTGCTTTTAAAACCACTTGTTTTTCAAGCACAAGGCAGGTGGTTGTCAATACTCAATCTACAGTACTTTTACTTTTACAGCTTCCTCCACAGTTCCGCCTGTTTTTCAAGGTATTCTGAACTCATCTTTTCTAGAATTTTGGCTTAAAACCTGACTGTTTCTTCAGAGCTTATTATAAAATTATAAAGAGAAGAGATGCAGTTTTAAGACTCTATTAAGCAAAAGGGAGCAAATCCAAAAAAGATTATAAGCAGGCAGAGAAGAGGTTTTGTCCAGAAATCCATAGCGTATCGGTTTATAAAGCTTTCACACATTCTGGCCGTAATGCTTTACAAAAGTGGATTGATTCACTATTTTTGACCTGCTGGGAGGCTAATCATTTGTTTAATGACTTTGGTAATCTTCCCTTCAAGCGGTGGTACGGGTGCTGAACTTGCTGCTGATGGCCATAAGGCTCGAGGTCAGATCCTTAACTGATACAAATGCTCCCTTCCTCCTCAAGCCAAGCCTGGCAGCACTGCCTGCCTGCCTGCCTCTCTCTCCTGCTCCCACGTTTGTTTTCCAGGCTCCATCCAGATGTTGCCCTTGTGTGGTGCCGGTGCCAGAGTGGGTGGGCATCCATCCATCACCCTGCTCCACAGCACCAAGAAACTTCCAAGATCTGTCATGTGACTGCAGCTGTAGAAAGTGTCCTGTTTCTGCAGCTGTCACCGCCCCTTGCTGCAGCTATTAATCTTGTAAAGAGACCAGTGCAATGTCTGAAAGTAACTTTGCATCATCTTTTATTAACCAGGTTAGTGCCGAGGTCACTAAGCTCCTCATGTGCTCTTCAGGAGGGGTAAGGAAGTTGTCTGTAAAGTGTTCCCTGTGAGACATGGTGTTCTCCAGGGCTGATGCTGGCCAGGGTGTGTTCAGGGCGTGTTGAGAGGAGTCACAACACAACCTTACCACTCCCAGTCTTGGGTAAGCGTGTTTTAAACCTGCCTGCTGGGCTCTAGTGGACAGTTTTAAAATGTGCATCAGGTATAATGAATTGGTGAATAAACACTTCTGTGATAGCCACCTCTTTCCCCAAAACTGCTGCCAAAGCTTTGCCAAGCAGTGGAAGCTGCACACAGCTCTCCCTTGGGAGCTTCAAAGGTGGAAAGTCTCAGCTAATCAGAAATATGGACGTGTATATAAAATATGCATTATTCTAATCTGGGTTGTTATGGGAGAAACTGCATCCCACTGTGAGTGTAGAGTGTCCTCCCTGGTGGCAGCTGGTGTGTGAAGAGCATGTGGAGAAAAACATGGGGAGGATGTTTACTGTGTGCATACTGTGCGGGTTTTAATGCTTCCTCAACCTGTAAAGGGAAATTTCCTGGGCAAAGTGGGAGGCCTGTGCTGAGCATCCTGAACTGGGGTGTTGGCAGGACTGCTGTAAGATTCTGAGTTTATCTGGTGCTGATAGCATCCATCCTGAAGGGGATACAGCATAGTGGGGCTTGGCATCCAAACATTTTTTACATGAGTTGTGAGCAGAAGTACTGGTACCTGAGAAGCTTCAAGCACATTAATTTTTGTAGCTTATCCAGCCAACACAAAATGAGAAGGTGGAAGATACACAACACATCATGACATATTTTCCCCTTTGTTTGTTTCTAATATGTGCAAATAACATTTCTAAATATTAAAAAATGTTCACCTTGAGTTTAAAATATTTAAATTGTCATCTAATTGTGTCTTATTTCCTCTGAAATTATGCGAATTATTATAGCAATTTATTAATGCAATTAATTTTATAAAGGTTTTCAAGTGTATTTCCCTGTAAAGAACCCCAAAGCATTCTCACAGTACCATTACTTTAAGGTTCTAATTTTAGGTCTTTTTCACTTTGTTTATTTGCAGTGTGGCAGCATTTCTTTTTGTCATTGAGTACATTACTTAGGCATTATCAATTAATTCTGCATGGATATATCAATCTAACAGGTATGTTTCTCTGGTAATAGAGATAAACAATTAAGATATTTATCTCATGGGCTTTTTCCTTAAAGGGGCTACTCTAAAATATTTCTTCTGGTGTTCTGCAAACTCTAAGGTATTTTGTTTTCATAAATTATGAAAGGAAAATGTCACAAGCTATCACTGTTTCTGTGCTCTGCCTTTGCTGACAGCTGTATGATGCTCATTCAGTGCAGCAGATTGGGAGCTGAAAGTTTCATCAATAAATATGACTCTGATGGCTTCATGTCAACGGTCAAGGTAATGGCCTTTTATTATCCTGGAAACACACTTCCACAAGGAGTGTGTATATTTTTCTTAAATTCTTCTGAGGAGAATTTTTTTTACTTTTGCATACAATTTTAGTCATTGTTCTCTGTAATTGATATAGAAAGCATTTTAATGGAAGAAGAATAATAGATTGATTTTTATTTATCACTCCATGCCGAGGAAGAAAGAAATTAAGAGAATGCTGAATTGCCTTATTGTAAACTTTATGATGACTGTAGAAGTATTTTATAATATTTTGAAATCATTGAAAAGGGAGACATGCAACTGACCTATTTGTAAAAGTACAAAATGCAGCACCGAGAGATTTGCAGCGTTAAAAATCACGGAACAGCTTTATTCTGCACTAAATATGGATGAGACATAATTTTGTGTTTCATTGAATTTTGAAATTATTTTTATTATGGTTAAAAATACTAATTTTTAAATGGAATTTCCCAGTCCATTGTACTACTGAAGAAAATTATTGTGACACATGTATTTACTGCCAGGAATAGTGTGCATTCATATGAGAAAGAAATTAGCATTGTGATATTTCAACTTTGTACTGCTCTTTTGTAGATTAAATACTTTCTCATATTTAAAATGTTTTTGCAAGTTTTAACTTTTCTTAGAGCTTTTTTAAGTGGTCTAGTAAATGTATTTATTGTTAATGAAATTAGATTTTAGTAACAAGTTTAGATAGGTTCCTCTGTCTGGTTAGTTAGATGGTCAATATTTGGCCCTCAAATAGTAACTTGTAAAAAAAAATCTAGGGAAAATATACCTACCTCTACGAAAATATTTCTCATTCAATGGCTGTACGGTGGTTTTATATTTTATCCAAGAGTTTCAACTTATATTTATAAGATTTTTAGAATATCTAACTAGTTATTATATTAGTTATATATATATATATATACACTAGTTATATATCATATACTAGTTAAGGGTATATGATTCTCAATTATGTCTGATTTGCAAAAGTTTGTCATGAAAACATATATTCCACAAGACAGAAGACCAGCTAATTTTGATGAATTTCAGCATATTTGGGAGAACTCACAGCTGCCAATAGATTAACATATTAGTGAAACCACTACTGAGAGATGCTGCTTTGGCTCTAATCGTGTGAGGAAGGTGGCCCCTTTTCATGTCATACCTGTGATCATTTGAGTTTAAAAAAGAAAACTTTTCTGATGGGGTTTTTGCTTCCATCTGTGTTACAGCATTTTATGGATTTTCTTTAATAATGGTTTAGAAACCATTGTAAAATCAAGCTGGAATTCCTTCCAGGTATTTGAGGAATGAAATAATGTCTACAACACCCATGAAAACAAGGTAGTTTTTTATCACATGTCTTAGTCTCATCGAGTAGTTCCTTTGATATAGTTTGCATCTGGTGGATCCTGCTTTTCCTAAAATAATGTTTTAAATTGTGGCACCCAACTGGTGCTGAGAAAATAAGACATCCCAAGTGCTGTAGGTGTTGGGTGTGGTCCCAGCGCTCCTGTTGGGGACGTGGCCACTGAGCCCTCCTGGCAGAGGGGGTGCCCTGCTTGTGGAGGTCCTGGAGCTCCAGGGAAATGGAGGGATCAGCTGCCCTGCCCAGGCTGGGCCACAGGGCTGCAGCTCTCTGCCAGCAGCGCTACACGGGAACTCCATGAAGAATTTGAAAGCGCTAATTAAAAGTTATGTTACCGGCAAGATGCTGACTCTGGGCACTTAATTGAATTGATGTGGACTGCTGAGGTGGGGAAGAGGACCAGAATTAGGTGATATGGCCCTGATCTGCAGTAGAGACTTGTCCTTGTTTTGTGGCTTCCTTTTTGTGGCTTCCTTTTCCTCTGTTGCTGGTAGAACTGCAGACTTAAAATTCTGATCCTTGCACGCTAGACCACTTCAGAAAAGTAGAGATATGAAGCAAATAAAGCAACATTTTACTGAAAGTTCATTCATCAAAAAGCTGCATATTTTGAAAAGGGTAAAAGTACTACTAGACCCATCAGGGATAAGTAAAGGCTATATACTATAGATTATTTTAATCCCCTTGCTAGATATAAAAGGGATAATTACATATTTGTGGTTGAAGCCATGTGGTGGAAAAATCAATACAACTTTTTTGTATGACACTTCATTAGTGTGAAAAATTTTAAAAGCTGAAAAGAACTGCCTTGCAATTAAATGCCTCTGCTATTTCAGATTCAGTAATGGGTTTGTATTATTATCTAGTTTATTTGAAATAGTGGTTGCACTATAGCAGTAATTGGAAAACATTGATTATGCACTTGTATATAGAAAACCTGGCAAATCATTACAGGGCATAGCAACAGTTAGTTAGCCTTACTAATGAAGCACTAATTGCTGTAAGTAGGTTAACATGTTAGTGAAACTACAGGGAGATAGAGCTTTGAAATCTTTTGTCTGTTCAGGGTTATCTTTTTTTTTTAATCTTATTTTAAAAAATCTCATTTTGCAAACACAAACCACAAGACTTTCTTGATGCTATATTTGGAATAATTTTGTAGATTCGGTTTGTGTGGGTTTTTTTCATTTAGATAGAAAGTCTGGCACACTTCAGTCATATTTATGCTCCTCCAATCAACATGATGACTTTAATGTATGTGAATGGCTAGCTGGAGTGAAAGGCTGGTTGGCTCAATTGATTTCCTTATTCTAATGCAATTATGTCATCCATGCTATATGCTTCTTGAACAATTTTTTTTTAAATTAGACTGTTATATGTTTGATGAAGTAGTAGCTGAACTGTTATATGACTACTTGGGATACAATAAAAAAACAAAACCCTTCACTTTTTGAAAATCTGAAGGCCCCAAATCTCTCTAGTGAAATGTATTAGAAATAGAAATGGATTATTTTATTATAGCTATTGACTAAGAAAGACATATTACAAGTTCTTTAATTAATTATGCTACATTAGTACATTTTGCAAGCTTTTGAATCAGGAGTAACTTGAACTTCACTGTTGCTATCTGCTTAAGAATATATCTTTAAGGCGTGGCTTAAAGAACAGCAGGAGGGAAGAAATCAGGACCCTTCCTGAAATCCAGGGCACTTGCTGGCCATCCTGCTGACAGCCCTGCCCTCCAGGAGAGGAGCAGGCAGCTCTCCCACGTGCAGAGGTGCTCCCTGAC
Source organism: Motacilla alba alba (assembly GCF_015832195.1). Classification (NCBI taxonomy): domain Eukaryota; kingdom Metazoa; phylum Chordata; class Aves; order Passeriformes; family Motacillidae; genus Motacilla; species Motacilla alba. The sequence continues at coordinate 21,730,996 of NC_052022.1, read as the reverse complement.
CCCAGAGCAAGGGCAGTCAGTGACTTCCCACTGCCCTTGCCTTGGTGTCCCCCAGACTCCTGCTCAGGAGGGTGAGTGCAGGGTTTGGCTGCATGGGGCAGGTTGCAGAACCTTCTGCAGCTTTTCTTCTGCCTCCCTCTCTCCCACCATATGGCACAGCAGCTCCACTGCATTTTGATACTGCTTGGCTGCAAAATGCAGGGCCAGGATTTCCTTGTTTTAAATAGGTGTTAAATTCTCTCCCAGATTCACAGGAATAAAGCATGACCCCCTAAGAAGTTGCATAATGACCCCGAGTTACAGAACATCTTGGAACAATTCTTACATTGAAAAGTAAATGAATAACAACACACAAACTTTACTAACCAAGTGTTAGAAAATGCCAGTTGAGATTCTTACCACATTCCAATTTTTAAAAAATAACTGTGTGTGGTTTTTCGAAAGATTTTAAAGGGTAGGAGGGATGTTTTAAAGGGAAAACTGCTTTCAGTTCAGAGCTAGCCTCAACTAGCTCTGCTTTGACTCAGCTTACTTAACAATATTATACCCCTCTGTTCATAATAAAGAGCTGTTTTGTGCAAAGCAGCTCATTATTATGAATGTAAGGGCATGTTTGGACTAATAAAGCAAATCATAAAAATTGCTGCCCATGTCACGTTTTTCCTTTGTCAATAAAAGATTTTCCTCAGGGTCAGAAACAATTATTGACCAGAGAAAAATCTCAAGTTCTGTTTGGGAATTTTACCTGGTGATTCTGGAAGTAAGGATGAGAAGTTTTCAGACTGAAAGTATGTGTGGTGAACATTATCTGCAAGGTCTTTGGTGTTAAGGAAATCACGACATCTGCCAATCTTTCAAATTCCAAAGGGTAAAGAATGAGGTCTGTTAGGCTGTCATCGAACATGACAGGCTTAATGTAAAGTTTATAACAGAAAAAGGGCAATCTTATTGTGGTTTATTCAGTTTTATGTTGCTTGTTCAGTAGAAAAGCTCATTTTTTTATCTAATTTATAGCATTTGAAATACCAAACAGATTTTTTTACATATCTCCTGAGCTCTCAGCTCTTCTTGGCTACCCCTTAGTCATTCCTTTAGGGAGCAGTCTTAAATCCTTCCAATTTAGCATCTATGTGAGACCAGACAATTGTTTTACTTGAGCATATCCTTCAGTTGTTATAGAGCTATTTCTAAACTCCAAACATTTTAGTTTAATTACTGCTTAGAATATTTGCTATATTTTTATCTAGGTTGCCTCTCACTTGAGCCCATTGGGCTGAAGAAAGAATTACTCCCCATGCTGTTCTGTAGCCTTTCTTGTTCAGATCTGTAATTGGCCCTGTGTTTTTGACTTTTTGCTAATAAGCAGCTTACTTGCTCTCCCACTAGACTCAACCCACCACTTTTGTTTCATGAATTTTACAAAGGATTTTAATAGATGCTTTAGGCTATGCAAAATGTTATATGAAGGAAAGCATTAATGCTCTAGCCTTGACACAAAGGATGTGTGAATGGCTGCTTATCATTACCGTCAGGTATCAGAATTTTCATTAGGAGTTCTGGAGGACAAAAGGGGGAAAAGTGTAGCTATATGAAAGAATATTAACCTATACTGTGCAACCAACCACAATTGCTTAGCATTTTACATTAACTCTCTTCAGACACTGGCTCTCATTATTTTCACACATACATAATAACTGCTTATTATAGCGGTACAGTTCACACTGATATATTGTAGATAAGGTTGTGTCAGCACTTCCATTATAAACCCTATTTTCAGAGGTTTAAAAGGCAGCTGTAAAAATTTACTCCAGACAGAAGATTGGTTTTCCAGGTTTCTGCCTCGAGCGATTTTTTTTTAAACCAATTAAAAACAATTGGCTGTTTTTTAACCTACAGAAGTAAACAAAACAAATTAAGAGGTTTAAAGCATTTTTGCACTTCTGTAACTCACAAACCTTTATTAAAAAAACAGAATTTTAGAAAGCAATCTGTTAATGTTATACTCACCAGTGGTGTTCTGCAAGTGAAATATACATGGGGCATTGCAAAAGAGTAGTAAATCAAGGTACTAAAGCTTAAAATTGACTCCTGAGCACAGTGGATGATTCTTAACAAAAGATTTTTTTTTTTTTAGCTCTAGAATATAAGCCTGGTCCTTGCTGTCACCAAGGAAAGATCTGATTTTTCTGAAGTGTTCACTCCTCCAAGGACTGAAAAGAATTGTTTCCTCTTAGGCTTCTCCTTGGGCTCTTTGGGAAACCAAGGTGTGATTCTGCTGTCCTGTCTGTGGCAGCAGCAGTCCCCTTCACTGTAGTGTTGGAGTTTCTCCTCAGAGCTTTCCGCTCCTACAGGGAGATAATGGTCAGGAAGTGGTGGATGTTAAGAGAACTCCTGGAGATGGGGTGAGAGCCTTCCTGTTTCTGTGTGTGACCGAGCCTGCACCGCCACAGAGACAGTGGAGGTCAGCTTCCTTCCCGCTTTGCATTCCATGGATGCCTGTGGAGGCAGCCCTGCTGGTGAACTGGCCGTGGGGAGAGGCCCACTCATCAGCCTCCAGGTGGTTTCTGGCTCCGGTCACAATGTGACACACTGGCATTTCCACCAGCTCTACCGTGAGTCCCTGCAGCCCCTCATCCTGCCACAAATTACCTGAAAGCTCTTGAGCAGAGAAGTGACGTGCCTCCAGTAGAGTTTGAGGACTTGTCCTACAGGAGATGTGGTGCTTCCTCACCTTGCATCTGGAAGGTGAAGGTGTGGCTGTCATTTGCGGTGCTCTTTCCTTTAGCTAATCCTGTGAATATTGTCCAGGTGCCAGCGTGGCGGATGGAACAGCACTGCTGGATTTTGCTCTCTAGCTGTACCTGGCAGTGAGAAAGAAAAATAACAACACACCCATGGTTATGGAGGTTACTTGGGAGGTACCCAAATTATTCAGCTTGATGTCCCAACATTTCAGCCCATCTGTTCAAACAGGGATTTATCCACAACTGTGAATCGTGCCTGAGTATCTACTGGGTAATATAATGCGTTAATTTCTGCAAATAGATTTAGGTATGACATTTCTGACAGTTGTTCAGCTGAAATGGATTAATAATGCATTTTTATGATCTTCTTTTCACTTAAAAATATACTACAGTGCAGTCTATTGAGATAGCCTCTAGTTTTAAAAGAAGTATTTTAAATACATTTAAATAAAGTTGGCTCATTTGGGATAGACATAGGCAAAAGAAAAACAACACTCTATGCATGTTCTTGAACCCTTGTCACTAATTTGGAGGTATTTTCTGTCTTTCCCCTTAAATGATTTCCCAAGGAAATCTCATGTACCAGAAATATGGCTGGGAACTGCTAGTACTCTATCTTTTATGATTAGAACAAAGGACCAAATCCTGAAGTTCTTCCTAGGTATTGTGTCTGCTTGCAATATGGTAAGGCCCCCATCATAGAACTGAGTAAAGTGTCTGGAACTTGGGAAGAAGTTTAAAGGCACCTGGAACAGTGGCAGGATTTGGAAATTAAAGCCTATCACTTGTGTTTTGAGGTGGCAGTTCATACCAATTGGAAAAACATGTGACAAACACAGCAAAAGTCCATGTTTGCTTGCTTATTTGTTTTTGCTATATATAGTGATAACAAACCAGAAATCAGTCTATCAATGAAAGCAGCTTAGTAAGATACTGAACTTCTGCCCCTCTCAGCTTCCCTCAGTTGCCCTCCTCAGCAGCAGGCTGTCATGAAGTTCCACCCAGCTGATGACCTGTGTCCCCATAGTTGCCCCGGTACCTGCTCACAGGGCAGTACCACCAGAGCCTGGCTGGCCCGGGGCTCGCCTGCCCTGGCTGTGCCAGCCCTGCTGCTGCTGACCCAGGCTGCCTCGAACCAAGCTGGTGCCACTGATGCGCCCCCAGGGTCTGGATGTCACCTCCTGGTTCCAGAGAGGAAACCATTGCTGCCATTCTCTCTCCAGAGAGAATCTGGATGATTGACCTCCTGGTTCCAGAGAGAAAACCATTGCTGCCTGCCTTTCTGAATAGCGAGCTTAGATGAGGTGTGGAGTATCCATAATCTCACCTGTCTGCCTTGCGAGGCAATAGCTGCACAAGCATGAAATGTAATAAGAAAGAAAACACAGAAAACAACTGTGAAAAGGTAGCAAAGTTCATGCATCATAATGTAGTTTCTATCTAAACAAAAATTCAAATTTAATTGTAAAATTGAAGTGGCCCTGTTTATGGAGGAGCTAATAGTATCACTGTAAAGCTCATTAGGTATAAGCCATCTTGCGTTTTAAATTTTACAAAAAAGAAGCAATTTGTGTTTGCAATCTTATAGAAGAGTTGCAAATTAAAAATTGAGACAAAGGATCAGGCAGGTTTCATCTGGGCAAAACAATTCATGTTGTGTTCCAGTTCTCTGATCTTTCTTGAAAAAGCTGTTTGGCTTGTGCTTATTCAGCAGCTAATGAAGATAGGATATATCTCATTAGTTTTTTGGGGCAATGCACCCAAGTGTACTGAAACTGCAAGAACCCAAAGAATGAATATACAATCAGGAAAAATGGAAATGGGAAGAGCAGTGTTTAATATAGCCTGGATACTTTCCATTTTATGTATGCTAAGATATAGGTTGCCCCACAGTATTTAGTGTTAATGATGCCTCGCCACATTTTCTCCACAACATGAAACTGTTTCCATGAGATTTGTATTCAAAGAGATTAAAAATAAAATGGCTGGGTTTAAATGACACATTGCAATTATCTTGAAACAAATAACTAAAAAATATAATTGAAGAGTTTGACCTTTTCTGCAGAGAAGTTGAGATTTTAAATATAGGCTAGGAATACCTGAGTACAAATTTTGTCCAGCTTTTTGTATGTGCTTTGTTCACAGGACAGGCTCCTGGTCAAATGTTCTTCCCTTCAGTTCTTCATAAGCCTACAGAGGCATCATTACAGATAGATGTTTCTCTTTGCAATCTAAGAAGAGAGGCTAAAAGCAGTCTTTGTGTCAGCCTAGTTGGCCAAGATCAACTACAGGCAGAATAGAGATGATTTACCCTGGTGAGCCATGGTTGGAATGGAGCTGTAGGGTTTGTCCCTTGGGAGATGTTAGAGCAATGGAACAAGCTTGAGCAAACTATGTCCCTCAAAAGTGAAGACACAGCCAAGAGTGTGAATTTATTTCTGATCCTAAATAATGTAAGTTTTGGTGCGGTTTTCGTTTGGTTTTTTTTCTGGTTAGTTCTAGTTTATCCTCTAAAAGTCGGAGAAACATATGTGTAAACTGTGGAATATGAAACACAAGGCAGGTTCTGTAAAGTGTTGGTATAATGCACACCACTTTAAATAATTGTAAACTATTCACAGAATTGCATAGTCTGTAACCTTTTGAGAGCAGAACTAAAGAAGCATTGAAAGAGCAGGGTGTTGAGTACTTTTAAAATATGTGAAGAAAACTGTATAAGCTCCCCAACACCTTTGACTAAAGGTAGGTATCAATAACTAAAATGCCTTCAAAAAACAGAGGCATGATTCAAAAAAATAATGCTGCTAATTTAGAGACCAGAGCAAATTTATTTTCTGCCCTTATAAATTACCAACATTTTCTGTAAAACACTTCGACAGTGCTGTCTACAAAAGACAAACCAGGCTGAAAACAGAGTCGGAGACAAGAAGAAAACTTTCCTAGTTGGCTGCAACATTGTTTAACTTGAGCATAGGGATCCACCTTAAGAAAGGTCCAAGGAGCGAGATGGAAACCAAATACAGTCAAAGGAAGTTGGGGATGTGGGTGTCAGGTTGTCAGTAATCTGACAGCTGTGGTAACTACCCTCTAATCCAGCAGCTCCAGCCACGCTCTCGGCTGACACCGCAAGGACTGACTGACAGCTGAAGAGCGGGCACTTTTTACAGGCAAAAGTGACATCCAGTCTATTAAGGCTGACAAGCACAAAGCAGAGATTTGCCCTGAATGGTTTGGTACTGAAGCCTAGTAAAGGGGTTATTTGAAAGGTCTTAGAGAAAGTGTCAGACTCAAGCTCAGATGATAACAATATTGTAATGATAGCACTGGACAATGAAGTGCTATGATTGCCCACACAGGCCAGGAAGATTGCATGCGGATATCGAGCTCCAGAAGCCAGTTTACAGCAGCAGGTTCTCAAAGCAAACTTGGAACAGCTGTAAACCCACTCTATCTCAGAAACTAAAATATATTTTTTTTTCAGTAGATGATAATCTACTCGTGCCTTTGTTACTTTTGCTCTAGTGTCTAAGGAAAAACTAGCAGAAGGGCATACTGCCCACCCTGTAAATGATAGAATTAATGAAAGTGTCACATTCAGCATCTTGCAGGTTGAATCAAGAATGTTCTCAATATTGAAAAACTACATTAATAATTGAAATAGCTGTGTCCTAGCCCAAATGTTAAGTAATGGAGAAATATGGGTGTGATACTGTACTGTAAATTCATACATAGATGAACTCAACAAAAAGAGGCTAATAAGTAAATGTAAAAAGGTATAGCATTGTGTAGTAGTTAAGCAGCTGACTGGTAGTGTGAGGCTCCAGGTGTAACAAATGTGACCCTTTGTTGTAGCAGGATCTGAATCTGCTATGGACTAGCAAATTTTAATATTCCTTTTAATGTTCCTGAGATGTTCCTTTTTCAGCAAAGCTCTTTTTTTTCTGCTTAATTTTTCTTGGTTTTCATAAAAAAATATGAAATTTAATCAAATGATGAAATGAATTTTTTATTTTTTGTTTACACAGAAGCTTAATTCTTTAAGCAGCTGCCTCTTCATTCCCACTCTCCCTAGTACTACCCTTCAGATCCCTCATCTGGCACCCACACTGAGTGGGTGCTAGAAACCACATGTATTATCTGGCTTTTCAAGTAGAAACAGCACAATTCAACAGTTTAAGCCATCCTGTACCATCTAATAATTCTTCAAAAAACTATATAATTGTTTTCCCAATATCAAAGCGATCCTGCATTTAGGTTTTCTTTTGTGTTTTGGGTTTTTGGTTTGGTTTGGTTTTTGTTTTAGTTTTCAGTCTTTTTCTCCGCCCTCTTTTCTTCCAGATACTTCCAGGAAGTCACCCCTTCTTTCCACTAGATTACTTTATGTAGCTCCAGTCAATGAAATGAAGCTAGCTAAAAGACCTAAGTCTCAATTTTATGTCTCTTCTGCATGTTGACTGCATTTTCTGGGGAACAGATGTTTATAAGCAAAATTATCAGATCAGGTTTAAAACAACTCAAATTCTAATTGCCAAGGGAAAAGAATGGCCAAATAACAGTCAGTGACTGTTATGAAGAGTTTACAGGGAAAAAAACTGCAGTTTTTTCAGTTTCAAGGGTTTACAGTGCTGAAACTTGCACATGGTTTGATTACCAGTAGGTGAATTGTCAAGGCTGGAGTAATTTTCATCCATTGCTACAATCACTGTCCAATTATTGCCTTTAAACAGAATTTTTTTGAAGATGAAACACCAGTGGTGGAAGCCCTTCTGTTTGAAGACAGAGGCATGATTGCAGGCTTTGCTCCAGGTGCGTGGAGGAGCTTGCACCTGTAAGTGGCTGTAGGAGTGGGCCCTGCTTTCAGTGAGAAGCCAAGGCAGAATAAACGTGAGTGTGGCCAGTCCTGCCCAGCGCAGGGTGCTGTGGACCTCTGGGATGGATGGGTTGTATGGGCTGGCTTAATGAGATCTGTAGATTCTGGAGGAGTTTTCGGATGTCATTGTGAGCTGACAGCATTGTGACCTCTTTGCTGAAGTCCTTTATGCTGCCGTGAAATAGAAAAAAAGTTCTGCTCTGACCTGTACAAATAATTGTTTGCATTCCTCCATGTGTTTTGGATTTCTTGAACATTCATGTGATGTAGGTTGCAATGTCTTGAGCTGCTGAAACCAATGAGTAGAACTAAATGTGTGAATGAAAGTATTCTGTATGAAGGTCAAACCTTGCTGTTTTCAAAAACAGTCAACGGGAAGTAAGTGAAAATTATATGAATACATTAAATGTAGTTAATAATCCTGTAAAATGTACAGCATACTTCCCCATTTATTCCATTATATATATGTGCATGTGTATGTATAGATATATGCTGTGTTTTTCAGTGTGATAGTTTGGTTAATTTGGGGTGGGAGCAAGTGAATGCTTTTATGTATGAATGTTTGGGTTTTTTTCTTTTTTTTTTAATTGGCAAGCTAGGATTTGCTTTTATTTCCTTGCTGCTTAGTGTTTTATATCAATAACTATTTAATGTGACTTTTTCAGCATACTAGATTTTACTTAGGGCAAACAAACCTGTTTACGGATCTTTGTTTCTAGAAGCATAACACAAATACAGAACTTTTGGCAAGAGTTCAGTAGAAAGAATTACCTGAAACTTGGTGCCAATGTATTCCTGTATTTGCTGTTCTAAACTAAAAACCTGATCACTAACTCTGTTGTAGCCATCTGTCATTTACAAAATGACACATCCAATTTAAAACCACTAGGAAACAAAATGTTTAATCAGAATTTTAGGAATACTTGCTAACCATGAATCTTGAAGGCCTAACTTAGCTATTACTGTGCAATTTATCTGACAAGGGGTGTCATCCATTGCAGACGATGTACAAGTGCAAGTCAGCATCACCTTGAGCAGGTTACTTTATTTGTCCTTTGCCCCAGTTTTCCAGTCTGTGGAATGGGAAATAAGGATTTTCCTATTTATAGGAAAGGGATTGACAGGACAGAAAGTTCAAGTGTGTTTCTCACATAGCAGTCTTGCACAAAGTTTTTTACTATGTGTGTCTGCCAAAGGTATTAGAAAATATTGCAGATTTTTAGATATTAGTGTGAAGCTTTATGGCGGAATTATGTGACTGGGGGATTTGATAGGGCAGGAAGCCTGTCTCAGTTTTGTGTTTCTAGAACATAACTAAAAGATAGGAACACTGAGAGTACTGAAATGCAAAGTTCAGTGATGAAAATCTGCACACAAGTTTCATGCAGAGGCTGACTCATCCTGGGTCATCAAACTTCCTCCCTTTCTGCATTAAGTTTTGTTAGACTTTTTTTACTCATGTTATGCTTGCTTTATGCTGCTTTGTAATAGTAGCACCGTAAGTTCCTAAGTTACAGAGTTACCCTGCATAAATATACAAAGCAAAAGAAAACCCCTGTTCTGAGGAGCTCAGCTTTAACAGACGAGACACATGTGAAATGATTCACCCAGGATCAGCCCAGAAACAGGAGGTCAGTCACAAGGAACTCCAGAAAGACTCAGGGTATTAGACTGCCCTGGCTCCCTCAGGCTCCTCCTTGGAGTGATGTTGTCCTTCAGGCATTGTCCTGTTTATCTACTTTCACATCTCCAAATAGAAATTTAGATGTGTTGCAGAAATAAAATTTTAAATATAAGTTATACTAGGAAATAGAAATGCCCAATGATAAAAACAGAAGCAGTATTTCCTGGGTGTGATTCAAAAGATGGAGCTCTGACAATGATGTAAGCTCTTTAAACCAGTCATTGAGCCAACAGAAATGTAAATCTTTATTAGCCTCTGTGCTTTATTATACTTTATTATATGCCATTAACAGTTATTTTTAAAATATGGTAAGTGGATTCATTTTCCATACAGTAGTTTTGAAAGCATTGCAGATGTAAAGAAAAAAAAAATAGAGAGAATGACCTCTCTGAAGACGTGAAAAGAGAAAAATTGGACAATAAATGTTCAATCAGTCTGAGGTATTTTGTAAATCAGACAACTTTTATTTGGATATACTATTGTTTAACAGCCGGTTTAAATTGGGACCAGCATCCTGATTCTGGACAACACGGCTTTTATTGGAAGTCCCTGCCACTTTTAAACATCTTTAATACATTTTAAAAATAGAACTGTAAAAACCAGTAACCAGACTTCAAAGCGAAGACATGTTGTGCCAGAATGAGGAAGCTGGTGCCGATTTTCACTGGTTGTAAAGCGCTGGGAGCGCCCCGCTGTCTGTCCGGTGGTGACAAACACCAGGAGCGCGGGCGGCTGGCACAGGACAGCGGGGCACGGAGGAGGGAGGGAGGGTGACACCCTGGTCACCAGCGTGGGACTCACCCCTGTCCCCAGCGTCAGCTGTCCATTAGTGCCACCGCAGCATGGCCTGGCCTTCAGGAGGGGATCAGGGGTTGGAGCACGGGAAAGCAGCTTATTAATGGCCAGCTGGAATGGCCAGGGTCTTTTGGTTGCTTTTTGGGGGTTCTTAATGGCAAATAAGGGAAACCAAGAACTACCTGTATGTAGTGGTCTGTGTGGGGGCTGTCCTGTCAGATCGTGCTCATTTTACACCAACCATTTAAAAAAAAAGATTTCTGGCATGGTTGCATACTTCTCCAGGAGTGGGTGAGTAGTGATATAACAATTACCTGTATGGTGGTGTTGGGAGAAACAGCCAAGAGGGGAAAAAGAAAACACGTCATTTTTTTATTACTTTTTTTGGTGTTTCTACTTACTATGTGACACTTTTAATATTCTACGGTGAAGGGAGAGGCTCTGCTAGGTTAAACTGGCTGTGCTCAACTGAGGTTTCACCAGCCTGAGCCAAAGACTTCCCTGTAGCAGGAGTTTGTGTCATTTAGTTGGTGTTTGTTGAGGTTTAGACCAGGATGTTCCTCAGATGAGTACTGGCAAAGTGCTGTGGTGCTTCAGCCACCCTATTTCACTTGACTCACAGGCAGGTCCCATTAAAGGACCATTATTAATCAGTATCTTTGCTTAGGAGCTGCTGCTGTGGCTGCACCTCTCCCCCCAAGAAAAGCACCACAGCAGAGTGCATCCCTTCCTCTGTAGCTTTCTGCTGAAGAGCTACTAGAGTGCTGTCCTGTAGGAAGGTATTGTCACAACACAGCTCCAGAAATCAGTCTGAGATGAGTAGGCTATGAGAACTGGTTTATTGCCATCTTCAAATAGGCAAGGATGTGAAAGGGATCTCTCCAGTGACATATCTGCAGACAATGTTCACCTGGGAATAGGCTAATTGAACACTTGATGCCACTGCAAACCTACCTATGCATAACTAAAATGAGCACATATTTGACAACTGCACTGCATTTTAAAAGAAATTTTAAAATGCAATGATTATAGAGCCTCATGGCTCGATGTATAGCTGCTTAAAACAGGAGATTTTATTTATGAAAGATAGGTTCTGTGTCAATATTTTGGAAATTAGGACCCAAAGATGTGTTTCACTAAAAATTTAGGGGAAAATCTTCTGGTAGAACATGGATTCAAGACTATGTTAGGATTTTCTCGGGCTGTAGCTTCAGCATATCTTTCTGATTTTACTGTTAAAGAAAAAGAAAGCTTTTGTTATGTATTAGAATCTTATTTTTAAGTCTCTAGGTGTTTGGCATCCTTTGCAGAAAAAAAATTTTTTGGACAAGTGATCCCTGATATAACTGAGGTATTTGATATTTACACATAACCATCATTATGGTTTCAGATCCTCTTACAAAATTTAAATAAGGTGTTTGAATAGCCTACAGAGGGCTCTTGCAGGTCTCTCTCTCTTCAGCTGCCATGTCTAAAGGAAGTCAGGATTGGTAACAGCTGAATTTCTTCTAATATTTATTTCCCAGCAGTGCTGTATTTGTCTAAGGTTTCTCCATCTTAACAGTTTTAGAGTTTAGTTAACTCTGATGCTGCTACTGTAACTGGAGAGCAGGTTACCAACAGCGCACAAGAGACCTGCTCTCCCTCAGATAGACTGTGTGATGTTCTCTGCAAGGAAAGAGGACCCAAATTTCCCCACATGAGGGAATTTTGTTACTGATGGTGCTGACCACACACGCAGCCCTGTCCCTAGCAGGCTCTCCAGCTTACAGCCTGTTAGAGCTGAGTGCTGCTGCCACACACAGTCTGCCTAAACCTTGGCAGGGGTTAAAAACCCTTGGAAGAGATTGCTGACTGCACACTTAGCAAAGGAGAGTTTTTGGGGAGGTGGGCGAACCTCACCAGGTTCCCTCCTGGTTTTCTTCCCTCCCACACAGAATTACTCAGGTGTTCAGTATATGGAACCTCTCTAGGAAGGAGTGTGGAACCTCCAGCTAATACAAGCAATGGCTGTCTGCCTGCTGAGCAGCTTTTCCTACCTGGATTGTGAGGAAGACCATGATGCCCTTGAACAGGACTTCCAGGGAGGAACAAAGCACCATTGCTGGGTTTCTGCATCCAAGAGCAGGGGGCATACTGTGAAGGGTTCTGGCTGAGCTGGTGGCTCTGTGCTACGGAGGAAACTCCTTGTGGCAGAGGTCTCAGCTGCCAGTGTAGGAGCTGAGGTACTGGGTGGGCAGACCCTACCTGAGAGGTGAGGGAAGGTAGTCACACAGCTTTGTGGGGGTTTGGCTGCCATCCTGGACATGAAAAGCTTGTGTGTAAAGAATAATAAAAGTAATGAGAAAGGGCAGGTAGGGGACTGTGTGTGACAGTTTTGAATTTCTCTGGTTTTGAGTAACAAATGTTGATTTTTTTTCATCACATGTTCCTTACAACCCCACTTGATCTGGCTATTGGATTTCTTGTAGGCGTCACAGCATGAGCACAGAATCAGAAGCACAGCAAGGACCTCAGGAGAGAGCCTAATCTGACCTTTTGCATGGAGACTAAATCAAGATGCTCGATTGCCTGGCTTGCCTTTCACAGGGATACCAGTGCATAGATAGTAGCCCCTGGTCTGCCTTCCACACGTGTGGAGGTGCAGGTTTAAGACTCTCTATCGGTTACAAGCAAAGTGTAAAGGGCAGCGGGCTGAACAAGGCACTTGGGAAGGTCTCTGGAGTTGATGTTTTCACTGGCATCTATTAATAAGTTGGGGCTAAAACCTCTAGTTTGAGGAAGAAGCCAGCAGAGAATTTTGCAGCTGTAGACAAATATCTAAAAGGATTCGGTTCATTAAACATTAGCAAGAAATCACACAGGAATGCCTGAATATATTTTAAAAACAAATAAAGTGTAAGTTAAATACACAGAAGGCTCTCTTCTCAGAGAGTAAATAAGAATTTTCTCATCTTTTCTAAAGGTCTTCAAGCAGGAACTTTAACAGAGTTTAGAAAAAGTGAACCAATGAATGTATACAACCATTTCTTTCACAAACATTTAATTTCTTACAGGATTCATTGGCTTCAAAATACAGGAGCGAAATTAATGTTTTCCTGGGATCTATGGGTCATCTCAACTCTTTTTCCTCAATGCCCCTGATACTCTGCTACCCATGCTTCTGTTTCATGAAGAAAGTGGTTATGTAACAAGTGAGGGGTTTGAGATCATTCCAGCCAGTAAGCATTCAGAGTTGAAGTGGGACTGGGAATGATGGGTCTTGGTCTCCTCAATTTGATGCCTCTGCCTTTTCTTCTTACAACACTCTGTACTACAAACTTACATTATTACTGCGTGGCAGAAATCTTACCCTTGTTAAACTGAGGGAGGTGTTAAACTTCTCCTCTGATCAGCATCAGAGGAAAATACCTGTTTGAGGAAGAAATGGAATAGCTGAATTATAATATATGAATTGTGCTTATCCTAGAACAACTAGAACATTGAAGTGGCTTGTTCTTCTATACATGTAGTATAGGATATCAGGATGTTTGTTGTCTGGTAGACTTAGAGCCCTTTTGAGCCGAAGCACTAGATTGGTTCAACATCAGGCAAAATTACAGAACAGCAAGTCTGTGTATGATATAAATGTTTGGACAGCATTTGATGAGTTTGAAGAAAATAAGCCAATAATGCTTAGCACACTCATTTACAGTGTTGCACATTAAAAAAATAAAGTGCAAACTTAGTTAATTGTAAAAAACCTGAAGAAAATAACAACAAAAAAGTAGGAAAAACCCCACCTCCCTGCAATGCTATAATCAATGGAGTTAATGAAGTTCTGCAACGGCATTATAATATTTGCTTTATAAAAAGAGCATCCTCTACATTTATTTTACTTCATTTAGACTATATTTCTTTTATTCTCAGAATAAGAAAGCACTGCAGTTTGTATCAGTAAGTGCTAATAATTTATACCTTGGATTTAATAATATATGAAGATAATCCTTCTGGCTTTAACATACAGTCTTACAGGTTGATAATTTTGTCTATAGAATAGAATATTGCCAGTATAAACTCAGTCAGAAGACTGAGTCTTGGAATGAGTATAGAAGTTATGGTCCTTCTACAGACAAGCATATGAATAAATATGAATGATTTATCTCAGCATCTTGGTTTCTTTCTTTTAGTAAGAGTTACAGCCCTCTTTATTATACTTGCTTTGTTTCAGCAACATTTTCTGGAATGCTGCCTAGCACTGTTTTTCTTACAGTAGGTAGAAATTAAAAGAATATGAAGGTGCCAAAACTAAATAGTATTGATTATTCTCTTTCCAGCAATGTAATCCTTCCAAACCCAAACTTTTAATTCCTAGCATCCTTAACCTGTTGGGCTAAGTAGTCTAAACTAAGCTTCTCTTTTATGTGTCAAAAATGAGCTGGAAATTACTAACAAACAGTTTCCTCTCATTTAAACTGTGAGAAACTGCTAACTTAGGGAAACTTTGCTTTTCCATAGAAGAGATTCTGACTTCGAGGAGAAAGTATTTTCATTGCATTTGGGAGGTTCAGATATGATGAAGGTCCTTACATGACACATGAAATAGTCACAAGAGAATTAATTAAAGCAGAAGCAATATTAATAATAGCATTGTTATTCCTTTGTTGTGGTATTTATCCCCACACTTAACATTTTATATCCCTTCAGATGCTCATACCAGGGGGAAGACAACCTTTATCTGGGCAGTTTATCAATCCTTGTTGGTCTGGACTGTAAAGGAAAAGCTTATCCTTATGCCCTTTGTTCTCTTATTTTCTCCTTTTTCTGCTTACATCAGAAACTTGCTGCGTTTAATGGTGATATCTTGCTAGTTGGGCAAAGCACAACTGATCAAGAAAAAGGCACAAAAATGAGACCTGAAACAGAGTAATGACAGGATATAGTCCTTAATAGGAGTTACCCTATGGGGAAAAAACAAGGGGATAAATCAATGAGGAAAAAGAAAATGTAAATAAATGTATAAAACCAGGAAGACTTGTTAATGTTGAGTATCTGAAACTATAGAAGTGACATCCTCCTAACTTCTACTTTGATTTGCATTTTCTTATATGATTTTAGTGGGAAAAATGGGGGTTTGCATTTGTTTTGGAGCCTGCTTGGTGAATTTCCTTGAAATCAGTGAGGTTTGTGTAGGTCACTAATCTCAGATAATTAGTTCTGGAGGTAAGCCAGCTAAAGGGAAGCTCATCTTCTTAAAGTAAGCGAGCAGTGCTGCATGACAAGGGAGGGAAAGGTCTGGTGATTCGTGCCCTAATGCTTGCTTCTGAGAATTGAATTTTGGATGTGTTGTGTGACAAAAGAATATGAGTCAGAACTTGGAATGAAAAGGACAAATGTATTGGGTCTTGCCACTACAGTGGGCTACTGACACTGTCAGTAAATTTGGACTGGGATGAAAAAATGTATAAGAGAAAAGTAGGGTACAAGTTTGAGAAAAACATAGGAAGTCTTTCGGTTTAGCTACATGCAATATTCAGATACTTAACTGCATAATAGCAGAAAGAAGAAAGAATTTTTTTTTAAAAAGCAGCAATGCTTTATTTTCCAAGATCTGGTGTAGCAGCAATAGCCTGCATGGAATGGCTCCCATGCTCCCTCTGCTTCTGCCCTTGTCTGCAAGTTGTTCTTGTATAGGCAGGTAAAGATGAGTCAAATATTCCTCCAGATTTTGGTCAGCAGAAATAGATTCTGATACATGCAACAGGCTGAAGAAAGAGCAGTTCTACCTGTATTAGGTATTGGCTTTCATTGCAAAACAGGATATACTTTTGCCAATTTGCAGTGGTAAAACTGGTAGTGACACAGATCAAAGGGCACCATCTGCTCAGTGCAGAGGGGAAAAGGAGGCAGCAGCAGGGCCAAGGTTGAAGGGAAAAAATACAACGTCTTAGAGCCAAACCAAAAAATGCTTGCCTGAATGAGGTCTTCAGGACTGGGTCCTTTGGGAAATGCACAGTGATGAATGCTCACTCTAACACTTGGTTGTAGAACAAGATCAAGGCTTGTGCTACAGCTTTAATTTGCCCTGTGGTGGGTGTACACCATGAGCCTTTTTCCCACTAAAGCATTTGTGATTTTGTGTTTCTGAGTTTGTTTTGACTCTTTTTTCAGAATTACTGTACATCTTTAAATGCCATTAATTTTGAATGGATTTGTACTTACTAAAATCTAAGCATCTCTCAGGAGACTCCAGGTAGATTGCTAGAAAGTGTGTATCCAAAATAAAACTACCTTTGTGTTTGAAAAGACTGACTGCTGAGAGAAGAATATGTGTAGTTTTTGTAGCCCAAGTTCCACAGAAAGCCAGTTCACAAATGAAATTGTCATCAGATACAGTGGATCAAGAAATCATATGTACAGCCTTCTTCTGCTGAGCCAGGAAACCTGTTGTTAGTGACAAACTCCAGTGGTAGGCCCATATGACAGGTCTATCTCAAATTTATTTACTTATTTTTGTATGATAGGTGCATTTCAACTGATGAAAGCTCAAAGTTTTTGTTAATGTTAGTGGTGATAGAACATCTGCTGCACCAATCACATTTTCTCTGTTACAGAATTTTAAAATGTGTTAATTAATATCTTGGCAGAAAATGCAGCATGGAGAGCTTCTGCCACCCAAGGACCCTTGTGGGATTCTGTTAGTTCCCATGCAAACCTTAAAACTAAGCTACAGCAACGATGGGTTCTGGTAGAATAATGCAAGACTGCTTGCCTCAGTGGGCAGGCGAAGCAGCATTCTCTGTGCATCTCTGCTGTGGAGCTCAGAGTCTCTGCTGTATCAAAGTGCAGCTGATGTGCTGCACTTTGAGTCACTATTTTCTTGTTGCAGAAGAGTGTACTCCATGTGCATGGCTCTGTATTTGCTCTCACAGTTGTGCTTTTCTCACTTCCAGTCATTCTGTTTGTGGTAGCAATCACTTCTCGGTAGCCTGCTGGTGACCCTGGGATAATCACCTTTAATTACTTTGGGGAGCAAACATGGGATCAGATCATTTGTGAGTGATTAGTGGGTGTGGAAATGCAAGGAAGCTGATAACTTTGGCCGTGTGTGCAAACACCCAGGTGTGGAAGTGGGCAGTTTGTTCTTCTGCTCCTCTGTATGGCCTGTTAAAATGTTTGACATCACCGTAGCAAAAAGTGGGAGCTGGAGATCAATGTCATGGGACAGAGTGGTTGTGATGATGGTTTCAAAAAAAGGAATCAGACTAAAATCACTAAAAATCTAGGTCAGCATCTCAAATCACCTTATGAATATCACTGCTGCTGTTCAGCAGCTTACAATATCTATTTAACCCAATCTGAGGTTTATTTAATTAGATTGTTTCTTTTAATGGTTTGTAAGTACTAATGGATGTGAATTTTATAAATTTTCTCACACGTGGGTGCACACAGTGTGCACTTTGTGTGTCTGCCAATGCAGACCCATATGCTATTTTTTAGATTCTTGATTATAGTGTGGTTAATGTATCAGCAGTACTTCTGCTGCATTAGTAAACGACGTTTATTTCTGTATGATCAGCATCACTTTGGGTATGAATACACAAATATGCAAGTTTAAAATTCAATTTTTTTACCAGTTGCTTTCCAAGTAATGTTTAATAGAAAGTCATCAATTAACCAGAGCAGTAGGCATGTTTAGGTTCAAATATGGGACATTTGATGTCATAAAAAGAGTTACAAATGCTCTTTGCATATAATTAGCCTTGTGCTCAGGCCCTAATATTTCAAACACTTGGATACATATTAAATCAAGGGAAATATTCATCTATGAAATGTTAAACAAATGCAGAAATGTCTTTGCAGGATTGGGAAGTAATTAAGTGGAACGTTAAAAAATACCATTATGATCTTATCTAATCTAAAAGCATGCAGTATTAATGCTTGCTGTTTTAGTGGGTTGTACAAGCACCACTTCCACAAACACTTGTGTATATGAAATGGGTATTTTGAAGAAAAATACTCAGAGGCTGGTTTAATAGATTTTACATTTTTGGCTTTCAGTATTAAAACATGCTGTTACCACATTAATTTCCATCTAAGTGAACAGTAGCAACATGCTGCTGTTTCAGTGTGTATAAGCTTGGTGGCAGATTTTTTCATCAGTGGCCAGGAACTCTTTCCTTGTTATTACATTGAATTAAAAATGTATTAAAAATGAAGCATCACTGCTTGCTGTAGAGAGACAGTTTGTCATGCTACCAGTGTTAAGATACTGCTATTTATTCTGAAGAGCTAGGAATTAAACACTCTGCCAAAGAGGTCTGGGGAAGATGGCCAAAGTTAGCCTGTCTATAGCAGCAATGTATCCAGGACAGCCGTGCTACTCCACTGATTGGGCTTGCAGGTTTTTTCTCTCCTTTTTCATTTGCTCAGATGTAATTTTTTTTTCACCTGTTTTAAATTTACTAATAGCATCTACTCCCATTTTTATTATTGCATGATCTTTGCTTAAATAGTGTGATATAAATGCAATCTTGTATTTCAGATGGTAATGGTAAGATTTCTTTAAAATACTTATTAATTGGCTTCTTAAATGGCCACCTTGAGGATGTACCCACTTGTGTCTGGTAAGTGTAGCACATCAGCCATTAAAAACACCTTTTCCTGAAAAAGTACAGCTTTTGAGTTTTAGCAGTGGTCAAGCATTTGGTTTATTTCTTCTGCTTTGTTTTTTTTGTTTTTTAAAAAATAGGTGGTGCTGTCTCTTGCTAATTCTGATTCTAAGGGATCTAGCTGAAGTCATGGCTCAATAATTGCAATGCCTATATATTATCCATATGTACACAGTTGGCTTTCTACCATTAACTGCACATGTTAGAAAGATGATATTGCATTTCTGCACTTAGAAACAGGATCAAATATTTTCTAAGTGTTCTGTGTTCAAAATAAGCCAGCTGATGATTGCAGCTTTTACCACCCAATACCTACGACTGTCACTGCATGACACATTTACACTTGTTCAAATGAATCATGCCTTTTTAGTTTAAAAAATGTGCCATTTGTGTCTGCATTCCTGCTACTAACAGCATCATTAAAGTTTTTTGCAAATCTTGTAATAAGGAAAAAAACCACAGTGTTCAAGATGCTTTTCAGAGAGTCTGTGCTGTATTTTCCTGAAAAAAACATTATTCCAGACAGAGCAGTGTAACTCTTCTGAGGAAGTTTTCCCCTAAATCACAGCAGTAAACACTTCTTTCCATTTCCCATTCCACCAGCACTATTCCAGGAGAGCTGCTGGTAAGCCCTGGCTTATTAGGCACTGAGCAGAACTGAAATTTTTCTGAGACACTGCCCATTAGACAAACAGAACATCTTCCCTGAGAGACATCAGGGTCATGGCAGTAGCTAAAATTCATTCTCTTACTAAATATTATAATTTTTTTTCAATACAATCTGGTTCACTTCAATAATGTACCTAAAATATATATTTTATAATCTCTGATTTATTTCAAATAATCACTTTTATTTCAACTAAATTTAAAATAATACAAATTAAAAACAATTTCAAAGGTTCAGTGTCTAAAAAAAATATTCAAATTGTGAAAGTTTTTTGGAAGTGTCAGTAAGACTGAAATAGCTAAAATGAAAATTTTCAGCCAACATGAATTTACTTTATTTTCAAAATCTGGAAAACCTAAGATGCAAAGGAATGACTCCACAGATGTCACTTGTACTCAATAGATATATTTACCATTACTTAACATTGTAAGTACTGATTTGAGAATACTCAGTATATTAAAAATGTTGTAACCAAAACCTACAAGGATCTGAGAGCCCATGTTTAGTATTTTGGTATTAAGTCCAGCTGGCACAAAGGGGAATGTATCCTGAATTGATCAATGTTTGTGTTGTTGACAAAACTGATTTTTCTATCAGAAGTTGACAGGTCATCAAAACAGATTTTTTTTGGTTAATAGAAATTTTTCTCTTTGATTAAGTGTTGCCAAAAAGATTTTCTATGTATCAAATGGGATTTTTTTTTTTTTTGTTAGAGTAAGAGAAATTAACAGCATTATGAATGAGATGCCCATTTAGGGAGTCAGTTATCAGTTCACATCTTGATCGATTTGGTTTTTGTTAGGGTTTATTTTAATGTTGAATAGAGAATAGTTTCAAAACCTCAATATTTTTCACAAAACAATGCTTGTTTTCAGCCCTCTTAAGGTTTGAGGGCTCTGAGTAAGTGCAAAAGGTATTCTCAAGCTTATAAGACAGGAGTGAATGTGTTTATTGATGCCCTTGAGGATCACATTGTGCAGCAAGGATTGGTGAAGTGAATAATCAAAAAACAGAAACATTTGAATGCATAGACTAAATTCTGTGTATGTGTCCTAAGACCTGCTCAAGGATTTGACTTGTAAGTATTGTAAACTAACTAATATTAAATGAAATTTAAACTTGATTGAGTCTCAGCATGGAGATGCCAACATTCAAATTGATTCATTAGCTGACTTGATTTCTCTGATAAAATTTTCTAGCGGGCACAGTCAGAGGACTTATCCTGGATGATGTTCATGTCGTTAACAGGAACTACCACTGGCAACGTGCACAATGTCAGCACACACAAAAAAAAAGGAAAATAATAGAAAATTTAAAACACTAGAGTTATTAAAAAAAAAAAAAAGGATGCAAATCTGACCTGTTAATATATTGTTATTTTTGCTTTACTTATCACTTTCCAACCAGTGTAACAGCCAGAAGGCGACACAATGGAAGTTTTTGTGGAGCGGGGCGTGCTTGCTTCAAGGAGCTAGTGTGCCAATAGAGGCACACACCAAGTGAAGCTAACATACTGGGTGAATTATGTGTCCCATCACACCAATGGCTGCAGAGCAATAAAACCACCCTAAGTGTTCTAGTTACAATCAATTACATCATGCTTTAATCACATTTTAATGATGTATTAACCAAGATTTCAACAGCAATTAGTTTAATGGGTGTTTGCTTTTTTTAAACTATTTTAACTGTGGCTATATCCAGTAAGATTAAGAAAAAAATAAAGCATTGATTGTGACCTCCTGCTTCTGCATCAATTTTGCATGATGGGACTGAAGAGGGAGATTTTTCAGTTACTGAGTATTCATGACTGTTGAGTTAATAATGTGCTATGCAATTATATACGGCAAGATTCTTCTCATCCACAACAATTCTGCAAAATCTAACACACTAAACTGGAAATAATTATTGCATCTCACATCCTTTAGGGCAGAAAGTAATACACTGGCTATTGCTATCTAGGCAAAGATAAAAAAAAAATCAGGGTAAAATTATTAATCATGCTAATCTTTAATAGAAGGGTTTAGAAAACTTCTGTGGCTGCCTGTAATTTTCCCATTGATACATATTTTCCATATAGAAAACTGACAAATGTCTCTGGAAATCCAGCTCCCTTTATAGCACTCCTAAGGATATTAACAGATAAAGAAAAGAGATTTCACAGCAAAACCCACATAAAAACCAATATTAGGAATGATACCAAACTTAAAGAATGTTGTAAAATGAGCATGGAAAAATGTACAAAATGAATTCATGCCCATTTACATGCTTTCAGTCAGGCTACCAGATAACAAAGCCTCTGTCTTTGTGTTAACACTGCAGATTAGGTCAAGTTTTTACCCCTCTGAGCTCTTTTCCTGTAAATGACGGGTTTTGATGTGAAACAAGCAACATGTCAAAGCAAGTTGAAAGATGTAGGCATTTTATGCCATGTCACAATGACAGGCCGGTGAATATTTGGGCCATTAGGGGCTTATTAGTGAATAAATGACCAGATGGTTCAGTGATGCACAGAGATGGACAGAACTGGATGCTACTAATCAGCACTGTCTGTACTTGATGTCAAATCACATGACACAGTAACCCATGGATACCGAATAAAAGTTACCATTAGCAAGTCAATTTGATATCTGTGTGGTGTAAACAGACTTATAACTGCACTTCAGAGCTGCCTGTTGTTAAGAAGAAATAATGGTAGGGTATTTAAATAAACACAGGCTATCTTATCAAGTTATGATAAATATAAATAGAATTTCAATTCCCAGGACCTCTTTCTTATTTTGAAGAAACTGTGGAAGCATTTACATATTAGCCTATCTCCACAGACAAAAAGGCTGGGCTGGAAATGCTGTAAAAGAGAAGCAAGAGGCACATTCTTCAAACACCATGGTTAGCAAGTGGTGCTTTATTTGTGCATTTGTGACAGAAATGCAAACTTTGAAAACAGGACCCATTTTCTGAGGGGAGATTGTTTGCATTTTTGTGCATTCATGCTTTGATTTTTTTGACTGATGTTGATGTATGTTTGCGTGCTGCTACCTTGGATTTTTACCATGTGTTTTTTAAAATTTATTTAGACAAACCCTCGCAAGCAAGTAATTTCTAAAGCATTGCACCAGGGTTAGAAGCTTTGGGCATTTGGTAAGGACCAGATCCTGAGCCAGGAGCTGATCTTGAACCACTCTGTAGAATAAGCAGTGGCAGTCTGAATGGAAGGGGTTGAGCTAAGGCTGGTGCTGGAGGAGGCTTCATTGCTGCACTAAATCCCCATGAGCTTAAACTAAAAGGAAGTTTTCCCCTGAATTTAGGGAAGTATGTTTGAGGATTTTAGAGATTCGGGGTGTATCCTCATCTCTGAACCCATGACAAACATGCACTTTTTTTGGGGTAGAAATACTTGCACATCTGAGGGATGCTTTACTTCTTTCTTATGGTTCTTTATAGCAAATGAGAACAAATGTGGCATTAGGACTGATGATTTTTGATGATGTACTAATGTGCTTGAGAAGGTGTTTTGAAATGATGGCTAAAACTTCCTTAATTCTTGTCTGAAGTACCAGATGTAACTGTAGTGACCCCTTTTCTACGACATTCACGTCGGAATTTTACATACTGGGTGAATAATGTAACAATATTTTGTGGCCTCAGTTGTGTTTAATTGTGAGTTACCCTTGATCCTGATTTTCTCTCGCATATCCTCTGGGAAAAAGCATGGGAAGAATTTTGTGGTAGGAGTGGTCATGAAACTTGCTGTTCTCATGATTAAATAAGGAATCAAGTAAGAATTAGGCAAGTCCAATAACAGAAGTACTTCCATGCGAGCAGCAGAAATTTGCTTGCATTTGTGAAAGTACAAAATTTACTAAAAACTTGGATTAGCAAGAAATACAGTAGAATGGCTTAAAATTGTGAAACGTATTGCCTTTTTAAAAAATCCCTGCTGTGGCATGAATGTGTTTTTATATAGAAGGCACAAAGGTAAAAAAATAGTATAAATAAATTACACAACACTGTCCTTCAGAAACCTAATGCTCAAGGGCTTGTATTGCTATAGTAATTGTTGCAATACTGTATTAGGCAAAACCCTGGCATTTTTAATGCATCTGAGCCAGCGATGATCTGAAGATGCCTTGAGTAAAAGTGGAAGGAAACAGGACACACAAGAAGGGATCCTTTGGCTGGAATTTAAAGTTTTGTGATGTTATGGAGGCTGAAAACCAGGATGGATTAGAGAAGTTTGTGGGAGAGCTCAGCAGCAGTTATTAAGAGCAATGGACTAGGATCATCCTCCAGCTCATGGAACTCCTGCACGATCAGTTGCTGGAGGCTGGGAAGGACAACCCCACGCCAAGGGTGCTCTTGGGTCTTGCTGTTCTTCAGTTTTCTTAACTCACATAACTCAAACCAAGGTAAAGGTAAAAATGCATCAAATAGCATATATTTGTAAAAATCAAAAACTTGAAAACATAGTTTACAAATGCTTACGAAGGGCAAAAATTATGACAAAAAAAAAAAAAAGGCAGAAAATGATGTGTAGATTTGCTTAAAAGAAGATCACACCTAATAGCTTATCCCTGTCTCTGTGAGATCTGGAGCATTGACTCCATGGACAGAGATGAAGTTCAGTTCCATGTGATTTCCTGTAAAAAATTTTGTTAATTTGTGACTATTCCAAAGCAACAGGTCTCTGAGCAGTTTGACTGAGGTGAAGGTGAATTCTAGCAACCTTCTGGCTGGTGAGAGGAGGAGGAAGAAAAAGAAAGACTATCCAAACCACACTTCCCAGAGGCCCAACAGTAAAAACACAGCCAAAACCACAGAGAAGTTGAAGACATCATTGCAAAGAAGTAAGTTGAAAATTCAACTGTATATTTAGCAATCTCTAAGTAATAAATGTCCAGAGATTAGAGAAATATTTTGGAGGACAAATCTCATACAACACTAACAGCTTTAGAGAAAGATTATAAAGAATGTATTAAGTAATTGTGTGGAGATGGAAAAATCTGCCTGCCTGCTTAATGCCCATTTCTGTTCCTATTGCAGTCAATTGGAGTTTTGACATTGCCTTTGGTGGAAAAAGCTTGACCCTGTATTTAGTGCATTACATTGAATAATTGCTACATAGCTGCAGAATGACAATGAAAAAAAAAATGGATTTGACCTGCTGCCTCTTGTGGCTTTGTAAGTTTGCTGAGGATGCAGCAGCTTCATATAAGCTGCTGCTTATTTACTAATTAATTTACCTGTGAGTATATGAATAGCTCTTTTGCAGTGGTTTCCTAGCAATTCAGTTCTGATATGCATCCTTTGTTTCCTGTGACAGGATGCGTGGGTGACTGGGTGTGCATGACCACAGGCTTCCCTGTCATCAAATGTGGGGATAATTTTCATCATTACCTGTTCTTTTAGCAAATTAATTTGAGCAAGTCTCCTATTTGTCTTATACCTTCAGAGGTTTGGGATTTGAGTCAAACTCCTATCAGAAAAGCAAAGCAGATGATCATTACATCTCTATTCCATATCTGAGTTCATTTTGTGAAATTTATAAAGGAATTTTTTTTTTAACACTTAAAGAAACATGACAGCTTAATTCTACCTTGACAGAGAGGATATTGGTTAGAGTTACTAACTAGCAACCTCTTTCTTCTAACCACCAAGTTCTAGTCATGCAATTATTTCAGCCCCAAAATTTGCAAGTGTGAGTCTGTTTTGTAAATGTGCACACGTGAATTAGGTAAACTGCATATCGGGAATTCTACTGGGTTTGTGGCAAGGTCTAGGTAGTGGTGGGGGGGCTACAGGTGTGGCTCCTGTGAGAAGCTGCTAGAACCTTCCCTGTATCCCGTGAAGCCAATGCCAGCTGGCTCCAAGAGAGATCCACCACTGGCCGAGGCTGAGCCCGCCCAAGATGGCAGGAGCACCTCTGGGATAACAGATTTGAGGCAGTAAAAGAAGGTATTACTTGGAAGCAATTGCAGCCAAAGAGAGGAGTGAGAATATGTGAGAGGAACAGCTCTGCAGGCGCCCAGGTCAGCAAAGGAGAGGAGGAGGTGCTCCAGGCAGGTTCCCCTGCAGCCCCTGGAGGACCCCACCCACCCTGGAGCAGCTGGATTCCTGAAGGAGACTGTAGGAAGCCCATGCTGGAGCAGGCTCCTGGCAGTACCTGTGGACCATTGGAGAGAGCAGCCAACACAGGAGCAGATTTACTGGCAAGACTTACTGACCTGGTGGGGGACCCATAGCAGCCTGTTCCTGAAGGAGTAAGAAGTTTCAATATAAATTTTCACCTAGACTGGGGCTTTTCCTACCTGAAAATACCAATTTTATAGTAAAAGACGAATGAACTACATAAAAGAACCAATCAGGAAACAAAAAGTTCACTATTTTCTCTTTCTTATTCTGTTTTTTCCTCTGTTCTGTTCTTCAACCCCTCAATCTTGAATTAATTTTCTTCTCTACTGACCAGGAATTATGAGGAAACAAGCCTGACTGTGGAAAGGTATCCCATTTTTGCCTTCTTCGTGTGAACAGACAAACTGTGAGTGAAATACCCCAACAACAAGAGTGAGGATACCTGGAAATCTCTTCTTTTATGACCATGTGCAGGTGAGAACCCAAAGCACTAACAAAACAGACAAAATATTTTTCCATTATTTCCTATTCACGTTGGAGGCAAGTCCTTCATCGTCAGCTGGTGAAAGAGAGGAGAGCTGGAGAGACCCTGCTCTCACAGGAGAAAAAGAGGAGAGGGAATTTTTCTCCATGTCAGCATCAGAGATGCTGTGGCAGTGCCCTTTCTGGGTTGAACACTAACTCTGAAGCAATGCTTTAGGGCTTTGTGTAGACAGCTCAGTGCAGGAGAGCAAGAGGCTTGCTCAGCTCTTGGTTCCAACTTTCCATCCAGAGGAAAAGTGATGGGCTGCTCTGTAAAGGCTGAAAAATTAGATGTAATATGAGTGTTTCCTTCAAGCACTGCAGCTCCTGAATATGGACTGAGCCATAAAAGGCTCCTCCCTGATCACTCAATTTAATTTTTTTTCCACATGAGTCACACTGCTTTATGATTTTACAGCCACTTTCAGCAAGCATTATTAAAGAGCTTCAGGTGCCTCACTTCTTCCTAAATGTGTTAAACATATGAAAATAAATATTCAGATTATCCTAAAATGTTTAAACATCTCTGAATTTATTGTAGGTTTGAAATGTTCAATATTTGCAATTTGAGAGTAGTATTGATTCCTACCTTTAAATAGCTCCATGGTTTAAAACAATTAACTATTTCAGAGAAATCTCAAAAAAAAGAGTTAGACTTCATTTCTTATAGAAAACATTTATTTTTTATCCAAAGAAATATCCCTTTACATCAAGCCTTATGAAATTATAATATTGTTTTCACTGACTAGGCTCTAGGATATGAATAGTACCATGTTCAGAAACTAGCCTAAAATTCTGATTTACAATGAGCAAGGCATTTATATGTTAGGATGGATGCCTGTTGTAATAAATATGTTTAACAGATGACCTATCAAGAAATACAATAAATCTAAAATAAAAAAGGTAGCCTTACGTGTAGTGGTAACTCATCTTAAATATGTCTAACAGCAGATAACTTCAGCTTTTAAAAAATTGCTTTTGGTTTTCTTATCCAAACAGATGCTTTCACTTGTATCTGAGTCACAAAGAGGTCAATGTATTAGTTTTTCACAGTTGGAGATGTTGCATGGTTAGTACTGCTGGTAAGCTTTCCCACAGACTGACTATAAGACCTGTATTTGCAGAAATCTAGACGTGGATTCTGCTGGCAGAATTGTTTTTGTTATTGGGACAGATTGAGGGGAGGAAAAACACCATCTCTTCCAGCAGTGATGATGATGGTAACATGGAATACAACTGAAAATTCATTGAACTTTGGTTTTGCTTGAGTTGCAAGGTATGGTTCCTTTGCCTGAAGTGTCCAGTTGTTGTTCCAAATGCATAAAACAAGTATGCTCATAATTCAGAGGAAAGTGCAAAAATTATATTCATGCTGTAACATTTCGGAAAGGCAAATCTACGTACAGCTGCATATTCCAGTACTCTGTTCAAAGCATCTGACTTAATTCAGAGTCCTTTGCAGACCCCAGGCTCTGAGCAGGGGGCTTATCTTCCTGCACAGGTATGCCAACTATTAGAAGACATGAGAAAAAAACCTCAAGATGCTGCCAGTGCCAGGGCACCGTTGCAGAACAGAGTTGTGAGCCTTGTCCGTGATCCTGGATTATTTTCTTCACTTTACTAAAATGACTGGAAAATAGCAGAGATGTTATTGGGAATTAAAATGTGTCAAAAAGGAAAGCATGGTTTTGCTGTAGTGATAATAAGACTCTTCTACTGTAATGACTTCTGTTTTGTCCTGAAGTCACTTGGACAGGAGTGAGTTCTCACAAGTCCTTATGTTTTTATTTATTTATTTTTTAGAATAAATAGGTGTTAGCTAAGTTATTTTAACAATATGCTTGCCTGGGTTTTTTTGGGCAATATCTGTGGGCAGGCAGTGAAGTCAACTAACACTAAAGATTGTCTCTAAGGTAGGAGAAAAAAAAAATCCCTTCCCATATCTTTTTTTTTTTTTTCTTCCAAGAGAAAACATGGAATCATTTTTAAATTCAGAGGGATTTTGAGACTGAGCTGTAAAATCCTGGGGTATATGTGTGAAATAATCTACCAACTAAAAGCTATGGGCTGGTCAGCTGACCTACAACCCCTGCTACTCTGATACTCTCCAGTGTGCAGTAGTATATGATTCATATGCACTTATATCTGACTGTGTTCATCTTCGAAATAATCACTTCCTTCTAGATAAATGTATTCAGTGCTATGACTGCTCCATCCATCATATTAGGTAGGGTTGTGCAGCTGAATGCGGCTCTATTCCAAATAATGATGGTCTCTAATATTTTCCTGAAAATGTGGGTAATTTATTATCATAGGCTAATTATGCCCAATACGGCTGCAGGCTGACATTTATTGCGAGAGGTGGGCTGAAGGGAGCCAGGAGGTATTGCATTGTCACCAGAGCAGTTTCTGGGAAGAAATTTAGCTGCTTGTCCAGCATTTCTGTCAGAGCTCTGGGAAGCATTTCCCTTCCTGCAGTGTGCTGGATGAACTTGCTTCTCCCCTGCTTCAGACAGGATTGATGGTTACCCATAGATTCCCTTGGTTAGGGATCACAAAAGCTCCTTGTCTCCCCACACGTGCTCCTGGTAGGAGAAGCACAGCTGCTTTGTTTCAATGGCAGGCGCATTCCTGCCTAAATCAGCCTAAACAGTGACCTGATTTGCAGATCCCCACTCCCATGGCCTTGGTTTCTTGTCCAAGTGGCAACGTTCAACAATTTCTCTTCCCCATCTCTGAATGCACAGACAGGGGCACAAAGCAGTAAACTCTTGGTTTATAGACATCTGCTTCTCATCTGTGAAAAATACAGCTTTCTGTGCCTGCTCAGGAAAACTCAGATCCAGAAACTTTCTCCGGTGTGTGATCTCCCAGGCAGAAAGAAGAAATGTCACCTGTTCTTTCTACTGTATTTTAACCATTTATTTGGGTTGTTTCTCTTTTCCATTGCTGCTTTTGCTTGGAAATTAATAGCTGAGGAAAACATTTTAATGGCTGTGCAATAAGTTTTTGTTCATCTTGGGAATTTACTACAGGATAACTCTACCCAATTCAGATCAATGATAATTACTCATTGACTCCAGTAGAAATGAACACTGCCTCTGTTTTTTTATTATCTATGCATGAAATAGTTCTGTTTGCTGAATTCTTCTTTAATCCCATATTTTTGTTTACACTTCTCTTTTTGTGAGTGTCTTGCCACTATGACCAAAGTATCCCTAAGAATGTTATCAAAGCTTTCCCAAAATTGTTAAAATGGCTTTTAGGTCGCATCTGTGGCTGTTATTTTCTAGGTAAAATAACTCAACCCTCCCTAGGCTTTTCTTACGACTGAGATTCTAGAGACCTGATATCATCTTTGTTGGCCTATGGTGCACCCTTTGCAAGACAAGCCCTGGTTTCTGGCAGCACAGTTCTGCAAACAGGCCTGGGTGAGCTCCACATGGCTTACAGCTGTGAAAGATCTTCTTCTGTAGAAAATATATCACCTCCTGCTTATTGCTTTAGTCCCTTGCTAATGCCACTTGATGTTTGCCTCTGCCTGCTGCTGTGTGCTAGGTTGATGGTTTCAGGGATTTTTCTGCAATAACTCCCCAAAGTTGTGAGCTGTGTTAGGGTGCTTCACCCAGGAATGGACTCAGCCATTTTACCACCAGGAAATTTATGCTGGGTAGTCCTGAGAAATAGGGAAAAAATATTAGTTAAAGCGCTTTGTGAAAATACTGCTCTTAGTGAAAGCAATCAGTGAAGAGTATGCAATGATTCTGAACTGTGAAAGATTTTTGAGGCTAGTGAGTGAAAAGACATCATTTTAGCCATTCATTTTGTCAAAAACAAAACTATAGAAAGCTTTTCCCATTATTTTTGTCATTGTGGAGCCATTCAAAAGCAGCAATAGCATCAGCAGAGTGTACAACTGCTTTATTAGAGGTGCTGTTCAGACGTGATTGATTTTGAGGTTCACTTAAGGTGAACAGTCAAGACAGTAGAGACCATCCTTTGATCTGTCAGATTGGAGAAATGCTCAGAAAACTACACTGGTACAAACTTCTCTGCCAGTAATTAGTTTGCTGAGACTTTAGGCAGAACTGCCTGTTCTTTAATTATCTTTGAAGACCAAAATAAGCTTGGGGTTTATAAGCAGGTTACCTATGTTTGGGGTGAATTAAGGGGAAGTGCTCCTCCTTGATTTCATGATTTCTACTGGGAAACAAAAGCAGATTCACATTTTAGCCCTATTAGGTGTGTTCATCTAATTATTAGAGTTTAGAGTTCACTGCTGTCATGTGTGGGGGGTACTGGAGCACCTGTGGTCCAGCACTGTGTGAATGGTTCTCTGCAAACAAGGCAGTGCCTTCACCTCTCCATCTCTGATAAATGCTAAAAACCACACGACTCCCTAAGATCTTCCAAAGTCTTGGCAAGATTGAAGAGCTTTGTCCAGGCTAAGTAAAAGGGAGAAGCAATTATTTGAATGAAGAAGGGTGTGTAAGTGAACACTTGGGATGAATCTTCCTATTTATAACATATCAATGTCATACGTAGGAGTGACATTTAGCAGTCAGCCATTGATTTGAGGCAGGATCACTTGATGTACTGTCAGCCAGTGGCATGCACACAAGACTGCTTGGGATGGCTTTGGTTTGCCTTATTTCTGTAGGTAGTGTTGCTCCTAGATATGACTAGGGAAGCAAGTAATTTATTTTCAAAACACTGTATATCTAGCAGGTTTTAGTTTTCCTTTTCCAGCTGCATCCAGTTTCATCAAGCTGCAATTTCAATCTCAGGGAAGCACTGGAAGTCAGTGGAGGATGAGTTGAAAGGTGCTGGGTGGCTGTGTCTGTGGTGGGCAGCCACACCACGTGTGTCTCCTTGGCCCTGAAGACACGGGCCCAGCTGCAGGTTGAGAGAGGAGGTTCCTGGGAGCCTGGAGCTGCAGGAGGTGAGCAGCAGCATGGGGGTGGGGGCACTGCAGGTTGGGATGGAATGGGGTGTCCTGAGAGCTGGTTGCAGCCCTGTATTTACAGGCCATTTTTCTCACTGTATGGTTAATTTTTTGATTCTTGGTTTTCATTGAAATAAGCAATTGTAAATAATGAACTTACAGTCCATTCAGAACTGTGAGAATCCTGATAAAAATGTGCAGTTTCTACATGATCTGAAGTACCACACAGAGATTTATATCAACTCAACAGATTTATATCAAGCCATACTACACAGTAATCTTTAAACTTTCCTGCCTGTTTAGAAAAGTAACACATTTTGTTTCTTATTGTTTGTATGGTACTCTAAACTGCAAAAGGGGAGGGATATAGGAATATGTACGAGCTAATGGCAAACTTCAAGTACTGTATCAATAAAGGCATTAAATAGGCAATAGAAAATAAAAGAGACAGGGTCCTTTCTATTGATTGCCAGACCTGGGAATCTGTGGTAGCTGTGGGCATTGCTGTATTCAGCACAGCCACTGTCCTGTGCAGCCACTGCACTGGCAGAAAGTGAGCTGATGTGGAGCTGTCATTGCTGATCCTGAAAAAATACTGGCTGATTAGTTAGAAAGTTATTATTTGCAGCCAGCATACTATTGAAGGTTAAGCTCCTAGATATTGTTATTAGTAATAACCACTCCTTTATATTGCTGCAGAACCATGCCTTTAAACCACACGCTCCTGCTTGTCCCAGAGAGTTTGCAGTCTGCTCCTAAGCTTACAGCTCAAAATCTCTACAGAAGGAAGGGAAGGTAGGAAAAGTGTGCCCGGCCCAGGCTGTGTTTTGGGCTTCCCAGGCAGAGGTAGAACTGTGGGGTCTTGCTCCCAAACCCTCCAAAGACATTGCAGCCTGTCCAGCACCCTGGCAGGGCTCAGAGGTGCTTGGGATGTGACTCTCAAGCTTAACTAAGGTATAGGATAGTCCTTGAGGAAAGCTCACAGGAGCTAAGAGACAAGGAGCATTTTATTGGTTTTGTTTTGTCCCTGTTTCTCCTGCTACTACCCTTCTTGTCTTTGTATCTGTAGTGTTGAGACAAAAACCCCAAAAGGTGCTTGCACTTAGGTGGGCTGGGAAATTTCTTCTTTTCCTGTCCTTTGGTCCTCTATATTATTTAATGGGTATAAGAAACACACCAGTAACCATTAGACTTGTTGCTCTTCTGTTAAATTTTACTTTATACTTTTCTGTCAAATTTTCTCAAAGTAGACTGTGAAATCTAATAATGCTTTCTTTTTCCATGTATCTGTTGGAAAAATAACCAATACCAGAATTTCTCTGTAAAGACACAGAATAAAAATACTGGCTTGTAGTAATTCCTTACATTAGGGTGGCAGGAGGAAAACCTCTCAGTTACTGGCAAGTAGGTTCTTTTCTATGTCTGTGTTCAAATTCCAGGAATCTGGTGTTGCTCCTCCCTGTATGCTATTAAATAAAAGACCATTAACTGCAGGTAAACTAAAAAATCATTAGACTTACACCAACTCCAAATGTGATAAAAATTGAGTTAATGGCTCTTTAGGTGACATTGTTTACCAAGAATTATAATTTACTTGTATTTTTGTCAATTTAATTAATTGAATAGTTAATTAAATATTGTCTATAGGAAGCTGCCATGCAAAAAAAAAAAAATCAGTTTACTGCAATCCCCCCCTTTTTTAAATGAATTTCATTGCCAACAAATAAAGAATGTGTTTCTGTTTGTTTCCTCTATTTAAATTCTGCTTCCTCCTTGTGAAACTGTTAATATGGTAGAGCCCTGCTCTGAAATTGCCCACAAACTCTTAAAAACATACCTAATTACAGATAGCCCAATTTAAACTTTACAGCATTCTTGATACATTCAGAATGTATGGAAGGTGGTTTATGCCAGCCAGCAAGGAGGAACACGTCATACTCCTGCAAATCTGGAGATGAAGCAAGAAGGACTCCTTCTGCTGGCAGAAAGTGAGGCTCACTAAGTACACCTGGGAAGGAAAAAAGAAGGTGGCCTTAGTGGGTTAAATTTTTTGTAATAAATGCTGGTCTTGTTTATGGATATTCCTCTGCTATGGAGTGCAGTGCAGGGCTGAAGTGATCAGAAAAGTGCTGTAAGCCCATTGCATCATGTTCCAACAAGTAACACCAAGTAACTTGCACCTACTAATGGTTTGCTTGCATATTACTTCAGGAAAAGTCTGGGGGTCATTCCTGGGAGTTCTGTGGAGCTGGGCACAGACACTGGAGAAAAATGGAACTGGGAAAGCAGCAAAACTGGACCATGCTCTGGTTGTCCAGCAGCCTCTGGCAGGCCACTCAAGACGGATTTTTTTTTTAAATTGCGCTCTATAAATGAAATAAAAAGGGATGTATCTTTACTGCTTGTAGGTGAAAAGATGTTTTTGTCAGATATCACTAAAGGCTTTAGTGGTGCAGAGATGCTGTGCAGAGTGTGGCAGGAAAGGGCTGTGTAAAGGGGCACAATCTGGCAGCCAGCTTAGAGCTCATTTCTGCCACAAGAACTCAGGATCTCAGGAAATTGTAGTGTCTGAAGATCTGTAAGGACATTGCATTTATTTGGAGATCCTACTATTTGAAGTTGTTTTCTTAATTCCATCAACAATTTAAAATTACTTAGCATTTCAACTCAGGAAAAATGATGTAATTTTACAACTCTTCCCAAGACTTGGCAGAAGTTTAGAATATGAGTCTGCCAAACTGGCCTGCAGCAGGTGTTTAGAAGGAGAAGTGCAAGGCCTCTGAAGCTCTGTTGTCCATGGGTCCATGACAAAAACTGTTGGCTGAGGATTGCTCCTGCACAGAGCAAAGAAGTGCTGCCTTCTCTTACTGCCCCGACCCACAAAGCCAATCTCCTTTTTCTCTGCTCTGCTGGAAAGGACAAGGAGACTTCCTCCAGCCCCAGGAAGGCCTCCCCAAGGTACAAGAAGGAGGTCCTGAAACTGCTGAGCTGCTGTGCAATGTCCAGCTGTCCTGTGCTCAGATCATCCTAAGATTCTGGAGGAGGACTGGGATGCACAAAAGCTGCCACTCAATGAGAAGTGAAAGGTGCTGCACTTGAAAAGGAGGATCAAGCTGTGACAGCCTGGAGTGAAGGAAACCAGGGCATGAAATGACTACTGTTCGCTTTTCCAGATTGAAACAGTTTTGGAGAGACACATTTTGCACAGGAACCTCCTGATGTTTTCTCTTGACCTCTCAGAAGTTCTGCTTAGGCAATGAAATGTAAAACACCTTTATCTTGTTGTATGTCATTTCCTAAGTGACAGCTGATTACATTTTAGGAATGTTTTCTCATTTTCTGAATTAGATCAGTTTGGCATTCTGTAGCAGACAGTACTCATTAACCTTTTAAAGATTGCCAAACTAGTTTGAAGCGTTCAATGGAGGAAAAAAAAGAAAAGGAAAAACCCCTCTGTTAAACATCTTTTTAATCTGATGCTTCTGAAGCAACAGGCAACAAAGGTTGCCTAGGCATTCTTGCTGTAATGTATTGGATGGGACACTGGTTTACACTCTACTTGAGCAGACTTGAAGGGGGTACAAATATGAACCAAGCTTGTGACGTGTAGTAGAAATGTAATTTATCTTCTTATCAAAGTTTGATGTTTAGAATGATACTGATTTTCATGATTAATGAGTCCATATAACTCTTCTAGACTGTTGAGAAGGAGAGAATAAAAGTCCACTTTCTGAGCCTCACTAAGAACACGTGGCAGAAACTAGGAGATAAGGAGTTGCAAGATCTCAAACCACTGGTGGTGATGAAGCCATGAATGTGTAAGTAGAACTAAATGAGAAACCTAATGTGATTTTGCAGATTTTTTTGCTTCCCTTACCTGCCCCAGCCCTCAAAATAGATTATGGATAGTGACTGAATAATATTATAGCCATGATTATTACTAGAAAGTACCTGTTGAGTTGGTGAGTGAGGGGAAATTTTAAAAAATGCTGGTACTTCGTGTATACTTCCTATATTTATGTGTCTGAACATCTATGATATTTATCTTGTTAGTCTCAGCAATAACTGTTGGTCCCTAATTCTTCAGTCTGTAAAGACTTCATAATATCCCTCTTTTGGGAAGGCTCAGTAATAAACTAAAGCTACACAAATTAATCTGTTACTTTGTACCTTGTAAGCAGAAAAGGTCTGTAGCCACATCCCCTGATAATGTTGCTCTTCCATGCAGGGCATGTGTGTACCATCACAAAATGGCATCTGTACATGTTTTGGTGGGCTCTTTGGATAATTAGGTTTCAAAACAACGTGGTTAAATCCCTGGCACAGCCCTTCTCACAAGAGAGGAAACTGGCTCAGATGCATTACTTTGGGGACCAATCAATAGGGATCAATTCCTGCAGTGTGGGGCTAGAATGTTCCCAAATCCAGACTTCTCACCCGGGGGGATTTCTCCCAAATCCACTTTCTGGTAGCTTTGCTACCTTGTAACACAATGAAGGCAGATCATTTGGCTGACGAGGAGGGCAGTATTTAGAGATGAGAGTGCTGGTGCCTTGGTATCAGCCAGCTGGCCATAATAAAGCCAGCCAAGGCAACTGGAGGCCAGCTGAGAGAAATCCCCCTCCTTTCCACAGCTCCTGGCAAGATGAAGAGCTGTCCTCAGTAGATCCATGGCAGGAGCTGTGCCATTTTAAGATATCTTCCTTGCTGTACCTCCCAGCCCATTTTTCCTCTTTTGAAGGTAAAAAAAAAAAAGGCAAGTAAAACCGTGAAGATGTAAAAACTTGTTCCTCACATTCCCCCAAGACCAGCTTGGAATAGAAAAAAAAGAATGTAAAGGATAGCAGTGTTCCATCCATTCAGCGTTGCCAGAATAAAGATGTGTCCTTTGGCTTTTTAGGAGGTTTCCATTTTAACAGCAGCCATTACCACCAATACTTATTTAGAGGGCATGGTGAGATTTTTTTGTGCTGCTGAAAGAGCCACACTGCACGCTGAAAAAGTAGGAACTCTTGTAATTAAAGGAGGTTTTATGGTTCCTTTAAATTGTGTCCTGGTGAAACAGTTGTGTGGAAAACCCTAAGACATGGAATTGCAAATTAAATCTTTATAGGAAATGTCCCTGCAAATAGAAGATGTATTTTAATTTGAAGTAAGCGCAGTATAACCACAATCATATGGAGTGAACATCAGCAAGGGAAGTATTGCTGGGGATTGTGTGCTTTTCAACTCTGTTGTAGGTAACTTCTCACACCAGTAGTGAGTCATGCCTAATATGCATTGGATTTAGACCAAATTTACTGAAGAGAAATGTGGTGCACACACCCCACCCCCCTCTCCCTTGTTACCTGCATATTGAATGCCTGGCCACCACAGAGGAAAAGAGGTGAGGGCAGACTCCTTCAGGCTTGTTTTCCTGCCTGATGGCACAAATTTCACTGGGTTGATATGAAGGTCCTGTCAAGCAATGACTCTTCCTGAGCTTAGATGGAGTTTCTAGCCACTAGAACATGTCAGCTAACTAGTATTTAAACATCTGTGTAGCAAAGGCTGTATATGTATGAATTTATTGTTATATTGAAATTATTTTCGACTCATAAAATTTAATTTTATATTTTTTCAAGAATTTCTGATGTCTCAAGACAAGTGTTGTTTTAAAAAATACATATATAAGTGTATATATACACAGATAAACATGCTTATGTAACAGGAATATACAGGTTAGAATTTCTCTCCCTGTCTTAAAAACCACAAAGGAATAGAAAAAACATTATATATGTATGGTGTCCACACACAGTAAAAGCAATTAACAGTTTAGAGCGTTTTGAGGCAGAGGAGCCCAAAATGGGGCAAGAACTGGGGAAGAGCTGAAAAACTGCATCCAGCGTACATGCAGGCACAGAGCCTGGCACAGCTCAGCCCGCGCTGTGGGCGCCTGCTTGGTCCCAGCAGTCTGTGTCCCCACACCTTCTCCAGGGACAGAGCTGGCCTAAATAAGGAGAAGGCACACACAGTTATCTTTCTAGAGCATGGTTAAGAAAGCAATCCATCCTCTGTTTTTTTTTTCTAATTTGTCCATCCTGGGACTAATGTACAGCAACTGTACATACCAACTTTGCTTTATTGGGCTGTCCTTCACAGTCCCTCTGCACCGGGGCTCAATGGACATACAAGGAAGGTCTGGCTGTAGAACCATTGCTACAAGATGCTTTAAAGAAGATACTGTTAATTTCTTAAGTATGTTTCACCTTTCCACATGCATGAGGCTTCCTAACTGGCAGCCTTTGGATTTTGTTGGTTCTGGCTGCGCACCTGCGCCTGTCTGTGCATTAAACCTTGACTGTAGGACTCTCGTCACAAATGAACTGTCAAATCATTACTACGTTTGATGCAGCATAATCTGTCTTGAAACTAGAATTGGTCCATCCAGGCTCAAATTTCACTTGCTACTGAGGCTAATATGCTGTTTTGAATATGCATTCATGGAGACTCACATCCATTGGGATCCAGAGGGAGTACAAGCTAAGAGCAGATTTTCTGAATTAGCATGTCGAGAGGGAAGGGTCTTTCATTTAGACTGCTGCAGATGCCTCTCCCTCTTGTTCATTACAATTGCATTTCATCAGCTTTATGATGTCCACATGTCAATTGAGTGTGAGGATTTTGCACACAAAAGAGCCTCAGGGAAAACGACTTCACTAGCTAATCAGCTGATTATCATACCTCAAATGGGCTGCAGTGTGCTGCTCCAAATACTGTATCAGCGAGAGTGGAATTGAAGATTAAGACAGCAAAAAGAAAGCTCTACAGCCCAGTTTAAAGAAATCAAACAGGAATTTGTCAGGGATAGAAAGAAGCAAATATAGCCAGGACAAGTGCCTTGAAAATATCCTGAGGCTGATTAAAAAAAATAACAAATGCCTTTCTTCAAAAGGTGTTGGGGGGTGAAAGGTTAATTAACTGTATTATCTGCCTGTTTATGCCCAGCTGTGTAAAGCTCAATAACACAAGCTCCCACCCTGGTTTTAACATTGCATCCAAGAACCAAGACCAGTTGCAAGAACAGCCTCTCCTAATAATTTAATTAGCCTCTGAAGAAGCTGGATGCTCACAGAAAAGCAGGCTTGTTCTCACAGCCTTCCTTCATGTGGATATCTGATCTTTTTGGATCTGCTGTCTGGATGGGATTCTTAGAGACCAGTTTCAATATATGATCCAAACAGTAATGAAGAGGCTGCTATGGAGTCTCGCACAATAGCTCCTGGTTGTTTGTATGTATGGAATCCTCCAGCCCATGAATACAGATCTATAAGAAGCACCATTTAATGGTTAGCATTGGCTTTTACTTTTTGTCTGAAATTTACCAAAGTTTTATCCCAGCTCCCTGGAGTCCTCCCCAAGTCTATCTAAAATGCAGTTAGAGCAGAGGCTGTCTTTTGCTTCACAGAGCGTCTGCCTTATGCTTTCATCAGAGTAGTCTAACTCACACAGATGCACTATTTAACAATGCCATCCCCTGCTTTCATCAGAAGGGGGAAGGTTGCAGAGCTGAGCCCTGAAGAATAAGGGGGGCAGGTCCCCTGTGATCGGCGAAAGCTGAACATCGGTGCCAGTTTCCATCTGTCATGATAGCCTATCTCCGAACCTTCAATCTGTCAAAAGCTTGCTGCCTAGCTGAAGGCTCCAGGAGATTTGGTGCACTAAACACATTTGACAACAGCATTATCACTGCAAGGAGCCCAGCAAAATGCCATCAATGTGTTAATTGTAGCCGGCTATGTAAAATGTCACTTCCCATATCATTTTACAGTGGCTTTGCCTATTTTGCAGCTCCTAATTTTCCACCCTTTATAAATACGTGGATTGTTCATGTGGAAATGTGGTTCTTTTTCATGTCAGCTATAGTTTGTTGGGTTTTTTTCCCCCCCTCTCCTTAAATGGAGGTATAATTTGGGTCTAATACATTGCTCCAAGAAAGCAGCAGTATCTGTGGAAAAATAAATAAAAAGCATTCATGGAAATGAATTGTCTGTACATTGCTGCTGTTCTAATTTTATATCTCAATGGAGATTTATTTCTGGGTTTGTGCGTTCTTTAGTGCATAAATGATTCATTTTGCTGCTGTTGCTGCTAACTCCCTTTATCGAGTGCATGGTATTTTTACATTCCTGAGAGTTTTCCTCCACCATGATGCAAGAACACTCTTGTAATGATAAACATGAGAGTACAGCATAAATAAATGAAAAATCCCCCTTGAAGGTATGAATGTGCTTTTTAGCACCCAAGTAACTAATATTCAATTTCTGGTACAACCACTGCCAGGTGTTAAATTTCTCTAGTTACTGTCACTAATGCAAATTAGATTCTTTTTGCGCTCGTAAAAAATCAAATCCACATTAGAAATTAGCTATAAAATGTAATGACTTAAATGCTATAGTGTTTTACAAATCTCCCTGCATTTCTATAGCAGATAATGCTATAAAACTAGGAAAGGATAATAAAATATGGTAGAAAGTTGGGTTATTTAAAGGTCTATTGTGACTGCTTATTCAGGGATTTGATGTATTATTTTGCTTTCTTTCCTTGTTGGTTGAAATAAGGGTGCTTATGATTTCATTTCTTTACCAGATTAGATGTAATCAAAGCTCTCCTTTGAATTTCATGTTACCCTAGCTGCAAAGGCTGTTTGTATTATTGGAAAATATCATGTGGTGAAGTTTATAATATATTTGCAACTTTTAATCCTTGGAATTGTAAATGTGTCTGACAGCTGTTAAGAAAGTTGCAGTGATCTTAGTAGTAGTTGTAATACTGAGCTCTATGGGGCTCTGTGACAATTTTCTGAACAGATTCTTTTTTGCCCCCAGCTCCCTTAGATCTTTCAAAAACTGGTGAAAATAACTAATCAATGTTTATTCTTTTATATATTGTGGTAAAGTCTTTTAAAATCGTGAATAGCAAAAATTGTGTTTGCCAACCTTTAAATCCAAGGAAATATTGCCTATGCAAAATGCCCATTTTGTTGTCTCTTGCCAAGTATTTAATTTAGGTATTAAAACAAAATTACAGTAAAACTCTTAAGTCCTAAGTGTATAGCGTATTTCCTGCATACTAAAGGAAGTTTT
The DNA here is from genome assembly GCF_015832195.1 of Motacilla alba alba. Lineage (NCBI taxonomy): Eukaryota > Metazoa > Chordata > Aves > Passeriformes > Motacillidae > Motacilla > Motacilla alba. Next base: position 21,690,864 of record NC_052022.1, on the reverse strand, counting down.
AATTAAAATTAGCATTTCTGAATTGTTGCATTAGTATAAAGTGAATTCAAGCTCTGCCGTTCACATTCTGCCTCTTTTCCATAGGAAGCATAAAAGAAATTCATACAGTACCCCTGCAGTCATTACCATGGGATGTGACCAGGGCACAGCACTTTCTCTGCAGAGCTCAGGCCCCCCTACTTTAGAAAACATTTTCCCTATCTATTTCCTGTGTTCCCAAAACAAAAGTCACTGGAGAGGTGAAGTATTTTTGTTCCACACACAACCTGTTATGCATCCCAGTTCTCATTTCGTAATTGTGAATTGGATAGTCCCAATTCAGGTCCCATCTGGATCTGAGCATAAATGTATGGGCTGGCTCAAACTCAGCTAGGAAGACTGGTAGAAATTCCTTGTAGGAGTAAAGGGGATGTGAGTGGAATTCTCAGCCTTGAGTTACTGTGGTAAAACAATTAGCTTTGTTATCTGCAATTGGACAAGAGGTGAGAGAGGAGAAATATGGCTTTGACAGCTAGCTGGGAGAGTGATGTTTTTTGTGAGAATGATCCTGTTCAAGATTGAGACTATGGAAAAGCTGCTCAATAGATATCATTACTGTCACCCTGTTCCCAGTCAACAGTCTGTTTTGGCTTGTAAAATCTGTGTCATACAGTGTTTTTTGTTGTTTTTTTTTTTTTTTTTGGTTTTTTTTTTTTTTTTTTGAATTCTAGGTTTTCAAAAGTGACTAGGAAGAAGAAAGAGTGAGAGATTAGTTTGGCAGTCCCAGATACAGCCTTCCTTAGAAGGGGCTATGGACCTTCTCTCCAAAACTCATCTGAAGTGCTGCAGGTACAACAAGTGAAAATACGTGTGCCTTGAAAATCATGGTACAAAGATTGCCCGTCAAAGCAGGGAACAAGCACTCCTTGGGCAGCTGGCTGGTGAGTCTATCAAGTACTTCATCCCCAGTAGCACAGGCATGGAATATTGATATAAGATATATCTTTAAAATAGTCAATAATTTAGAACAAAATAAAGAGGTACTGGAACATAAGGGGCAGTACCTGCTATGGCAATCTCTTGGCTCCATCATCAAGAGTGGTTTCAGGGCTGAGGATGGGCAGAGCACTGCTCTGTGCTACCTTTTCCTGCTTGTCCCATCCAGCCCCAGCCATACCAGTAAGTGGTCTTTTTGAATTGTATGGAAATGCGAAATACAAGAATGCTTCGATTTTGTTGGTTTATTTGTTTGTTTGTAACTTAAATATTTTCAGAAATTTCCAGTAAAAGCACAGCCTCTACATGTCCACATCAGAACACCATCAGTCAATGTCTCACTTCTACATGTTGAGTTCAAGGAAAGCTTGCAAGACATAGACTCATCTCAGACAGTTTGTGTGTATGGCCCCAAATTAAGTAATTAGGTAATTGTATCATGCAGTGTGATCAAAAGCTATTGGGAAGTCCAGAGCTGAAGTCTAATGCACTGCAAAACCTGTCACCAAATATAACTGGTGTTAAACAACCTTGGGGTTTTCTGTATTCCCAGCATCACACAATCCTGTTTAGGCAGATGAAAAGGTAAACACCAGAAATTATTCTGTTCCTGACTGCTCAGCTCAAAAGGACTGCATGAGAAAGCATCTGTATTTCTAGCAGACAAAAGTACTTGAATTCTTCTGTAATTTCTCTGACAGTTTTCATTTATACATTCAGCCCCTATGTATGCCTTCCAGGTATTGAGATGCTGCAAAATTAAAACTGAAATCAGCGCAAGTGATTATTTAGATTAGATTGCTTTATTCTAGCCAAACTTTTCTAATAATTATTAGCAGTTTCAAATATATCTTGTCAGGGCAGGTCCTTAGCTGACACCTTGCTGCATGTTCTCAGTGAGCCTGTGCTACCAAGAGTTTGCTCTGCCTTGCAACAAAGTTTTGCAAGATTTTGTAGCAGTCAGGATTTAGCTCACACTGCAAGAAGTAGAAACCTAATTTTCCTGCATGCACTTGAGTCTCAGCCTCCAGAAGCTTGAGCAATGGGACTTCAGAAAACATTTCTGTTCTGCTCAATATTTAATGTGTAGTCTTTCCATTTGCAGTGCCATAAACATGCAAAGAGATAGACAGTATTTTCCTGTGGTTGTCTGTGGTTAGTTCCTCTGCTACAAATGTTGAAATCTTATTTCTTAATTTTTGCAGATATGGTAACAGATTGACAAATAGACACTTCTGCTCTTAATGAAAGGTAAGGAAGTTTTCAGCCATAAAAAGAAAAAAATTGAAATTTAAATAACAGTAACAGAACCCTAATTGTAAAAATAATGCAGTCATAGTAAGAAATATAATAGCACATTACTTCTGCCCAAATAAAATGAATGGATAGCACTTGCATTTTAAACACCAGACATTCTATTTGTTATTTTTTATTTAACAGTTATATTTTAGTGAATGACTTTGTATAGCATATATACCTGCAAAATACATAAACTCAATGAAGAGCCTGAAAAACAGGGAAATGGCACCTTTCTCGGAGTATTTAGCTGGACTGTTGATTTCTGAGTTATACAGAAAGTTATTATTTTATCTGAAGGGATATCCAAATGTTTTTGTCAATAATCCATCACCTTCTAACAAACACATTATTTACTCTGAGGTAACAAAGATAAATAGTAAGCAAGATGAATAAACACATGATCAGAGGTGTGATCTTTCTTTTTATATTCTCTATATTGATGTCACTAAGGCAGTATTAGGCAGATGGCATTGGGTCAACTAATTCTAATTTGGTTTCTGGACAGAATCATGGGTTCACCACCACAGAAGCTACTGGGTTGGCATCTTCCAGTTCAGTATAGATGGCACGTAAGTCTGAACTGGAAGGTTTGTTCTGGTAAGTAAATTCTTCCTTCACCAAAGCCAATGGGAATTTCATCACTGACTTTGTGGGAACAACCTCACCATGGTGAATCTTGGGCAATTTCTGAATTGTTTGAAACTCGGGGGGGGGGAGGGGAAAGGATTTTTTCACACGCTTTTCCAGTCAGGACCTGTCCTGAACCATGAGAAGAGAGACAGCCCTAAAAAGCAGAGATCTGCTGTTATGTTTTGCATGGGTTGTCATTAAGACCTCATCTTCACTAAAATGAGATTTTTGTACTCTATCTTCTTTCACCCCTTTTCTTAAATATAAATTAATGTCACAGAAACTGCTTTTTTTTCAAAGCACACTAATGACAGCATGGGGAAAGGAGATCTTTACTTTCATACCTCCTTATAGGCAGTTTAACAAGATAACAATATACATGTTTAGCATTGATACCTGTGACAGTCTTTGTTATCTACTAAGCAGAATGTTATTTTTCCAGCAACATATAAAGCAGGCAAATGGCTGCTCATCATCTTCTTTTCAAGAATGTTTTACATACAATTCTCTCCTGGCTAATAGCTCCTTCTATTGTCCGTGACTTATCATTGTCAGGATTCTGTGCATTTCATCCTTATCTATTTTGCTGGAAATCTGACCATTTTCAAAGGACAGGCTGAATATAAATAGCCCATGCAGTATAGTCTCATGTAGAGTAAAGCATGTACTATTTTATAATGTATAAGAATATTACTTTCACTGGTATGTGTTTCCTTCAATTCTTTCGTTTTCTCTCCCTCTGTCTCACTCATTTTTTTTTAAACTCTTCTAAAGCACTATAAAGTAAGTATCAAAGGTATCCTGGGTAATTAGCCATTACAGTACTGTCACAGAGGCTTCTGCAGTCAATACAGAGATAATTTGGGCAATGGTGAATGACAGCATTGTCCAGACTTTTGGGATAATCAAGGACACATCCAGCTGTACCAGACATCTGTCAGACCCATGAATCATTTCAAGTAGCTTTGCAATATCCAGGCAACTCGAGCAAAGATAAACACTTCAGCAGCACGCAGCCACGGAAAAATACTGCTGCCACCAGAAAGCATTTAGCTGCTCAGTGCTGCAGGCCTGTCTCTCACGGCAGAAGGGGTACCACACACATCTCTGCGATTTTGAAGGGGCACACATTTTTAACATTACCTACTGTAGTATGACTGAAGTGGCATCCCCTGCACAAGCACACACATATTCAGTAGAATTACTGAGGCAAAAAGAAAACAAGGGGAAAAGTCGTACAAAAAACTCAAAGGCTGAAGTAATCCTGATAAATGCAACATACCCTCTTGCAAATAGGGGTATTTGTATTCTTTATATTGGCCTGAAATTGCTAGTTTTACATTTTCTAGGTTTGACATACCTGTCATGGAACTGTTACTCTAAATGTGCATCAAGATTAACAAGGAGCTGGAAAACTCTCTTGGAGTTTCCTGTTGCTGTCACCTTAGTCACATACTTGTTTGTGTTGGAGAGCTGAAAGGAAACAAAGGCAATGCTTTGATGTCCTGGGTAAGTCATGGGGCAAAATCTGGAGCTGTGAAGTTTGGACTTGGCTGTGCCACAGTCACCTCCATGGCTGTGGGCAAGTATTCTCCAGTCTCTGTGATTTGGATTCTCCCTCTAATTACCAAGCTTGTCTTTGCAAGGCCCACTGACACCCCTTCTTTGGATTAAGTTATTCTCAGTGCTTTGCAGGTTCATGGGCATGGCTGCTCTGTCCTTTACACTGGCTCTCAAGGATGAGTTAAGATGAAACTCAAGGATGAGTTAAGATGAAGGGGAAACAGCAGGCAGGATGAGGTGAGCCAGTTTCCTTTCCTGATTGAGGTGACCACAGACTATGGAGGTGAGCAAGGAGTAGCACAACTTTGCATTCAGACAGTGTGGATTTTGCTGCACTCTGCAGGCAGAAGAACTATATGGAATTGCTCCTAAAAATTCTATAAAAATGCTATAATTGCACCAGAGAGTAAAGGAGATTTCTGAACAACTGTGAGGTATCTGTCATACAAATATCTGCCATAGACTTCTTTGAAATGTCACACTTCACACTGGAGATGAAATTGATTGTGTTTCTCCCTTGTTATCTTTATATGGCACTGATGGGAAAGAGTGTTATTAAGATTTCAGGGTACCACTGAAGAGCTTTGTTCAACTCCACCCAAGAGCCTGTGTCTAAGAGCAAAGCAGCACTGGCAGAGAAAGCTCCTGAAAGCTGTTGCTGGTGAGTGGAAGGGCAGCATGGATGGAGCTGGGCTGGGAGGTGCTGGAAGCAGCTGGTGATCAGGCAGGATGCAGAGATTGATTTGCTGTGAGTGCTGTGAATGCAGCAATTGCTTTTGGAAAGCAAGAGGAAGAATTACTGGGGAGACATCAGGGGCTGTGATTGACAGATTGGTAGCTTTCCAGTGACAGAATGAGGGGCACTGAAGTATTTGGGGAGAAAGAGTGAGCCCACCACAGAGAAAATGCAATGCATTGATGTTGCTTCTGATTATGAAGATGTAGAAATGCATCTTGAAGAGCTGACAGAGGTGTTGACAAACTGTTGCTGCATCTTTGAAGCTTACATTTGCCTTTGTTCCCTGCTTTGGCCTTTTCCTCTACCACCATTCCCAGCTACCACTGCAGTTCAGTGTCATTGTCACTCAGCTCTGAAGTTTGAGTAATTTAGGAACATGGGTTCTGCTATACCAACAAAATTCTTCCTCTCATTTCCATGCTCAGGCATATTTTTCTGTTGTGATAGAACTGTGGTAGATTGGCAGTTTCTACCAATCCTTGCTGGTAGAGGACAGTGGCCCAGGACAATCAGGTACACTTCAATAAAACAGTGTACTTGAGCTCAGACATTCCCCCTTGATTTCTGAGTTCTGACACCAACTGCTGGTGGTTCTGTACAGACCTACACTCTCCAAAACTCCAGTTCCTAATCTGTAATGCATTGCCCATGCTGTTTTGATGTGATATTGGCTAGACATATGTTTTTGCCTCAGTGGTTATTCAAGTCTGAGTGCCAGAGTAAAATAACACAGTGGTTAGGGATTGCAACATCCCTCCAGTTGTATTGGCCCCTTTATGTCCCCATTTGCATTACTAAATAATTTGATCATTGATAAGAGGGAGTAGTTATTGATTGGAATAGGCAGCAATAATGCTGTCCTCGCCGTATCTATTTAATTTGTAGGTTATTTCTACTATTTCAGTTTCCCAAGTTTATGTGTAGAAAGATGCTGTTGACTTCATATATCCAGATGAAGATTTGATTTATTGTGAAATCATTTCTAGACTCTCATAGTAGCAATCTCTTTGGGTCACCTACCCTGTCATCCTCAACTTTCTTTCAGTATCTTTATGGAACTATTTCGACCTTCTTTTGCTTTAAAATAATCTCTAGTTAATTGCAATTCATTTTCCCCTGTAATATTCTTCAAGCTTTTGCAGTTTGTGCAGATCTCCAGAACCAGAATTCTCCCTGCAGCCAAAAGCCTGGAGCACATTCATTATTTCTGTGCTGAAAGCACTTCACTAATTTTGCTGTGTTGCAGCAGGGAACCTTTAAGTTTATTTGCTTTTATACCTGGCTTTGCACAGTTGTGTTCATTCATAAATGTGGAAACTCACTTCTCTTACTTCCTAAAGTGTACATATAATTCTTCCACTGGAAACTGTGCAAACTGCCTGGATATTTTTACCTCTTTAAGGAAACTACCTCTCTTAAACACACTGCTCTCATATGACAGATTCTCTAGGGCTGTTGCTGCTCTTTATGCTTGTGGTTAGCTTTGAAGAAAAATTGCTTCAAGTCAATGGGTCAGACTCTTTGGATTGGCAGAGCCCTGTCAAGTACAAATAGCAATGGTCCTGAGGAACTCCTTGCCACAGAATATCCTGAACACCAAAATTATTAATGAGTTTTTTAAGTGATTAGATAAATTCTTAGATATTTGAGCTATTTGGTAAAAATTAAATGAAGTGATCCTGAGAAAACATTCAACACAGCCAGTCCATAAACATCTGGTTACTGGAAATTAGGTTAATATAGCTGAGGAGAAATTACTCTGCACACATCTTAGATTTTTTTACTCTCTTCCTGAAAAACCAGAGGCTGTTGGAGAGGAAGTACAAATCCAGGAGGATATCTGGTCCTAACCCAGTTTATACTTTCAGGCAATGTTTGTGGCCTTTGGATCCTTGTAAGATCATATTTACAAACAGGCTAATCAAAGATACATTAAAACTGACCCAAAGTTTTCTAAAAAAAAATACAGGAGTTGCTACAGTAATATGTCTTGTGTGAGCATGGGCAGTTGAGTTACTGAGCAGAGCCTCAAGAATAGAACTGGCTCCCAGTCATTACTTGATCTCCCGTCAGGAACTGGTTCAAAGGTCCCCAGGAAAGCAGAGACTTTGCCTCCTCAGAGCTACAGTAATGTAGCATCAGCATAGGGGAAGAATCTGGCCGTGCACTTTCAGCTCACTTTAATCACACAAAGACCCAACCATCCACTATTGCTTTTTCATAATCTGCTTTAATTGTCATTGATTTGTACGTTCAGGATGTGCCCTGAGCTAACTGAAGCATTTTGTCTGTGTTTGTGGCTGACTGCCTGTGTTGCAGCCCTCAAACTGCTCTCCTTGGGGTCCCTGATGAAATCTTTTTCTGGACAACACCTCTGTGTTGTCCAGGCAGGGTCTTGCTTGCAAGGCAAGGATTACCTGAGGCAAGTCCCTTCTGCACAGGTTTAATTGTCCCATTGTTACCCTCTTCCTGGCTTCCACCCCTCACAGTCATCCACACCTAAAACAATGAACAAACATATTTTAACAAGATAAAGTGGCAAGCAGATATTTAATCAGTTATGTAGGAAAAATTTGTCACTGAGAACAATCTGGATAACCACAACCCACAGAAATCACATTTAACCAAAAGGACCAAAGGGTTGCAATGAAAGAAATAGTGTTTAATTACTTGAACTCTGTGAAGTGACTACTCCAGGGGAGACTCTAATGTGATCAAGAAACCATTTAATACATGCAGGTATCTTCACCTTGAAACTTACAATTTTAATTTACAGTTAATCTTCTGGGCATTCCAATAGTGCGCAGTCTGATTTTTAGTAATAAAGTTGCTATGTTTTAAACATGATTCAGTACTTTGCTGATTTAATAAATGAGGTAAGCTAACTGGACAAATTTCCATGAAAAGAAAGGATGGGTCAAAAGGACAGAAAGGATGGTTTCTTCTAAATGTCACGTGTCATGGTGAGCAGGCACATATTGGGCTTATTGATCATACTTCTACCACCTGGAAGGAAGTGTCATTGTCCCTGCTACATCTTTAGTAAGGATGTTGTGCCTTGCACAACACAGGCAGCCTGCAGCAAAGATCCAAAGCAGACAAGAAGATGCGTAGTTTAGTTGAGTGAGATGATAAGGATTCAGTTTGAGTAAGCTGAGGCGCTGCTGGGAATTTTGATGCAACCTCCTCATTTTGATCACCTACAGTGCCACCCCTGTGGTGACAGACAATTCTCTGCTTGGGGCAGCTGGGAAGGGATGGGCTGGTTTGTGTCTCCAGGTGGAGAGCTGGGCTTCAAGCATGAGGCAGAGGTTCAAGAGCAAGTGGGGCCAAGGGTAACTGCATCTCAAGAGGGACTGTGACTGCCACAGGCACCTCCTACTGAGAAACAGAGCTGGGACAGCCTTGGGGTCTGAACCATCATCTTCTGTGGCACCAGAAAATCTTAGTAAACATTTCAGATTACTTGCCAAAAGTCTGCAGCAAATATTAAATAATGCACCTTGATCTTATTTCTGCCAGTAATGGCAACATAATAAAATAAAGGAAACACTAAGAAATCTGAAAAATTAGTTTGATTTTTTGATTTCTTCATCACTCTCGATGATGAAGAAATAAAAAGTACAGAATACACAATGTCTCCTTAGATTAGTAGAAAAATATTTTGTTTCACTTGTACAGAAAAAACTAAAATATTGGGGGGAGAAATTTACAACACCAGGCCCAAAAAAAAAAGCAGAATTGGCTGTGTTTTTCTCAGGAGAACATTCCTTTAAAAGAGAAGGAATCATCTCTTGGGAATGATCAGGAGCAGTAATTTCCAATATTTTGCAATTTTTAAAATCTTTATCACCTGATAGAATTGTGGCCTCGCATGATGGGAATATAGCTTGCTGATAAAAGAACTTGCTTGTCTTTGCTGCCTCTTGCAGGTCTTTCCACAGTCTCTGGATTCTCAGTGGTTACCAGAAGCTGTTTAGCCATTGTTGTAGCTGAATGCAGTGTGGCCTCAGTGCAGGGGAGTGGGATTCTGGGCATGCTTTCAGCCCCTCCCGTGTATGTGATTTTATAACTGAACTTTGTTGTATCTTCTTAGTACTACAAAACATTGGCAGCAGCAGCAGCAACAAAATCCTACCAAATTTGTGTGGTCCAAATCCTTGTGGCTGCAGAAAATCCTGCAGGAAAGGGTAAGGATACTCCACTAGAGTAAACTCCACACCAGATTTGGAGACTTCTCACAGCCACTCGTGTTGTAAACTGGGAGGAGACTTGGCAGATGGTAACTTCTCTCTTTCCAATACCTTTCAGGAGGAGGCTTTGTGGGAATTCTCCAATAGGGAAAAAAAGATGACAGAGGCTGCTTAAGCTGCTTTTATTTTCCCATGAAATACGAAAGGCACAGGGCTTGCTATGTAATGACTTCATGCCTCAGACACTTACCTACAACTTTGCATTCCATTTTGAAACACAACGGTGGTGTACAAAGGCAAATTCACAACCTTGGCAGATAGAGCTGCCCAAGAACTAAAAAAATGTTGCTTAAAAACATACTTTTTTTTGCCCAATGATGCAATCAATATTTTTTAATAACCCTAAGAATGACTTAGTAGACCTCAAAAGCAGTACTCCAATGAGCCTAAGGGGAAAAGAACATTACTTTGCAAAGCGTTTTCTCAGATTATTTATTCAAAGTACTGCTGTGGCTGTGGTGTAAGCACAAAGAACTCCTTAATTCAGAACTTTTGTTTGGATCTACTGACATTGTCATCCCACTGTCACGGGTAGCCTGCCAAGGACAGTAATTGAGACTTCCTTAGGAGGAACTAAGTAGTCACAGATAATGCTCAATGTATAAAACATTTTTAAAATTGTCTATATTTTGTTCTTAAGTTTATTTTGATGATACAGAGTCATTTCTGCAAGCCAAACTAGACAAATAACTCAAAGTTACCTGGGCTTTACTTAGGTTGTCCTTGTTTCTACCAGGCTGAGTTCTAGTTCTCTATGTTCCAGAGGAAGTTAGAACTATGAGATAAGATGCAGATGCCCAAAATCCCTTAAATTTCTAGATACTAAGGCTCTTCAGTTGCAGTGTCAAATCGTGGGGATATCACTTGATCCATCTCTGCTGAGATAATTTGAAAGTTACTGTTCCTGTATTGCTCCAAATCTGTGGGATGGCAGGGGCAGGGGACTCAAAAAAAAAAGCAGAACCCAAAACGCCACCACCACCTCAAAATATCTAGATATCTCAACTTTTAAACTTAGCTCCCCTTAACTCCTGGAGCACCATTTGTGGATGAAGAGGGTTTCCTTCGTAGCCAGGAAAGTAAGAATAATTTCAAAGAATCTCTTAGAAGAAATTTCAAATCAGTTATAGAAAAAAAGTGGTGTTCATTAAACTGGAACACAACAGGAGCTTCATCTGCACATTCAAAGGCAGGATTTGTGTCCTAATCTGTATTTGTCCATCAGTATAGCCTGAACAATTCAGAGCATTAATTTACTTTGAAGGAGAAATTACTAAATTTATATGCTACTTTGGCATGCAGTTTTCTGAGCTGGTATTCTCAGTGTACCCCCTCCTGGGAAGGTTATTGATAACACCCCAAAAAATTGCATTCCTTTGAAAGATAATTGAGTTTTTTGAGTTCCTAAACATTTATAGCATGCAAAACTCTCAACATGTTGTTTATAGGTGACCATTGTATCAGAAGTGCCATAACCCTTTTTCTGTCCAGAAAAGCTTGTTGGCTTTTGCAGCATGCCATCAACAGGAATATAGAGTATCTGCAACAAATTATTTTGTAAACAAGCAACAAATCAGGAATTATTTCCTTGCGTTATAGTACAATAACTTCCAATAATGAATGTATTCAAGAAGGCAGTTGTCTGTTTACAGATATTCATGAACTGAAAAAGTGTTAAACCATATTTTTATGAAATATTAATGTACTACAGCATCTGACTTTTCTATGTCATTGCACTGTTTTGAATATAATTTAGAGTTATGTGAGAAATAATGGAAACAATATATTAATTCCAAATTCTATAGGCCTATACCGTATCAAGGAAAGCATGTTAATGGTTCCCTGACATATGGATGAAAATAGAGCTATCCCCTCCCTGTTCTTTTATATTGTAAATTAAAGACCAAGGTAAGAAAAGATGTTAGAAGAGCCCACAGGAAAGATCTCTCATATCATCAGATTACAGATTCTAAGTGGGGCATTGGACATTTTCAAGAGATTCCTCTGCTCTCTTAGCTTGGGTTTATAGGCTGGCCTTCCACGTCCCTTGAGTACAGCTTGAGTCTTTCTTTCATGCAAAAATTTCATATGGATCTGCTTTTTACAGAGGCATCCATCCTGAAATTCATGCATGTAAGCTTTTGATTTACAAGTGAAAAATAAATTCACTTGTAAGCATGTAGTTGTACATTTGCCTTTGTAAGAATCTGCTCTGTACGTTTCACTTAGCATGGTGACCATTTTAAGCTGTGTGTAATTAATCTGCCACGGAAATTAATTGTTTATTTATTACATAAGTATGCCTTTTAATAAAACTACTTTGTGAAAACCTAATTGCTACTATAGTAATATAGCATAACAGTTCCTCACATAAATACATGATTATTATGTACAGTCGCTTATCTGTGAACGAGCTCTGCTACTACTTTCCTTAATTAACGATACAAAGGGCTCCTTCATCTTTGCATATTCCCTAGCTAGGACATTGATACTCATTATTTCCTAAGTCCAAACACTGAAACTGTGTCAAGAATGCATCTATCACCAGATGGGTACTTATAGTCAGCGGAATTTTCCACTGCGTCAGCAAATTCAGCAATTTGCAATTTCTGTATGTCTGACGTGCTTTTATTGGTGAAGATCACTTTCAAATGCCAAGATCATGAGACTGATTCCTTGGTTAGTCTCTTCAGCAGTCAAATGTAATGATAGTAATTAACAGCCTGTGATTAGGAGCTACTCCAGAAACTCTTTGAATGTTAATTTGCTTCAACTAATATGCAGCACTTCTGTGTAATGAGAACTATGCTATAGGTTCATGTGAAATCAAATTATTTTCCAGCATTTAATCATACAAATGATTCTCAGTTAATCACTTGAACAGTAAACCTCAATGTTCTAATATGTGTCATTTTTCATTTGATGAATTACAAATATAGGTGATGGTATGGTGAATTAAGTACCATTTCTTCAAAATGGGTGAAGAACACACCGTATGGATCACATAGTAACCAAGGCAATCTCATTTTATCATTTTGAAGCAAGGCATTTTCAACCTTTCCTTTATCCTCCACTTTTTGGCTCTTTATCCTGTCTCCATCCTTGGGATGCTTTTCTGTATGACACCTGGAGTGTACCCCTGAATTGCATTTCCTCTTTTTCAGACTGTAGATTCCCAGGAAAAATGAACCAGTTGCACTTCAGTGCACTTGAAGAGGCAAGAGGCAAGGCAGAATGAACGCACCTTGCCAGTGGACAAGAGAGACCATGAAAAAAACCACAGTGGAATTAGGCATTAGCCATGTGAGTTCTGCATTCCTTTTTGTGTTTTACATCTGCAAAGGCAAATCATACTGTTGAGAATAACCAAATTATTCCTTAGGTGAAGGAGTCAAGCGCATCTGAAGAAAAATATGCTCATTACCTAAGTGTAAACTTGAGAGAAAAGGCTTTCTCTTGTCTTCTGGCTTTTTGGGCAAACACACATTGTGAGCAGTGACACTACAGATCTGGGACTGCTTGCTTTCTTCTTCTATACTAACCAGAAATCTATACTAACTAGAAATCTATACTAACCAGAGCCCCCTGCATCAGCATTGTCCCGCTGTGGACCCTGAGGCCATACCCTTCTCACTGCAATTCTGTTGTCTAGTTCAATTCAAAACTGGGAGAAAGGAAAGAGGATTATTTGAGAGAGATATTTTGAGGTTATTGTTAATTTACTTTTTAAAATTCAAGTTTTCAATATGTAAGCACTTGCTGGTTTGTCCCTCCCCATGCTGGATACTTTCTCTTCTAGCAACTTTACTCTAGGCATCTTTTTATTCAGATCTTTCTCACGACAGTAACACAGTTCTTCACCTTGAAGAACTGCAGCAAAATCCAGTCCTGGAGTGAGTATAATAAACAACAACTTTAGCTGCAGTCGAGACATGTATTAGCCCTAAATGCCTTAAGAAAGCTTCTGAATTTATTGTAATTTGACTGTTGGACAAAATTTTTCCTCTTGGAACTAAGAGCTAAAAGCAAATCATACGGCAACCACATAGTCTCTTTTATTACTCCCAGCACCCTTGGTGCTGCACAGGAAACTCCATCTGACACTTCTTGCAGTGTCTGATGCCCTGTTTGGGATACAGCGAGTGCAGCTCACATATCTGATTCTGCAAGCTGGCACCTGCCAGTAAGAACAGGTTTGCAGCTTATTTTAGCATTGTTCACCCAACACAATAAAGAGGGGATTTTGAAAGTCAGCATTTCTAAGGATAGGTAGAATGAAGGGGAATGGTTCTAATCTAATTGTAAATGCCCTGTTTTTAAAACACTTCTTATCAATAAATCTTTCCATTAACAGTCATTCTGGCAGCCCACAGCACAGTCAAATCAGGCGCCCAGCTCCAGTTCTGATATTGTATTTCCATTATTCAGTGCATAAAAAAAAAGTAGAAAGTTACATTGAAGTGGCTGATTTAAAAATGTGTTCAGACTTCAGAAGCTTGTTTTGGTAGAAGTACCGAGAATTTCGCAGACTGTGATGTGTTTTCACCATTCTGCTTTTTACGTTGCGCTTAACACCTAAAAAAAGACCTGTTCAGAAACTTATCTACAGACTGAGCATAGGGTTGAGAGTAGGAGATTTTGAGCTACAACTATGTTTTTGCAGCCAAGTTGCTGTGTGTGCTTAAGCAGCTCATTTTCCAAATATACAGGGAAGGAAATAATGTTTCTCCATCCCAGTGGTTAATAATGGTGGTTTATAATTAGTTAATATTTTTAATCATTTGGAATTGCCTACAAAGATGCCAGTAGAATCCTTTTTGCCACTATATTGCTTCTACCACTACAAACTCAGACACTGAAGTTGAGCTGAGTTCTCCTTCTAACAACTTTTGTGTTGACTTTTTGGTTGCTGTCCAGTTTTCTTCGAACTGCTGTCAGTCTAAGGCAGGTAAGGGGTATTCTTAGCTTTCTATTTCTTTGCTGCTCCCATGTCCTCCAGCCCTGAATCTGCCTCCATTTCTCTAATGTTGGACCTATGCAGAGTATTGTGACCCCTCTGGACATTGAGAACTGGTACCATGTATAGCTTGTTAAGACAAGTTCTGACTGACTGGGCTATGCTCAGGTAACTTAGTGTTAAGACTAACTCTTTAAGAAAACCCCAAAACCAGTTTGTGAGGTAGATTGTCTCATACACTTTCCACTTCTTTCTTATTTTAATTTATTTCTTCTGTTCAAAATCTTTTTATTAGAAGCAGGAAGCTCCATCTACTTGTGGCAGCTTTCCTCCAATGCCATCATGAGATTCACTAGTGATGTTCTATAAATGCCAGCCAAAATCTATCTGCAAGAACATCTGCTCAACAGTGCAAACCTGATGTAATTACCAACCATCATCTTTTATCTTCCTGCTGAGGCAACTGCTCCAAACTTGACTTTTTGCCCTGAACCAAAAAGAAAGTTGCTGTTATGTACAAAACCTGCCACAGAAAACTATCATGGCTTATACACAAATTCTAATAGAATCTTTCAGCTGCAAGAGATAACAAATTCCCAAGTAGCATGAGTCTTATGGAAATACTTAAAATTTTTTTATGTTCTTATTGGCTGCATCTGCTTCATACATTATTGTTCTGTGAGATAATTTTTAAGGGGTGGCAATAATTATACAAAAGAACTCTTTTCAAGAAATATATAATCACAAAAAAGATGTTGCAGATGCTCAAATTTGACTGTAATTAAGTCATAACAGGATGTCATTTATGTGTGCGTGTGAACAGGTGATAGATACGAGATGGATTCTGTACATATAAACAATAAGTGTATACTGTATTTGTTTGTAGGAAAAAACACAAATTCCCACACTATATTGTACTAATGCCAGATAAATGTTGCAGAAATCTTTGATATACAGCCCATACCTGTCAGCTTTTTTGTGATTATGTACTGATACCTTCCTCTCTGGGAATTGTTTCCAGCATTGCAAACCTCCAAGGACTTTCAATTAATTACAGTCTTCTCTCTCAAGCGATCTGATAGAGAAATGCTTCCATTTCCTTGAGCTGTAGAACTGACTTCCAGAAGGGCCATCTACCTTGGAGTTCAGTTTCACATTCAGGGTCTCTGGCTGACTTTTCAGTCAGTGAAAGTGCAGTGTGCATTCTAAGTGTAAAACTCTGATAACCCCAGCACAGGAAATGTTATAATTACAGGATCATACATTTCTCAAACAACATTGGTTTTACCTCATTCCTTGGGAAGAGCATCCAATTTTGCTTGCACCTGCATGACCTTGTACCTCAGGTATTTAGGGGAAATCACCTCACCTACAGTTTGCCAGTTATACTGTTTAAAAAACCAGGGAGACCTGGACTGCTGAAATACAATCAGAAAGACCCACCAAACCAACATTATTTGATGTGCAAATGCAACATGCACAGGATGAGGTTTCCACTGCATTTCTAAATAAATACATTTACAAACCACAGCTTAACTTCTGACAGAGCATCATGTCAGCATTGCCTGCCTGCCTAAGAATATGTGCCTGTGGGACTCAAGGCAAGAGCTCCTATTTCAGCAACCTCTCTGCTTCTAATCCTTTATGACTTCCAGACTTGTATTCTGGCTCCTGGAGATTGTGATCATCCCTTAGACCTTTGGTGGGATGATGTCTGCATGGCTGCAGCAGGAAGGGCTGTGCTAAAATGGGCTATTTTCATCGATTTAACAACGTCCCAGACACACAAGTGGGGATTCCTTCTCAGAGATAGCAGAGGCAGGTAAATATTTGCACTAAGGGGTATTGCTTGCAATAAATGTATTTCCATGCAGAATGGTGGGTTTTGCACATTCTCTGCTATATTCTGATCTTGAGTTACTCCTAATCAATCCATTTTCAGTCCTGAGGTCCACAGGCCTGCACTGGGCTGCACCAGCAATGAACTTTTATCAGTGATGGTGACTTAATTAAATACTTCAAAGACATCTACAGGGGCATTTATTCATGTCTTCATGCAGTTGCCCCAGACTTTTTGTTAAACCTGTTGATATTTTTATATCTCTGGATAGCCTTCCTACTGCTGCATGTCTGTAGTTTATCATCTGAGGAAAGAAGCAATTGCAATGACAGAACTAGACCTTGTTATGCTATGAGTAATATTACATACAGTCCAGCACTTCTGGAGGGAATCTTGAATGCTGGTGCTTTATATACATGATAAACAAGGGGAATTTGGTTTGTATTTGAGATAATTTATGGTATAGGCTGCTTCACGTGTAGCTGCTGCTCTGCTGTTCTTTCATGCCAAGATTCATTACCCTTAATGGGCTGGCTAACATCTCTGGGACTCCTCCAAAGGTCTGTTAAAGAGCTCTAAAAGAAAAGGATACAGATCTTAGCTTCACATGTTTTTCATAAATGTTTTAGATATTTGGAACATGTAATTAAAATTTTTCAAAAGGAACAGAAGGAAAGCATAGTACTAAGTATTTTCTTCTTCCTACTCATTTTTCAGTAATTAATTTTGGGTAATGAATTTTCTGCTTATTTAAGCATATTTTGCCTGTTGTTCTTTGCCTGTTGATTAACAAAGAACTAGGTTATCATATTGCTCAGTAGAGGCAGCATTGAGTAACACTCCATGTCTATTCCATATGAATCTGCCTCCCTAAAATTGTGGTTTGTGCAAACCAGCTCCTCTCTTAACAGCTATTCAAACTCTTTGGAACACTGAGACAGGTTTCAGGCAATTCTTCAGTGCTTACCTTGTCACCCTTTTCCTCCACTTTGACAATATACTATAGTAAAAATACTAATTATTATTCTTACCATTTTCATCTGAAAGAGAAAATAGCTTTAGAAAGGTGGGCATAGCGTATTTCCTCAAGGATGGAACCAGGAATTACTGGAAATATAAAATCAAGTTCTACTCCAAAAACATTTCCAGACCAATGCTATTTAGATACACTAAGTTGCAATTTACAGATTTTTATATGAAAAAGCTAGGTCAGCTGCAATATATGAGATTTGGATTTTACTAAAAGAACACAAAAAGGTACATTTCAAAATTAATTATGCATGCTTGTAAGTATGTGTAAGTGAACACCCTTAAAATCTATACACAGATTAGATTTATAGAGTAAAATTCAATAGTATTTTACAAAGCAATAAAAGTACTTGTAGATTCTCATGAAAAGCATCAATATATTTTAGTTTTAATAATGACAATGTTTAATAAATGAGATCCAGTTATCAGCTTCATGGATACTGTATCATAAAATCCTTTCTCGCATATCTATGCATTTAATCTTCATTTTTTTAATCGGTCTTCTCAATTTGCTTTTACTATTTCTCCAATTTTTTTTTTGTTTGATTTTTTCTTTTTTTTTTTTGGTTGGCTTTTTTTTTTTTTTTACAATAGACCTAGGAAAATAGTTTCACTTCTTTTTCTTTGAATTTCAGGATGAATAGTTTCATGCAGAAAGGTTATTTATTTTTGTGACCAAGTCTGGCAGGGAAATGGGTATAGCTTGTTTCAGTGATTTTTGCATAGAATACAACATAATTATTTTTATATCTCTTGGCTGAAAAAGAATCTTGCAATCTACAGTCCTTGAGAGCTGATGTCTTGGTATTTTCCCGTATTTATTCTGGAAATGCAAACCATGCAAACAGATATAAAATAATCTGGTTTATTTTGCTGAATCCTCTCTTGCTTATACCAGACTACTAGCTTTTACCTACTACTTAACATCACGTGGTGACACAGCACTCAATGGAAAAATTTCTTTTTCAGAGATGAAATTGTCTTTTTCTCCAGGCTCCATAGGGTACAACTGCCCTAGAAGTGGGTATCACTGATCCTGTGTACCTTTTATGTGACCTTCAGATTAGCATAGAACTTACTCCCCATTGCTGCAATCACCACCTTTGAAGAAACCCCCCATTTTTCCTCCTTCTCCTCTGCACTGTGAAGAGGAGCTCACAGCTCCAGAGTGGCCAGACATCTGCATGTGGTTATGTAAGTACAAAGTATTCAGAGTGAATGTTGCAGTGTGGGATTGGTGGTGGCTTTTAAAATGTACCCAGGTGCTGGAGCAGGAGGTGTTTGTTACTGCCCATTTAGCAAAGCACTGGCAGGACCCCTGTCGACCTTCTGTGTGTGACAGTGGGAGCAGCCCCTGCTGTAAATGAGGATCAGCCTCTTCAATTGTTTTTTCCCTTCTTGCCTGGGTGCTGTATTTGGAAGCATGCATTAAGTTAAATCTTGTATTGGCTCACTCAGCTGGTGCCACTCTGCCTCCCCAGAGCCAGAAGGACAAGCGGACAATTCGTTTTCTGCTTTATTAAGAGATTTGAAGGTCAGAGCATCAAAATGGTAATTTCAATCAGAGCCAGTCTGGTTGCTCAGCAGACTAGCAGAGCTACTGTAGGTTGCAGATCTAAATGCATGCAGAGACTGTGATCTAATTCTGAGCACTGCTTCTTGGGTCAGATCTGGTTGAGTCAAATCGTGATGCACCAGCCCATCGGGTCGTTCCTGAGAGGCTGCCTCCCACCTAGGTGGCAGCAAATAAAATAAAAAGAAGAAAGGAAATGGAGACCTTGCTTTGCTGAACAAGCACAAATTTCTGCTTTAAGGATTAGCACTTAGAAAATTATCCACTGTTCCCTTTAGTGTAATCTCAGCAGACATACTAAATTCAATGTCAAAGCCTTTGCAGGTACTGTCAAGTACCAGACATAGGCACTCCTTGCAAATGGATGGGAGTAGAAAGCAGGGACTGGAAGAAAGAGAATAGATTAATTTCCTATTGTCTCTCAATTAATCCTTGCAGTGCCAAATGGTATAACGTTAACTACAGCAGGAGATATTGTTAGGAAGTCACATTTTTATCCAAAAAGGAGAGAAGGATTGCAATGGCTTGTTTTCAGGTGTAAATACAACACTTTTTCCTGACAGTATAATAACTAATGAGGATTTGTAGGCCCTTGAAGGAATAGCAGTCTTTTTTAAACAAATATACATGAATTTTTAGACCCTCACTACAGCCCTCCCTGGATGCATAGGTCTGTGCCCAGCCCCAGCGCACTAACAACAGCAGAAACAGCAATTATATAACAACTGTGAGTACCATTTTTCAGACACCATGGGTACTGTATTAGGAAAAGAAAAAATCCCAAGCAAACAAATTAGGAAAATGAAAGTATAGCACAGCGCTTAATCACGTAGTTGTCTCATTTAAATCAGTGGGTCGATTCATTTTTGTGTAATTATGCCTGTTTTTAAGATATGCTTGATATGTCATGAGACTGTGTAATATTATAATTGCAGGTATTTATTTCCCTTATGTTTGCCCTACCTTTGGAAGAAGGAATGCTCCTGTTTTACTGGTCACGGGTAGCTGGTCTACAAGGTGGGGACTTGTTAGCAGGAGCTAGTTAGCACTGCAATAGGATGCACAGCCACAGAGTCTTAGTTAAAAAGTAACTGCTTATTGCTGAAGAGATGGTAAATTACAGAAGTTGCTTGACTCCAGTGATACTACAGCAGCCCTGCAGTAGACAATGAAAGTGGTGGGGTAAATGGCTTCTGCCACCTTCCCTGTGCTCTGAAAAAGTTGAAACCACTGGAAGCCAGTGCAGGTAGGCATAATTACAAATGGGGAACTCTGGCGAAGATGGAGTGCAGGTGGTGGGAGAACAGTAGTAAAATGATGTGTTTTATGTTACTGGTGTCCCGTCTTTTATTTACTTTAGTCTGCTGGCAGGATGTTTGTCTGTAAACATCACCACAAAACACTTAAACAGGAATAAAAGTAACTTTTATTGAAGGAATTTAAAAGTAGTCTCTGGAAAACATGCAAGAAACACCATGTGGACTCCACATCTTCTTCAAAGTAGAGCGAACACAGCAGGGATCTGCTACTGTCACCAAAATCAAATCAAAATTGCACCGTTTAATATTTATATAATTGAAAGTACAAATCCAGTTTGCTGCCTGAAAGTACCTCTCATGACAGCAAAAAACTCATCTTCTCAATCTTGTAATAACATCAAATTAATCCTGTAGTTTCAGTGCAAACCAGCAACATCAGGAAAAGAGGGCTCACCACATATTGCAAAATACAACTTTCCATTCTTTAAACTAATTAGAGAGGCAGCCAGTAGCACCACTATGGTTCTGCCAGCATTTCCACAATAAAACCCCCTTTTCAGGGCTTTATAACTTGGCTGTAAAAAATTAGCTTCAGGCTGAAGCTTGGCATACTGTGGTTCACCCCAGCAGCAAATCAAGCTGTGCATGTGGTTATGTGTGTGGTTTGTTGATTGTTTCCTAAATACAAATCTTAATTAAAATTAATTTTGCCACTTCTTGGAAGACAATGATAAAATAAACAAATTTTTAAATAAACAAAGTTACATTATTTGTCAGGCTCTTGCAGCAAGTTGTTAAGAGCATGGAAGTTTGAGGTTCAAAGAGTACAGACTTGTGATGCTTTTTTGTTTGAAATTAAATCATCAAGGGCAGTTTGAAAGCAGGTTATTGCACTTGCATGATGAACTTATTTCACAGGGTGTGATTGACTCCATGAAAACCACCAAGCAGCTTTGACAGAAAAATTCCACACGAAAGTAACTCACATGAGGGCACATAGCCCTTGAAGCCCTTGGAAGAGCTGTGCCAAAGGGAGGATCTGTGTCCCCTGAGTTGCAGGACCGTCCAGGCCGCTAAACACTCATGTGGAGCAGCCATCAGTGCCCTTCTCCCCTTTGCATGTAGCAGTGACAATGCCAGCCTTTCCCAGAGATCAAACTGAGTCATCTCTTCCAGTTGTGGGTGGCAAACTGCTGTTTGTTGAATTTCCATATTATGGATGATCTCAGCGCATTATTAGTTCATAAGTGTCCACGTAGCTTGTTATATTCACACATTTTGCAGTGAGCTGACTAGCATAAATAATCTTGACTGTAAATGTTTCTGTTTCAGCTTCACTGTGGTCTGTAAGAATGCCCAAGAAATCATGTCACTACCATGCACCTGGAAATACTGCAGCATAGACAGAGAAGTGGAAGAATTTGAAAGCAAATCAGAAAGACTGGTAAGAGAAGCAAAGCTGACTAATTCTTTTTTCAGGGGAGTCTCTTAATTTTAATACAGTTGGATGTTTTGTTATTTTTCTCCGGCATTTTAAAAATCTAATAATAATTGATTTTTAAATAGGTAAAAATATGCAAGCCTTGGAAGCTAAATTTACTTCTTCCAAAGAAGTAAAGAGAAAGACTCTAAAAAGACATAAGAGATGGAGAATGTCATCAATATGCAGTAACATGCTCTCCAAATCATTCTTCAATATAAGTGTCACGAGGAAAACTAACAATCCACATCCAGTATTCCTCGATCAATGAACAGTTGAAGATGAAAATTAATATTATAGAGTAGAATAACCAATTATAAGCCAATTCAAAAGTCTATTCATCATGGACTCATTTTTGCAATGGGTGGATGAGACTTGAAAGGGAGAGAAAGTGAGTGAGTAAGCAGCACTGAGCAAACTCACCAGGTTCCCAAGAGCAGAGCTTTGTCACTTCCCCAAAACAGAGTTTATGGCTGATGAACAGTGAAATATTTGGGTTCAGCCCATCTCCCCAACTACATGGAGTCAGGTAAGAGCTGCCTCTCATGCAGACATAGGCTCAGGTTCTCCATTAGATCAACAAAATTTTGTTCCAGCTTTAATTTTCTCCCAGAGTAGCTGCCAGGATATCCTTGAACACATAAACCCAATTAAGCCAACCTAAACTGATCATTAGGCTTTCAAGTATGTGTCTGCTGAAATTTTATAAGGCTGTAGTCTGCTTAAAGTTTCACCTCCTGCAGCCACTCACAGTTGACCCTGTGAGTCCACTAAAAAAAAAACAGACAGAGACTCCTAAATTTCTGGAAGAGCTTTTGAGTTGTCTCAGAATTAGAGAAGCTGCCCAGATCACTGTGGCTCATAGGAGAATTGCTCCAAATTTCTGCTTTACTCCTTCCAGCTGCTGAGGTGGCACTCACTCAGAACAGCTGTTGTGACTCTGACCTGACCTAAACCTGTGGGCAACCCAAGAGTGCAAGTGGAAAAGCACATGAAGCAGATGTAGGAGATATGTATGTGCCTCTTCAGGCACCATTTGTCACCTTGTGGATGGGTTTAAATTTTCTGATTTATTCTCCCTTTGCAAAAATGATCATGATCAGGCTGTGACCATGGAGATTTCATTCACCAAGCACTAGTACGCGGGGAAAGTAAACAAAACCAAGTGCTTAATGTCCCACTTCACCTCCCCACCCCAGTTCCAGCTTATATAGGAAACTCACCTTCACACATACACCTCTAGCTCTCCAGAACATGCTGGCTGAGTAACCAATAACACCAAATAAACTGAATTTGTTGAATGAAGAGGGTGTGCATGGCTCCCTAATTTTGCTGCCTTCCACTGGCCTTAGTCAGCTTTGTGACCATGTTGTCAGAAACATGGTTAAGAAATCAACAAGTTAAGAAATCAACATCAATTCTGCTCATTTGAGCTTTGTTTTCTTGCAAGGTTAGTTAATACTTAAATAAACTGCAGGGCTAGGTGTGCAGACGTATGCAGAACACCTAGAGGGATTTTATACACAGCCATGGGCCAACCCTAAGGCCATAGCCAATCTCTGTCCATCCTCATGCTCACTTTTCCCTGTCTTATTAGACATTGTGAGCATCTTCTCTCTGTAAGTGCTGCATTTCTTCATCCTTTAGTAGGTCTTCTGTGATAGTAAGTATCTCACATACAGTTTTGCTTGAGGTGTTTGCTTCCTTTGATTCCCTTCTGGGAGTACTCAACAGCTGTCTGGCTCAAGTCCTGTTTTCTTAAACTTGGGGATGTGCTGACTAAACTACATGATGAGCCAAATGCAGTCAAAAACATGTAAGAACTTTATTTAACATATCCCACTAGGAAAAAAAAAATTACATGCAAAAATTAATGTATTATACCAGAGGAACATAATAACATAATCCTTCATGGATCAGTTGGACTTTCAAGCCATCAATATCCATGCTATTGTGCTGTCATTGCCTAGAATTCTATGGCCTATACAGCTTCATGCGCTGAATAAGCAATTCCTAATATCTAAAGATATCCTTTGCCTATTTGGAACCCCTCTGCTTGTACTATTTTTTTCTGAAAGGCGCTGTCTGGCTCCTTTTTCCCAGCAGTTTTGATTTCTGTACTTCTAAAACAATCTCCTCTATGATTTCTGCAACATTGCATATAACCCAACTGAACAGGAATCCAAGGGCTGCTGACAGTGACTGCTGAGAACACAGGAGGGTGAAGGAAGACAAAAGTCTGCTAGATCCTGCATAATTCCAGCTGCTGAAAGAAATACATACAGAGGGCTGAAATCAGAGGCGGTGTAAGAGGTAAATCAGGGCAAGTACCAATACCATAACTAGGCTGAATTAAACAATCAAAACTAAAGATGGAATCACATATAATGAAAAGGGAACTACAGCAAATGATTGCAAAAAATGTTTACCTCAGGCTGAACTCCACCAACCTCATATATACAGGGTGGTTACATTATGACTTCTGTCACTGCCATGACTGGTCTTGCACCATGGCAAGGGTTGAAAAAACAAGAAGGATGAGTGGTAGTTTTCAAATGTATATTTTTGTGTTTTAAAAAAAAAATTATAATGATCTTTATAGAAGTCTAAATTTTAAAAATAATTGAAAATAATTATATGGAGGTTATATGTGTATATTTATGAGTAATATGACTGTAGTTAATAATAATGACTACAGTACTACACTTAGCTATTATTCCCTTGGCTTCCTTCCTTAAACTAAAGCCAACTTGGTGGTTTGTACCATTGTGGCAGCCAACAGGAAAGAGCAGTGAACATCCCATCACAGTATTGGCACTTACTGCCTTTGCTGAAACCCTGCATCATTGCACTGTACTGGTTGTATTGTCCAGAGGGCCAAGTTTCCCTTCTGTGCTCTCCAAACACTCCCGGGTCATGCTGGCAAGGAACAGTGACTTCCAGGGAAATCAGAATGTTGTGCTAGTGATGAATTTGGTCCCTTGTAAAAAGATACCCTTCTTTTCCCCCTCTCTCTCCAGCAGGAAATTCTTCTTTCCAATCCAATGATTCATACAAATCTCATCATCTTTTTTTGTGAAGCTCTCAGTCTCACAATGAAGAACAAAAGCTAAATCCTACAAAACAACATAAGGGAGATGCCAGTTATGATTAGGCTAAATTTAACACACTCTCCCATGTATGTTAATGTTCTATGTGCATCATGCATGCAGCTAAAGGAGTAGATAGAAAAATAGCCTGGGATATGGAAGAGTGGATAAAAAAATAGGCTGGGATATGAAAGAAAATGAAGTTCATAGCAAAGACTGTTTCCTCAAACAGAAAGACTGGGAATTGCTTCTTTCTTTTACTCCAGAAGAGTTGCCCTCCCCAACTCTATCTGACAGCTTTCTGTTAACTCCCACTCTTTTAGTTATCAGCTTGCTTTTGTTACCCTGTTCATAGGCAAAGAAAGCAAGCAGACAAGACTGGAAAGCTGTTGGATGAGTATCTGGCAGTGTTTCATGAGAAGCATATCCTAGAGAGCAGCAGCAATCTAAATAAGGTTCAGCTTCTCTTTGTGCTTGTTTCAAGGACAGTTTGGCAGTTCCATACTTCCCATGTATGCTTTGCAGTTTATGCATAAACGTAAACTTCCTCCCCTCAGTGTCATCCCGCAAAGAAACAAATAATAATGGAAAAAAGTTTGAGGGAAATACTTGTAAATTATAAAAATCATATGCATCCATAGTGATGTGTTTTTTTTGAAGCAGCCTTTTTACTCTCACGTGTGATAAAGGCAAAATGCTTTTTTTCATAACAAGTAACTATACAGATAGTTACGCTGGAATGGGGAGGGACAAACAAACCTAACGATGACAGATCTGTACAGAAAGCTGTTAGTATGCCAGATCTTATTACAGAGCAGTGGGAGGCCTTGTACACTACGTATCAGCTCTATAGGGACCTCCATATTTAAAATGATAAAAAAAATGTGATTTGAAAAACCCCTCATGGGCAGCCTTCAAAGGCACAGACAGGTTCTGACTGGATTAACATTTATTGACTGTTTAAGCCTGCTTTTTTGCTTCAGGACAGAGATACACGAGTTTAATTGCAGAGGTTGTTCTGCCAACTGATCACTAGAGTGGCAACCAAAGCTTTACTAATCGGTCTTTCATTAAAGAAAAGTCTCTATTACAAAACAAATTAAGCATGCTCTGATCCCAACCCGCAGGTCCAATGGCATTACAGCAAAGTTTAGGCTGCTAGAGCACTGAAAAACTTATTAAGGTTTAGCGCTGAGATAGCACTTTTGTATTGATTTTACAATACACAGGTATTATGATTTATGGAGTGCTAGTGTCACTCTAACAAGCTGAAGGACACACAATATCATCTCCAACATCATTAAAATTCAGAAGCCTCTAGAACTAACTCATCAACCACTGTGCATTGTCACAGGCTATAGAGCTCTACTCCAGTTGGAAAATGCCGTGAGTTTCCCGGACAGTTGTCTTCCGGAATAATTAAATTTAGGAAAAAAAAGGGGGTGAGGAGAAGAGACAAAATTCAAACTCCGCGTATGTTTTAAAACCCTTCTGTGGATGTGTAGTTCTATAGTAGCAGGCACTGTTCTTCACCATCGCCTGCTCGAACCGGGCTGCTCCGGCTCCTGCTGCCCGCTCCAAGGCGCCGCAGAGCCCCAGGGCTCCTTGGGTGGTGCAAACCCAACGGGAACCGCCGGCCGCTGATGTGCCTCGGTCTGTATCCCGAATGCTTTATTTTCCTGAAGTTTGGGTGCGCACCGCATCCCAGTCCTCCGCCCGGGCGGCCGCTCTCGCCCTTTTCAGGGAAAAAGCCAAAACCCGGCGGTTCCGCATCGCGCTCTTTTCCGCCCGATGTAAACAGAACGCGGCGCCGCCACCTGCAGCTGCTCAGCACCCCCGGCCCGTCACCGCCGGCCCGGCCGCGGTGCAGCGGGAGCGGGCGGCCCCGGCCCGGCCCGGCGGCCCCTCAGCCCCGCGGCCCCTCAGCGCCGGGCCTTCCGCGGTGCGCGGGCGCCCCCTGTCGGCGGCCGCGCGCAAGAGCGGCCTAGGGCCGCTGGCGGGCGCGATCCCGGTGGGGCGCGATTCTGTCCGAGCGCCATCCCTGTGGGGCGCGATCCCTGTGGGGCGCGATCCTGTCCGAGCGCCATCCCTGTGGGGCGCGATCCTGTGGGGCGCGATCCTGTCCGAGCGCCATCCCTGTGGGGCGCGATCCTGTCCGGGCGCCCTCCCGGCCGGGCTGCCCTCACACGGCAGTGCTCCCGGTGCGCGCCCGCCGGCCGCTGCCTCCCGTGCCCGCTCCTGAGCTCCTACCGCCAGCTTCGTGCGCCACAACTGCTGGGGGTGCGCAGAAAAGGCGCAATTCTGCCTCTCTTCTAGCGATCGCCAAGGGCCCGCGATTTTATAACTGGGATGATGCTATAGTACCTATAGCCTGGGCTAGCTAGAGGAATGTGTCTTGGCAAAATTCTGTTTTCCTGTGCCACGCTGCCCTAAGTAGTCGCAGTTTGTAATTATGCTGAAAGGAATCCTCAAGCTCGGCTGTCATATGTGCTACTTTTCATACACCAATGGCATTTACATCAGCGCTACCAAGTCACTTAAAAAGGAGCTACAGGAACAACAGTATATGAACCACCTGGGTACAAAACCCATTTGTTTCTAATGAGGCAGTGTAGGGTGCCAGGTATTGTACGATAAACATTTCCATTCTTTTAATCAGGGATCACTGGGTAGCTGTTATTTCCTACCTCAATGCATGAAAAGTACTATATTGCGATGAGATTTGCTGTATGACTATAATCAAGTATAGAAACATACATTCTACCACCACTTCTGTGTGCATCTCCCCTTACAAGCTGTGTGACTGTTTCATGTAAAAGGACTTTAAAGTCAGACAATTGGGTAGCTAAACTTATTAGAAAGCAGCCTTATCTGAGGAGTTCCAAGGTTCTAAATTGACAGAGCCTTGAGATGTGCCCCATGTTTCTGTTTGGCATATACTTACTATTTTTTTCCTGTCAAATTTTGAAATATCTAAATGTTTTTATCTTTGAGTATGCTTGAAAATGTAATTTAAAGTTCTAAAACGCTTCCTAAATTATTTTTCTGACTAACATTAAACTGGAGCTTATTGATCACTTTAATCCGAAATTAAAGACCCTAAAGATGTTCAGATTCACATCTTACACCGATATAAGTCTTAGTTCAATTGGGAGAGTCTCTTGATCTCAAATTTCAGAAGCGTCATCAGCATAAACAAGATCAGGATCAGCCCATAATAGGTGAGTAACAAATGTAAATGACTGAATGAAAACCTACACTAAAGTACATATTAGCATTTCTGTCTGCTGAGAATTCAGTACCCTCCTTTTTTTGGATCCCTTACAAATCTATTAAGACTCAAGCAGTTCTGCAAAATGATACTCCAGTACGTACAGCTGAGTAACAGCAAAAGAATAAATTATTTTAAGTCTTCTTAAAATTATTATAATGCATATATCAAAAATTGAACATTTTCAAAACTTGTGTAAATATGTATTAGAAAAAGACACATTAGAGTGGTAGAAGTTGTTCATATTTTTGTCGCTTATGTTTTTAATAGTGTATTATTTCTAAGGAAGGAAGAAAAGGGTTTTCTTTCCAGTATAGCCAAAGATGCCTGATTGCAAAATTCAATCAGTCCTAAAATTAAAATTAGGAGGCTGGATCAGCATGAAAGCAATTGTGTTATAAGTCAGTGTTAAGATGTTATTGATAGAAAAGCTAATGCAATACATTTTCTTCTGTCACACATCTCTGGCCCAAAGCAATTTGCCAACCAGCAAACCACCTCAGCATAAACACCGGGGAGCCCCCGCTGGGTCCTGGAAATCCCGCTTGTCTGCAAGTGCACAATATACAAGGCAAATCTCCATAAAGCTCAGTGCCACAGTTGAATACAAACACTCCCAAGGTCCTGCTGTGACTTGGCGTACCCCGCTGGACAGCTGGAAACTGAGAGGAAAGGAGCTGCTGCCAATAACGGGGTTACAGGGGATTGTCGGGGCAAAGTTTCCTGGAAACAGGCAGTGACTGACATTATTATTTTGTTGGAGGATACTGATGTGATATATAAGATATATGCAATGATACACAGTTGCATTTGATAAATATTTGATAGGATATATAGTAAAACACCACCTTTTTTATATGATCCATGTGCTTTGGCTAGGAATTAAACCCCAAGAAAAACAAATAGAACTTGTCCCAACCTTATGTTTTATCCAACATAATTCTGGATATCAGATATTGCCCTAAATGTCATTTTAGTATGTGTATCAAAAAGATTTAGTATGCTAAGGGTCATGAATGTGTATCTAACACCCCTGCAGCTGCAGTTTACTGTAGATAGATTACATACAGTCACTCTTTCATTTTTTTCCCTTGGAACCACTTGCAATGAATTGCTACCGGCGATCATTAAAAAAAGATTGCTCTTTTTATGTAGCCTGAATATAGGAAATGCTGCTTATCTGCATTCTGATGTGAAGAATGCTTCAAAGAAAATTCAAAGATGGAAATGAAACAGCTAAACTAGGGTTTGGCATACACGATCATCATTAGTCTAATGTAAAATAATCTTTAACGTAAAGAAGCTACATTTTCTAAACCTGAATAAAACCCCAGCATTCTCTATGTGTTATAATAAATTAATGCAATAAAAACAGGTACACTTATCCTGTAAGGAAGCTTATTAAGCAGACTGCTAGTGCTGCAAAATTCAGCATACAGTAAACAATACTTTTTTTGTTAGAATAATGACTTACAGTTTATTCTTTTATACTGTGTAGCACTTGGGGACCACATCCATTTACCAAAATAATACCAAATTAGTACTGCAAATATTGAAATCAGACCTTTCAGACTAACCAGTGGCCTAATTTTCTCTTCAATCTGCTCTTAATCTCAATTCATCAATAACACTGCCTTATTATAGGACTTTGACAGTGAGCTAGAGCTTTTGATAAATTATACATCTCAAGCCAGATTTAAAATTTGAAGCTCAAGTGCTAATTATCTGTACAGGCCTAGTTAATAACGAGATTTCTTGTTAAGTATCTGATCACAGCATGGGCATCATTTGTCAAGAACCTCAAGTCTACCTTGGAGACTAGCTCTTCGAATTCTCCCTTGCCTACCATATGTAAAATTGGGATCTTTGTTTCTATAATAACCTTTTATTAGGAAGCTGACATAATGATTAAGTTCGCTGTAGACACATACAATGAGTTAGACAATTACCCTTGCTGCTTTAAACTACTCAGGCTCCTAGCAAGACAAAATAATTAATATTGAATTTTAATTTGATGTGTTCCACATTTAAACCCCAATTTGCAAAGTACACCTGGAAGGCTGCCGCTGTTTCCTTGCAGTTTGTGCTGATGAAATAAAAGCTCCTGCAGTTTGAATGTAAAAGCACAGAAGGCATGATGCACCACAATCACTTCTCAGTGGAGCAAAGAATTTTCGAGCATTAATGGGAAAGGTAATTACCTAGGTCTAACTTTATAGCCTTTTCTCTAATGAAACTATAATCTCCCAGGCCTACATGGTTTAAGTATTTACATGATTTTAACGATTTCACTGCCATAACAGTTGTCACACATGGTAATTTAAAAACTCAGTGCCTTGAAACAAAGATGCTAATTATATTTCTATATTTTTATTGTTGAAGTAAAGCTGGACTGTGTGAAGTGACAGAACCATAATAAAAACAGCCATGCGCTGTGTTGCCTAAGTGGAAGGGGGTGGGGGAATGTATTTGTTTGCTGAAAAAAGGCACCTAAGAGCCTTCCCAACTGTACCTGTTAGCTGCTGAGCAGCTCAGCTCCCCTGAGCTTTGGCTGGGGAGGAGAGCACACCCTGTGCTCTGAGGGCCTTCAGTCTCAGACTTCAGGCAAAACTCCCACTGCGCCAACTTGTGTAGTCCTTTCCTTATTGAAATGTGAGTGTTTCTCAACCATAATCACCTAAAGACATATCCCATCCAGACAGTACTGGCCTTGTGAGGAGGAGTCCTGGAGCCCTTCCCCTACACAAGCCCAGTGCTAGCGTTAGGCAGTCCTGATGGCAAGCACTTCATCCCACATATAGTTGAATTGAGCCTGAAACACGTGGGGAAATGGGCTCTTTGCCTGAAGGACTGGATGGTGCAGCAATTTGCAGGGTGTATCCTGTAATGTGGTTCCAGTTTTTCAGAATGGTGCCTGAAGTGTCTGCCGGGGTGGGATGGGCTCCCACCCAGCTCACATCATTCTGCTGTTCATGGCCTTTGCAGCCCCCTCTACATCTCTCTCTGGCCTCTGCTCTTACTGTGCTGGGCTTGGCTGTCACCTCACCTCTGTGTCAGATGTGTAGGCAGGCAGGGGAGTAACAGCATTAGGAAAGTCAGATTTCCCAATGATCTCAGCTCTGGGCTTGGGACCCCTGACTTTACTCAGCTCTAGCTAGGCTAGATGACTTCCTCCAGCCTTGGCTTTTGTCTGTGCTTGAGAACCTCACACCTTTAAACAAGCTGAAGTCATTGCCGCTGCAATTTCCACGACAATCTAATTTGATGCTCATTGCCACAACACTGCTTAATTTTCCAAAACCTGCTCATATTTTCTATGTGGGCTGTGGGCCTCAGGTGCAAAGTTTGGATTTGTATCAAAAGATGAACTTCCCAAAAAGACAGGTGTGGAGATTCCTAATACAGATGTCTTCTGATTATTATTATTATTAGCAGTTTGTGACATAAAATGACACAAAGTGAAACAAACAAAAAATCAAAAGCCACTTTGCTCATAGGAAGGTGAGTCTCAACACCATTTGGAGTGTCAGTGGGGAGCCAGAATTTCCATTTTGTAGAAAATTCAGATATTTAACTTTTCCCCCCCAGTTCTTTACTGGAATGAGAAGACAAAAAATTTTTTAAAAAGATTTATTAATATTATTTTCCGGGCTGATTGGAAGCTACTGGTCTTCAAAAATCAAGACTGTAAGTAGTGGCCTTTTGCTTAGAAATTTAAGTGAAAGATGCTGTAAGAAGACATCAGGACAACCTCAGAGACATAGAACAATCTCAGAGAGGTAAGCTTTGCGAACCCCTGGGGAGTACTGGGCCTGAAGGATGAAACCGTGGATAAAAAACCATGAACTATTTAATATGGTGACCAAACACTGATTTCTGCTTTGGCCCCTGTTACAACTTTGTTGTTCAGACGAGACCCTTGGATGAAAATGTGTGGATCCTCCTAGCCTGGGGGAAAAAGTATCATTAGTTAACCTGGCAAGAAGTTAACCAAAGCAAGAAGCAAATGAGCTGCCAGGTTGGGGAAGAACAAGAACATAGTGCTGGAGTGTGGTTTTCTATTTTTTTCCTGAGAAAAAGAAAGAATTGTAATTGTCTTTGCCTTAGCTCAAGGGGGACACTGCAGACTGGGAGGGAAATCATATGGCATAACAATGTGTGATGACAGCAGCTAAAAGCTGCTTTTGATGTGTTTCCAGCTCATAAACTGGGCTATATCATTCAGGGGAAAAGACCTATTAGTCTTCTCATCTCTTAACACTTTGAAGGAATATACCAGGATGCTGGATGCTGAGGCAGAAGCTTTGTACCCCAGTTTTAAGGATATCAGCATTGGGAATATTGAATACTTTATATGTTTCAACACTAGATGAGACTTTACATTATAGCATTTCTTTTTCATTTGGAAGCATAGATTTACAGAAACAGGCAGATGTTAGAAAAGATGAAATAAGAAGGTGCATTATTAAGACAGTATAAGATGACAGACATCTTTTTTAGCTGCTCCAGTGTAGTCACTGACTAGCAGGGTTTCCTAATTATCCTCTACCTCTTACCCCAGGGAGGAGAAGCTCTGAGAGCTGCTGCTTTCCTGCTCTTCCTCTTCAATGTGACAAACAAAAGCAGCCAAAGCAGCTGCTCTGAGCCACTGGCTCCTTCAAAGGTGAGAACAGAACGAATGCCTTCTACTGCTTGGTTACCCCCAGCTTGCATATAATATAGTTTGTATTTTATAATATATGTAATTTTCTCCTTTGTCTTTAAACATCTCAATTACCGTTGCTGCTGAGTACTTTCAGGTGTAGATCCAGGCCTTTTGAAGAGGTTTTGGAAGCCTTATGTTTTATGGTATGAGAAATATAAAAACTTCTTAGTAGATTAATGACCATTTCTTTCTAAAAGTTTTATAGAAAGAAGAAAATTATTATTCTACTACTAATGAATTTCTGAACGGGTTCTTCAGATTAGGAAATCTAACAAAAATTTGTCATTAGTCTTAGAAGGAGGTTCTTTCAGTGTTCCCATCACAATTAAAAATTACTTTGCAGGACAAATCTTGCTGAACTGATAGCCAAACCATGGATTTTCAGGTATGTAAAAATAATGTAATACTCAAGATGTTTGATGTAATACAACACTAGGATAAAGTTTGTTTTAACTAAATGATAAAACATTAAAATTTCAACATGTTGCAGCAATATAGAAAATTCACAGATATTTACAAATGCACACAGGCAACACAAATCACACATCCCCTTTTTAATTTAGACACACATTGGATTTTTAGACATCTTATTACTATGCACTAAAGCAGTCCAAATGGGTTATCAAAAACACTGCCAACGAAAAAACCAGGTTTGTCACTTTGCTGGTGGTCTTAGCAGATAAAGCAAAATTGCCACTATACATCATCCTTAAAAGAAAGACAATACCAAAGGGGAAGCTAGCTGCCAGAAGGTGCCATTTTCAGATGTCAAGATAAGGGATGGACGTCTGAATTAATGCAAGACCTGTTGCATGTTTTCTGTAACAGACAACCTGGTACCCTGCTAAAGCAGACCGTGATGCTTGTGCTTGGATGCATTTCTAGGGTGTATAACTTAAGGAACCTAAAAGAATCTTAAGAAAACAAATAGTATTTCTGGAGGTAACTGCTATGAGTTCTTAATGGTTCTGTAAGCAACCCTTTTAAAGCTGTATGGAGAAACAATGCAGAGATTGAATCCTGGGGGTAACAATCCCTTGGAAAAATCCATTAACCCTAAGGGTATCAATTGAGAAGCCACCTTTAGCCCTCCTGGTACAAGACCTTCCAGGAAAGAATAACTGGTGTCTGTGTTGTGCACAGGCTGTGTAAAAATGTATGCCATACTGAGGGTGGGGATGTTGGTGCCATTAGCAGAACAACCAGGTTAGCGGGCATTGCAAGGAGCAGTGACAATATTGACAATAAAGTAAGAACTCCAGTGATCCTAGGGATGGGTAAGAGTTTCCTTGGCAAAACAAGTGCCCACTGGGCTGGGGTGGGCTTCTGCACATCAGGAAGAACAAGTTTGAAGGGCTTTTTGTTCTGTGAGGTATAATTGTGACAAGTGTCAAGACTACAAAGAGCCGTTGTCTACAAAGCTACCTCTGCTCTTGGAAGTAAGGAAAGTAAGGTTTGTGGAAACTGCAAGACAGGTTTTTCTGGGCTTGCATGTAACATCTTTTTGAACCTTTCTGTATGTGGCTAGTGCTTGAGCTTGCTGGACTTAAATACATTAACCAAGACAACCTAAAACCTCAGGTGTGTTTAAGGGTAGATTTTCACCTCTTAAGCAGTTCTGAAAATGGATGGAGGCTAATCAATTTCATTTTGATAAGAAAATATGGTTATCCGAGAGCCTGAGAAATTAGAATTAAAATTATTTTGATCATAATCTTTCAAAATAAGTTAATGTCCACCAACCTAAAGCTTCTTGAATGTATCACTCTTAAACTGAAGAGTCTGTTGTACCCCTTTGCTTTCCTATATCTCCACCTTGTTTTATTTTCAAGCTGTTGAGCTTTTTTTTTGCTACCAGAATTGTATTTCTGGCACAAACACAAGCTTGCTGCCATCTGGTCCCCTTCGCTGGAGTGTCCTCATGGCAGAGCTATAAGAACATGGAGTTTCACTGAGTTCTGCATTTACCTCATCTTATTTAGAGAGATTAGTGGTCCAGAGCAGGGTATCTTGAACAGGACACCTTGGTACCCTGGAGCTCAGAGCTGCAGAGCCAGCAGGAACAGGGCAGTCCCGTACTATAACTGTAAAATCAGTCCTGTGACACTCCTGCCAAGTTAAGGCTGTTATTCCTATAAAGCTGTGATATGCTTAAAAAAATTAAAATCTAAAGAATTCCTATCTCATCACTAACACAAGTGTAAATCCTGAAAACTCCTCTGATAGTGGGAACTGTGGATGAGTTTGTCTGTACTGAGAGAACTGAAAACAGAATTTAAATGTTAGTCATATTCCTTCACCTGTAACCATGAGCTGGCCCTAGAGCTGGCTTCAAGAAAAGAGTGTTGTAGTGTTAAATATATTTAACTGCTAAATCTTGGAATTTTCACTGGTCATGAACAAAGGCAGAGTAATACCTGAATTACATTTTTACTGACTTCCACTCTTCACAAATGAAAGCTGGTGAGATGACTTGCTAACTCACACAGTAATTAATCTTCAAGAGGGTAGAAGTACAGCATTAAATTGGAGCTCAGGTTACAGAGATGAAATCAAATGAACAAGTTCAGTATCTCTAACATCTTACCACTTATTCCACAAGCTGTCTAAGTACATCAAGAGATTTAATTAATTCTGAGATTCCCTGATCAGTTGCAGGAAAAAAAGACAAAACACAGAATATGGCAAAAGAGTTCTAATCAGACTGACCTTCTACATGGCACTGGAATTATTGGTGTACCCTGTATACATGCTGCAGATGATACACTGTCTCTGCATCAGACTGTGCTGAGATTCAGACCTTCTCCACAAGTTCCAGTACTCAGAAGGGTGTTTGGAAGAACCTGAGAAGACCTTCACTGATCAATTTGTCAAGTAAAAAATGTTCACTGTGAGAGTTTAAATATAAACCAAATATTTTGTTTCTCACAAAATGCAAGACACTCCAGCAAGTACAAGCTCTTTTTTTGGATGAACTAAGATTTCTGTGCTGGCCACTCTCTTCCCCACTATAAACCCTGTAAAAACCAAGCCCTGCAGACAGCCCAGGCCTCTGTGGAGGAATGAGTGAAACTTGAAACTGCCCCAAGTGGGAAGGGAGGACCTCCTCCCCACCATTGTGTCTGACGAGACGGAAGGGTTTGCCCTGTCCATAGCCCAGAGCTCAGCAGAGAGGAGAGTCAGGCAGGGTCCGTGTCTGTCCTGCCCCAGGGGAAGCTGCTTGAGCACCATGGGAGCAGCAGGTCAGGCCTGGCTTGGGAAAGCACCTTCGGATTCTGCTCTAATTACCTGCTCTTTTGACTTCTGCAAAAGAATGGAAGCATTTTTTGGAGATGTGGCAGGTTCAGAGAGAAGTCTTAGTGTGCTGGGAAGTTTAAGTGGGGCATGGCTTATTTAATTCTCTTTTCTCCACAAAGCAGCTGGGCTTTGTATTCCAGCTAATTTAGGTAGGAAGCTTGTTTTTTATTTCATTAACTTGAAGCATGAATGTCACCAACCATAGTTGATAGCAGTGACCACTGCCAGAAAGTCAGACTTTTGAGTTTGTAGATTCACAGTACTCCTCATTATGCCTGTAAAACACATAGCAGTACATCTACACTATTTATTCTAGAGCAGGAACTACTTAATGCTCAGCTATGTTAAAAATAAAAAAGTGAAAAAACCTAATCTTGCCTCCATCTCTCCAACAGCTGCCATCACTGGGGAAGAACCAACTTCAGAGCCTGTGACAGTGTTTTCTGGTGAGCTATTGGCACATTAGAGACTGACACGTTCACCTGGGGAGGAGCACACCTGTTCAGTCAACCCGTGTGCATGATAATGTATGATCATTGTGCATCAGTGCTTCTGGGTACTCTGTCGTTGCACCCAGACTGCTGAGAGAGCCTCCCATCTGCAATGCCAATGCAAGATCCTACGCACAGAATAATGTTGGAGCTCGTTTGTTACTCTTTTCACATACTTGTTTGGGTAAGGAAAGTTGATAGAGTCATAATCTAAATTCTCAATGAACTTTTGATTGCAAAAGAGCTTTAGCAATCTACAGGAGCCAAGAATTTGGCCAGCTTTCTGCATCATGTTGGTTGTTTAAGGACTATGCAGAATAATGTTTTATCCTTAGAGGCTGGTAAGTTCAGTGTTCTGAAGAAGCTGTTGACTACCATTAGTAGTGGGTTCATTTGTTCTCTGCTGGACACTGTCAACCAGCAGGGGTTTAGGCTGTTGTGCAGCTCCCAGCTCAATTATTTCTCAGGGCTCTTTGTTTAATATAATGGGGTCAAATTCAGACTGTAGGTGGCTGATGATTTCTGGTCCAATTTACAATAGCCTGTCTGCAAGCCCACCTTGAATCCAGTTAATCTCTTTTGTAAAATCAAGT
The DNA here is from genome assembly GCF_015832195.1 of Motacilla alba alba. Taxonomy (NCBI): domain Eukaryota; kingdom Metazoa; phylum Chordata; class Aves; order Passeriformes; family Motacillidae; genus Motacilla; species Motacilla alba. Next base: position 21,653,821 of record NC_052022.1, on the reverse strand, counting down.
GAAAACTCTAAAAAGTGTTCAGAGTTTTGGTCCGATATTTAGTTTTTATAATGTGAGCTGCTTAGTAATTTTTCCTGTTCAGAGTGGTTCTGACATGTTTATACAGCTGTGTTGATAGAGGGATTATATTTATTTCCCATATTGTAATGCACTGCAATGGGAAATTTTTCTGCTGACAGATGAAGAAATGGGAACAGGTTGAATACTACCACTATCTACCACTGACTGTTTTGTAAACCTCATGTTTACAATTAATCATATGCTTCTGATCACAAGAGTGTAATTTGATCTTTAGAAGGCCACAGCACTCTGGTTTGTCAGTATATAGGCATTGTACTTGACCAGTTGGCTTTTTAGAAAAGGTATTAAGTTGCCACCTTGGCTGACCCACAAACACTGAAAAGGACTGTGAGTCTTAACTGCTCCATCTCAGCCCAAATCTTAAAGGCTGGAACATTACTGCAGGGAGTAGGTGTGATACTTACCCCAGGGATGATGCAGAAAGCTCTTGGAATTGAAGGATCTTTGCAGAATAAACTGCTCCATTTATTTCTGTGTTTTATGGAAGGGCTGAAACAGAAGGTCTCAATCTCACACTATCGAAACAGAGCAGCAAGGAGGCTACTTATCTTCTGGATTCAGGATCTAATCCAGACTGTAACTCAGTGCACAGAGACACAGAGAACACTTGACATTTCATGATTTTTGCTGTGAGGCAAATGGATAGGACCTTTGGAAAGCTTTAGCAATGGTGATCCACAATGCAGGCTACACTCGTGTAGCAGGCTGTTTCTACTAGTAGGGTTTAAGCTGGACCTGATGGTAGTGTCTTACCCATCTTCGTTTTGCTGAAACAGCATCTAACTGGAGAGACAATTCATGGCATATTTTGTGTATAGACCTAGTGATTGACATAATCACCTGCTTGCAAAGGCAGAGTAGGAAGGCTTTGCAGTTTTATGGCACCTTTTCCTCTTAAACAAGTGTTCTTTCTATAGCAATCAAAGCAGTAGAAACAACACTGTACCACAGCAGCATTTTTGTTTAATCTGAACTAGGTGTTGTATTACCCCCCTATTGCATTCACTTCAATCCATGGACATTCATTTCTTTGATACATATGTAGATCTCAGCACTTGCTATTCTTTGTAGAGCAGAAGAAAGAGGCAGATATTTTGCTTATATTGCAGTTATTTGGTTTTAGGTGTTTACAGATAGAGAGGCTTAATTTTTACAGTTGCATTAAGAACCTGCAGCTTAGAGATGCTTTCCAATTGTAACAAAACAGTTACCAAAGTGACTTAAAATGTAAACTGAGGTAAGTATAGAATTCTAAATATATTTGACTTGTTGATAAAATAAAGTAAGGCCTATTTTATGATTCCACAGTTGGTGGAAAAAGATGGCAAAACAATTCCCCTTTATTTCCCTTTGTAGGTAAACACATGAATATTGATTCCCTGCTCACGAGATAAACCTTCATTGTGGCAGTAATGGATGCAGTTTACAAACAGAAAAGGAGGTAAGTAGGAAAGAAGCCACAAAGCTTACTTATTCAGAAGGAAAGCTAAACAAGATATTTTATCTTTGAAAGTTATCTCACAATTGAGTTAATAAGATGTCAAAACTAACTGTAGTCCTGGCTTAGCTTCTGTTCAGTTCTTCCTTAGGAGCATTGAATAAAAAGTTTGAGAATCATTAAAGCCTGTAAGGACATGAACACAGGGCAGCAATCTTGGAAAGGCATTGGAGAAGTTTCTAGGTGACTCTAGACTTAATATTTCTATTTTACATGTTTCATATCTTTATTATTCCTTACTTCTACATTCTGCTTTAAGCATTTATATTGGAGTTAAGTTCTAAAAACTTTCAGAATTTTGAAGAAAGGATAAATATTTCCTGACTTTTTTTTTTTTCTTTTTCTTAGATGCGTGTGCTTTTGTTGCCCTTTTACTCTCCTTCAGTTCTGGTTGTTAAGGCATAAGAAGTAGAATACAATCTTATGAAAAGCTGAGAACCCTGAAGGTAAAAAGCCTGAAAAGTAGAACGTGTGAGTAAAATGTGTTGAAGCAGCAGTTCAGCTAAGGTTTTTGTGAAGCGTCTCAGAAATGTCAATAAAGCATTGGAAAAAGAATAAGATGAGCAAGAAAAAGGCTAAAAAGAAGATGTTTAGCTGAGCTGAAAGGGAAAGTTCTTGGAAAGAGAGTATTGGTTCAAAGGCTGATCAAATATAAAGGGCTGAAAAGTGTTTTCATGACTACCTTGACAAAAAACAGATGCATTAATTTGCATCACTGCAGATGATGCAAATTTTGAAGGCACTGATGGTTTGGAACATTTCTGGACTATTATGCAGTCAGAACTTAGGGAAAATGAAGTTTGAAATAAAACTAAATGCAACTAAAACTAATGCAACTAAATAAAACTAACGCAACTAAATGCAATTAAAAAGAACTCTAGCTGTAATCTGGAATTCTGTCAAAAACATCAGATGAAGTGAAAGTACCCTTTAATCAGCATGTACAAGTTCAAGCCACCACTGCAACAGGTATAGTGAAGATGTATGTGTTCAGGGGTCCATTGATGTTTCTGCATGTTGCTGTATTTCAGGTATTTAATGAGTGTGCTCCAGGTGTACAAGGTTTGTCTAGCCTACTAATAATAAAGCTGAGGAGGATATATAGTTCCAGCTTTGCATACAGAAAAAAAAAACCAAAAAAAAACTGAGAGAAAGAAGATTCCATTAAAAAAAATTGTGCTGAATGAAAAAGACTAATTTCAGGACAATTTAAAATGAGAGGAAGGCCCATCCAGATCACCAGAAACCTGAGTTTTAAGGAAATCATAATGGGTGGAATGTGATTGTTAAGGTAGATCACTTACACAGACATGATTATTTATGTCTTCAAATCCCTCTGAGTGGTGTTTTCTTCATTTGACAGTTTGGCTAAATTGCAGTAGTGCCTTTGGGTGCATCTTCAGCTCTTCTCAGAAATCAAAACTGGCCATTAAACTCAGTATCCAGAAAAGATTGTTAAAACTCTTTCATCTGCACCTTGTGTTGATAACTTTCTGCAAACTCACAGTTTTGCAAATGCAGTTCTTAGTATCTTGAGATATCAGTTATACCTTTTGAATCCTCTGTTTGCATAGGTGTGGGGAGAAAAGAAGGTTTTCCTGAGTTCTAGACCTCAGTGTACTTTTCATGAATGTTTAGGCAAACTAACTGCAAGCATGACATGGTTGAGGAAGAGAGTGCAGAGCACTGTGGAAGGGATGAGGTGTCACTGTTTTGCTGCTTTATCAGTCGATAGATACCCATGAGCAGCCAGACCCTTCCTGCCTGGAGCTCTACCTGGCAGGCACCCAAGAATGGCATGCTGTGGCTGTACAACATGGTTTTCACACTCAAGGGAAAATGTCACATGTTTTCCACAGGTTTAGTTCTAGCTGATTTGCCAGTGGCAATGCCAAACATCCAGGGCTGCTCTTGACTCTCCAGGGTGACTATGGAGACACTAGGCTGCACAAGGTACCTTCAGCTCAGTAAAACCTTCATGCCACATAACTACTGGGCATCCCCTTAGAGAAATATGCTTGGAAAGATGATATATCAACTTTTTTCTTTTTTTCTTTAAATTGTCAGCCACCTCTGAAGCATTTTGTGTGTGTGAGTCACCCTCTAGGCACTTGGTGGAGATAAACTTTCCAACTGTCAGAAAGTCAGAAAAACTGCTGGACCTTTTGGTACATAAGATCATCCTCTTAAGGATATTTAATGGCTGGGTAGCAGTCTCCTGTGTGAATGTATCCAAGCAATTATAGCTTAAAGTTGTACTAATCACTCCTAATAGAGATGGAGTCTTACCCCTGCTGTGTCCCTCACTGCTCCCAGATGAGAACTATCCCAACAATTTGGGATTAGCAAAAACACTTGTTATACCATTATCTTCATAACTTTATTAACATCTTTGATTATAGAACAGATGGATGAATGTTAATAATTCTATAATGGCAGATTAAATAGCTTACACTATATCAATCATGTTTAAGTCTTTGCTTAATAAAACAATAATTTAAGTTGGGTCACGGGTAGTGTTTGAACCCCAAACCCTCAGATTAGCTGCCGACTTCCTCCATTAAAAGAGTAAACCCATTATCTGCTTGCAATTGTACACTTATGCCTGTGTACACTAGGCATTAAAATATATGACTCATGCTGTGCTGGTGGATTACACATTCAATTTTGAGATTAAGAATTCCTAGGTTCCTTTTGTGCCTCTCAGAAGGAGTTTTGCCCCCTGAAAAGAGTAGGCAGTGAGAAATGGGTCAGCTAGTGATAGTATTGTTATATTTTTCCATAAAACTGATATAAGCATGCAGGCATCAAAAAACTTTATAAAAATGTCTGGTTTGGTTACCATTGGTTCAGAGATACTTAACAGCCAAATGAGCGTATTTGGTGTATGGACTTTGAGATCCAGACAAAAGGAGAATTATTGAATTCCCATCCTGTCAGTATGAAAAGAATGTAACTATGAGACTATAGTAAAAACTGCAGGCATTGCTTGCAGTATGCTTTTTATCATCTATTTCAGGTTAACTGGTTCACTGTAAACAAAAGTTCTCAGTGGATGTTTTCTTCTCTCTATGCCAGTTTTTGCTGTGCTACTTAAACCTTAGGTAACCTTAGACACTCTTCATGACCTCCCCCAGAGGCAGCACTGGTTTGCACTGACTCAGAATCCTGAGTAGAGCTTATTAAAGCCCTTTATCTGCTGCTTTTCCAGAAACAGCACATCAAACTTTACTGAAGGTAACAAATCACGCTACTGACTGGAGATAAGTTGTGTAATTCTCTGAACATTGAATGAAAGAACCAGTGGAGAGAAGCTTAACAAATCTAGTCTGAATAAGAGGTCTTCAATCTTGACTGTAAATTTGAATGCAGTGTGATTACAATGCCATCGTTCAGCAAGCTTTGGTTTCATGGCTGTGTGCAGAGAACTGACTTGCTCATTTTGGAAAATAAACAGACAATGTGTGACTGTTGCTTGACACTGTTAACATAGAGCTGCACTACCAGAACTGAAGGCAAAGTGTGTAAATTAAAGATCAGCCACTAATACAGAGTTTGAGAATATAACCTCTGAAAGCGAAAAGCTCAATAACACACTTAGTGGGAACAGAAACTACTAATTCCTCATAAAAAACCCACTTCCTATGGCATCATTTGGCTTCCTTGGGGGAGTCTAAAAGCAGGTTGCACTCTAGTTAACTTTGGAAAGCTCACAGTAAAAAGTACAATTGCATAGGAGCTCTACAGCTGTATATTAAATCCTGTAATTCTGCAAACTTTGCAAGTTTGCCCATCAGTCTTCCTCAAAACTTTACATACATACTTAAGATTAAAATTTTATTTGGAGATGTCATTTCACTTTACTGCGAATCAGTACATCAGCTCTTCTATAAGTGCACTCAGTTACTCCCTGAAGAGAGAGAAACTTAGCAGTGGTATATATATTTCCTGCTCATTACACTGTAAAAACCCTTGGAGAACTGATACATTGATTAGCACAAGTCAGAAGTGCATCTTTGCCTTGATCAATACATTTGTGTGTTGCAGGCTGGCTAATGGCAAGTGTCAGAGTGCCCACCTGTTTGGAATAATTGCAGGATACTGGCATTAGCCTATTGAAAGAATGCATTTATTGGGCACAAAGAAAAATTTATGATCTTCAACTATACAACCTGTGCAATAACAGTGACTGCCAAGTAGAGAAAAGATAGTTCAGCTATATTAAAATAGCAGGTAAATCTGGAGTCTGGGGTTTGCTCCAGGTATTTAAAGACCTGAGCAGAGCATAATGAAGGAACAGATGTACCACTTCAAGCCAGTCTGGTACATGAGTAGCCTCAGAGGAGCATTGGAACACAAAACGAGGAAAGAGACAACTCTGATAAAAAATATATATCCAAAGGCTCAGAAAATTCAGATGCCTGCTTACAGAGCTCCTCTGTATGGATCCTTCAAATTTGGATATAGATATGTTGTAACTGTAATTCATGTCCCTCCCTCAGGGGACGGTATTTTTTTCTGCTCTTGTAAATTATTTTATTTCTTAAAATAGATTTTCCAGGTGAACTGAAACACTCTGTGGTGCTTTTAAGCACTCCGATACTTCTGACTGGCCATGTTTTCATTTTAAACTCACAAAATGGAAGAGGAGCTCTCCTTTTTTTTTGCTAATCCTACAAACCAGGACATACAAAGTTCTCACTGGAGATTAAGTTGGGTTGCGTTGTTGGAATGCAGGAATTAAATATTTCCCAGAAAAGCATTGAACCACAACAGTAAGGTTATTCTAAGATGAGCTGCTTTCAGTGTTTTCTGCTGCTACTCCATACAGCACATTTCCATACACAGCAGGAGATAACTATTGTCTGCTGGTTCCGCATCTCACTTGGTATTCTAATTTTGGGTACTCCAAAGCACAAAGAGGCATGACTTTCCAAGCAGAACAGAGGAGATTCACAGCAGCTGGGCTGCCAAGAGCCCTGGACCAGCCCAGCCCTCTTGCCTTCCTTGGAAGGTACAAGAGATGGCTGACCACATCCTGATGTACAAAGATGGAAAGTGAGGAACCTCCAACACGAGCCAGCACATATTGGACTGAGGTACCCTAGATATGTCATACAGTTCTAGGGATGAGCCCTGAAACTCCACTGCTGCCAAAGCTGAATCATTGTGCTCAGGGAAACATGAATTGCAGGAAACAGCCACCTGAGGAAAGCACATGGTCAAGAGGTGGTACACTGAGTGAGTATCCTGACTTCCCTCAAAAGAGCCTGATACAGAAATGAGGAGTTGCTTGATATGAAACTCAATAAATTATTGTTGTTGCAAGAGGATCTCTTTCCCTGTTGGAACAGCTAAACAAATACATTTTCCCAGTTTGTTTAATACAAACAGTTTTCACTGCTCTGTCTCAGAGGCCACAGCACTGTGGCCTTCTCCTGCCCCAGTCAGCTGGACCACCTTATCAGGTCGGAGCAGGACTGAAGCTTGCACATCCATCTGGTTTCAGTGTGATTAGGAACCAGGACCTGTACTAAGGGGCAAGCATGGCTGTTTGATATTGTTCTCTGAAACCAGATGCACTGAGATTTTGTACAAGTTCCATGGAGCTGAAGGTACATCCTTAACCCTCTTAATTACAGGTTAAGAACTGGCACCTGAATCAGACTCAGGACCTTGGATTTAGTCCTTGACATAAACTCAGATGGGTAATAGTAGTAACTCAAGAAGCTCACATTTGAGAACTTAGTGGGGTAAGTTTTCCTCATATTAAAATAAGAAAATAGTCATTAGAAATTGTAATATCAAGCTTTTTCTTTTCCATTTCTTCAGTGCTAAGTTTTCAGGAGAGAAAATTTACACTTCTTGGGTATCTGGGAAGTGCTTTTAAGTGTTTCTAACATGTCTGGTAGAGTCTGAGAATGCTTTAGTTGCAAAGAACTAGAACTGGTAAGGTTTTTGTTTGCTTGTTCTTTTTTAACTTCTGCTAGTAATCTGATACTTTTTTTGCTGTTCTTTTTAGCTTTCTCTAGCCACATTGAGGTTCGTTATATAGATAACAGAAATTTACTCCTTTTTTTCTGAGAATATCCGACAATAAGATACTGTTGCTGTAACATAGAAAATAAATGCAGTGCCGTGGTTAAAGTGTGTAGTGCTCCCACAATCCACAAGATACAAGAAAATAAGATGGATTTTAATCAGTGATTAAAGGGAAACACTGATTTAATAAAGCAGCAAATGACTACCTCATCCTGTAGTTTTGTTGTTTACAAGATATATCCCCGAAATACTAGTGTTAATTTAGCTCTTTTTTCAGTAACTCTAGGCTGATAGATTCATTCTTCAGCAAAAGCCATCCCCTGAGTGCTGTGGCAAGTGTCCATGCTAATTGGAAAGAACCCTTTGGGACTTCTCAGTACACCTGTGTCTCTCAGTTCAGAGGGCTCCAGGTTTTGAGGCAGGCTTTAACTAAGTGTAAAAATGTTTCAGGAAGGCGGAAACAAGTAGCACAAAGAAACGTTCTGGACTTGGCTGCTGAGTTGGGTGACCCTCTGATACATGCTGAAAGCATTTCTTGTGCATCCAAGAGGAGCAGCATAAGGTAAGACATTGGTGACACAGGTTGTGGGAGAACATTTCAGATCCGCTGATTTGTTTGTGGACTCTCTCTGATGAAATATCCTACTTTTGTCTTCTGGCTGTTCACAGTAGCACATCTAATACCAAAACTCAGATGTAGTGTGCAAATGTCCATGTGAAGTTCAGTGCTTCTGTCTGGATGTTCTTCTTGGCATTAATGAATACAGTTCCAGGTGGGAACTGTGCTGACCAGGTGGATGTAGAATGTCATGTGTCCTCTGTACCTCAGCAGTGGTCACAAACTTGCTAAAACCCCATTTTATTGATGTCTGTGAGTGATGCCTGCTCAGGGAGAAGGCAGTCCAGGGACACAACTCTGCAACCTGAGGGGAGAAAGGGTACTTGCAACCTCCCAAAAATGCACAGGAATGTGTTTCCTGATTGATGTGCATTGGGCATAGAAAAGCCTATGTGTAACAGTGTAATTCCTGTAGGAGTGTATGCTCCTCCTGTTTAGAGAGGTTTGTCTGCAGTACTCAGCTGCCCAGATATGTCTGGACTTACTATGCGAAATTGGAAGTTCACATTGCACTGTAAATGTGACCCTTGTTCAGCCTACAACATGTAATGGAGTCATCCATTATACTACATTCCATTCCATTCCATTTTCTTACATATCTTTTACACAACCCCTAGATTCCACTGGATGGGTGATTTCCAAGAAGAAAGCCAACTTTTCAGCATGGCTTTTAATTCTCTTCACCATGTGAGTCCAAGCCAGTCTGCTTGGTGTTCACCTTCTGAACTAGGTAAGGAAACATTGCCATAGGGATTTTATAGACTTATAACATCTTACTAGTAATTTATTCATATTCAAATCCCTTTTGGGATATGTGTGTAACAGAATCTTGCATTACATTATCTTACCTAATTTTTACACAAGACTTCAATCCCACTGGATGTTTCCCAAGACCTGGGACAAGTGCTTAATGGAGTAATTATTGCCATAAGGGTTTTTCAGAGTTACAGCTTGGTGTTGTTATCATGTTCAGTTTGGAAATTGCCTTTATACTGTATAGGCAGATAGGCAAGCTGAAAAAGGGAGGTTAAATCTCAATTAATTTTGGATGCATCTGAAATATTTTGCTACAGAAATGCAGAACACTTTTAGGAAGTCTTTAAAGATTGAGACTGTGTTTAAAGAACTGCTTGAGCATCAGTTGTTTAAGCTGCATGATGACTCTGAAGTTGCATTTTCATTAATTTTTACATAAAGAGTACAAAGAAAAGAAAATTACTTATTGAGATGAGTACATAGCATAAAAAACCCCAAAACCAAACTCAATTTTAAACTTGGGGCTTCCTATTCTTGTTACATCCTATCCTTCTTTTTACAGATCTTTTTACTCCAACTACATATATGTTTAATATGTTTGAAATATGCATGGTTGCCAAACTTTGTTTAGTAAAGAGATGATAGTGAATGTTCTCCAGGATAACCTTGGTCAGGGATGCAAGTTACCAGTGCTGTTCTTGAGGATGGATTTTCAGGTTGGTTCTAGCTTTTGCTGGACATTTTCTTCCCTGCCATATTTCAGATCCACTTCATGCAGTGGCACAGCTCTCAGTTGCGCTACTGTTTCCATTTCTCCTCAGCATGAGGGAAACAACTCGAACCCTGGCTAGCAATCTGTCTCACTAATGCTTAAGCTGGTGTTCGCAGCCCTAAGGGCTTGTAGGCAACCTAATTACATTCATTTCATAATTTCAAGTGATGGTATTTTGTAAACATTTTTAATGTATCATCATTAATATGCTAAGGAAAGAAATCTATTTTTGCCAAGAAAGAGGAAATAAATCTTCACTATCTCTTTAGTCCACTACTTCACGTTTAGAATAGAACACCTTCTCTGAAAAGCTGTTGGAGACATATGCTCCCATTATTATCTCACAGTGATTTATCACTAACTCTAAAATAAACATTATATCTAACTTACCTGCTTGCTACTGCCCTTGCTATGGTGTTTCAGAATATCTTAAAGACCCAGCATACAAACATTGACATGGGTTTGTTGGGTCTGGGTTGTTTTTGCCTGCACTCTTTCAGTGTTGTTACCACATGTATTTTTTCAAATCTTATTATGAAAATGGGAAAGAAACAAAAACAGAATTGCCAGCTGAAGTCCTATCTAGAGAAGGCAAACACACAGAGAAACCAGTGCTGAAATTTTCTTACTGGAAGGATGATGAGTTGAAAAATTTTCGTGTACTACGGGAAAGAGAAAACTCACTAAGATACAAGGTATGCCATATCCTACAGGCAGAGAGGATCTTTTCACCTACATATTTGGGGCTGGGTGAGTCCGTGCAACCTTCAATAGATTGAAAAAGGCATAGACTATGGTTTAAGTAATTTTGCTGTCAGCAGCCCAGAATGTCTCTGTTTGTGAAATCAGCCATCTGTTTTCCACTTCCAGCAACTTTTGCAAGTAACAAATAACCCTGCTTCCAGTAGAGTTGAGAAGAAGGTGATTTCTTGTAGCCGAAAGATCATGGTGACCCAAGGCATAAGACAAGTAGAACCTGTAGTTCCCTGCCTAGCAAAAGTTGCCTGCCTCTTGGTTAGCAAATCATAGGCTGCACCCACTTCAGAAGAACAGCTCAGTTAAATGATGGATTTTTACTTGTACTTGAGATAGAGTCCAGTGATGCTCTCAGTATAAGGGATGTTATTATGCAAGAGCTGGGTAAACCAAAAACAATTAACAGTTCCTAACCAACTTACCTTGAATTAAGATTCAGGAAGAGAGTGTAACAAGAAAGAGGGTGAGGCTGGGGGAAGTTGTGCTTCTGTGGTTACATTTTAAAAGAGAAAGATGACTGGCAGCTGCTGGAGTACTTCCTGGTGGCTAGCATTTTTAATTTTGGTTTTAAATATTTGATCTATGTTGCAAATCTAGTTCTCATGCTCTGTACAGAATGTGAGATCAATTAAGGAGTTTGGTCACAGGATGCATCATTGCTCCAACTTGAAAAATGAGGCAAAAGAGAGAGGAAGGCCACTACTCATCCCTTTGTTACTGTACCATTTTCTCCTTTGTTTTGGTAATCGTTGTTAATAGCTATGTGAGGGAAGCTAGGCAAGCTCAAGCATCTCTGCTTTTTCACTAAAAACTTCACCCAGTGTCAGTAATTCTTCCTTTAAGCCTTTTTGTTAAATTTCTTGGGCAGTGGATTAAGCCTGAACATTTAGGATATTTGTCTCCCTTTTGGAAAGGCTGGTTTAGGCTCATAAAGGTCTTTCACTTCAGGAAACATACTGACCTGTGCTGTTCTCTGCTTCCAGTTTGTTCTGAGGTTATGCAGTGGCAAAGCTGTCCGGCAGATATTCTGGGACCGTTATTTGAAAAAATAACAAATAATTGCCATTGGGTGAAACTCTGATTGAGTGCAGTGGAGACTATTGCTTTAGGATTATTAGAATAGCTCTTTGTAGTTTTAAAGCATTGAGAAGAATTGCCTTTTTATCATGTTTAAACTCATGTATGCAAATTCAAAACCTGAAGGATTGCCTATGGATATTTATGGGATACAGTGTTAGTAATGCTATGAGATCCTAGAGCAATGTTGTATCTTACCCTGTGGAGGCAAGCCCTGTGTTGCATCTTTTTACTTCAAATGTTTCCTATTTTTCAACATCATCTCTCTAGTTATTTGATCTGGTAGGTCTTTAGTATAAAATATAGGCACGCAGCACAGAATACCACAGTGATTTTTTTTTCTGGCAAAAATGCATGTAGCCTCCTAGAATACAGGAGGTGAGGTTAAAAATAGTTAGTATGTGGCAGTGCAAGGTGGGGATTTGGGAGTTTAAGACACTCAAATTATTTACTAGACCGGTATGCTGCTGTCATCTTCACTGACTCAGAATAACACTTGGAAAAAACAAGTGACCCTCACTATCATACATAATGTGGCAGCTTAATTGGCAAGAAGAGGGTGAAAAGTAGGCTAGAAAAACCCTTTGAGACTGATGGAGCATATTTCAGTGGCTTCATCAAGACAATGTTCCCCAGGTGATTGAAAACAGCAAATATTTCATCAGAAAAAATATATGAAGGTGCTTCAACCTCAGAACCACAAACATATTATTTAAACCTCTTTCTTTTTTCTAGAAGCCTTTTATATCCTACATATCTAGAAGAAAATTATTAGTTTTAATACCTGTAAATTTTGGTGCTAGTATACCTAAAGATACCTCACATTTGCAGAGAAGTTTCACTCAGCTAGGCTCTGATAGCTCACATTTCTTCAATATCCAGTTTACAGGCAGATTCTATACAGAATCTTTTAAGTGCAAATAACGTAGAGCACAAATTAAATCACAAATTAAATGAAAGCTTTTTTGTTGTTGTTATGACTTTCTAGATAGTACAATAAAATTACAGGGAAATTAACTTCTGTAATTTCCTGCACAAGTACTCTGATTCTGTTAAACACATATTTAAATAAATAGTCAACTTTAAATATCTATTTTAAACAAAATTCATGGTCCCATTATTAGAAGAGGTATGTGTCCCCACATCAATATAAAGTTAATCATACATATTTTTCCATCATATTTTCTGTCAAAAATACACCATTATGTGATTTTGCTTCTTTAACGTTACTAACATGTACCATGGCAACTGCAAGAAGCAACTGATTTGACCCAACAAAACATATGGGAAAATGGAAAATTGTCATGTCACCTGTGCACATAGTGGACATTGTTGCCATTGAAGGTGCCATGTTCCTATGAGCAGACTTGGGGCTCTAGAAAGTCTGGATTACCTTGAGTACAGCTTTAAATCCCTTAATCATGTTTGAAATGGAAATGTGTTAGCTAGTTGTTAATTGCCAGTTAAAATAACTCCTGATCAGCAGCAACTAAAAATATTTGAGGGTAATGGTGTTAATCCCAGTTTTTTGGACTATGTGTTTGCATCCCAAGATCACACATCCACATATATGCTCTATGCAGAGGGAATGTGTTGAGTAGCTGGATGGGCCTGGCTGGAATATCTTCTTGGTTTAAGACGTTCACAGATGGTCTGAGCATGAATGTTGTTTATGCTACTGGAAAAAGAAAAATATTATTTCACAAACAGAAAAAATATAAAATGGGAATTTTGTCTGATACTGAAGTACAGTTACTTAAGACCACCATGCTGAGTGCTGAGATACAATCGGGGATTTTATATTTTACTGGTTGTCTGATTCCTACAGTTTTGACCTGAAAGTAAACCGTGTCATTATAATGGGCCATACATGATTAGAGATGTCTGTTTCCAGCCTTATGTCTTCTAGCAATTTTCAAGGCTGATGAAATTTTCATTCCTGAATTCAATAAGTAAACAAAAAAGTGCAGGGGAATGTTTCAATTACACAAGTCTGTCAACCTATACAAAGGACTAAACATTTCTTAAATTGACTGCTGTGTGGTATGTTAATTAGTCATCACCAGAGAATGAATGAAGGGCTCCATTAGCAGGCAGGTGAACGTGAGATGATGTAAAAGGAATATGTACGATGGAGCCTCAAATCTAACCATCTTATTTGCAATCTGTTACTGAGCTAGAATTTAGTTAAACATCTTGAAGACATACAAAAGTTAAACATCTTGAAGACATACAAAATCTCTTGTAGAAGAGGCACTGGCCCTTAAGTAATTGGCAGCAGTGCTACTCATTAGAATAGCGTCTCATCTGAGGTGCCAAATGTGCCCTGTGTTGAGCAGTTCAATAATCAGCAACCAATAGTTCCTCTTCTCACATCACTCAGCATGACGAATCAGTGATATTAACCACATGGGTTAAGGCAAATGCCAGTCATTGTTTACACCTCAGGTTAGCCAGTTCTCTTTCAATCAATACAATGTCTCTAAAAATAAATACAAATAGACTGGTGGTGTAGTCTTCATAAAAAAAAATCACATGACTTCCCCACATTTCAAAAACAAAACAATAAATTGTAGAAGTACAATACAAATGGTGGTATGGAAGTGGCTATATTTAACTTGAAGGATATGGGGACTGTAATCCTGGAAGGAACTGGTTGCTGCATTTGCCAATACCCAGGCCGTAGGAGTAGTTTCAGAGTAACACAGTTTAAAAAGCCCATGTGGACGAAGCCCATTAGCTTTTCTCACAGAGTCAGCTTGTCAGTAGTACATTTACCCAGACAATGCCCAAGCCCTTCTCCAAAGCAATTGGAGTTAAAAGATGAGAAGCCTGGGGTGTTCTTTCTTGTATGTGTTACTTCCTCTTGGCTGGCGGTGGAGGTGGATTTCAAACACCGTTGCACATCTTTTATTTGGCTTAGTTAAGTTTTTCTCAAGCTCACAGCCTTCCCTAGTCTTTACTGAGCTGAATAATTTGTGTGTTATATCTATGTAATCTGTGCCTTTTATCACCTCGGTGTTCACCCGTGGTCAAAGTTCCCTGATAAATAAGGGAAGCAATAGAATTTGTAATTCAAGCAGTACTATCTGCTGCCTTATTGTGCCAGCACTAGCCATGAGGGCAAGCGTCTGTTCGCTCTTATCCACAGCATATTGCTGATCATCCCTGGGTTCTGGCATAGAACAGTGCCGTGCTTTCCACTCTTTCACTTCCTGACTTAAGCAACAGCATCTCATAGAAATGTAGTAATGAATCAGTGACTGAAATATTTACTTGACAACAATTACATCCTATGTTCTTCTTATCTTGTCTCTAGTTTTGTAAGCAATAGTGATGGAAATCCACAAAGTACTGTGACTATGCCAAATTTAAACCCAGATAATATGCTTGTGTATGCATACCAAATCCTGCTTATTCTGTCAGTTTGGAAAGAGCTGCAGGAGAAGTGGAGCAGGGTGATGTGCTCTGAAGTTAACTGAAAGGACATGAATCATAATTCTAAAGAGAGAGGCTGGAGAGAAGGACAAGGAAAAGTAACCAGTAATACTGGAAATTTCTTGAGCTGTCTGTTCCTAACAATATGTAAGATCTGACAAAGAGGCATTCCTCCTGTTCTGCACATGATGTTTTTTATCTGCTGGGTCTTGTCCCTGCAGCCAAAGACACAGTACATTTCAGCTCACCTACTTCAATCCCCAGGTGTCCACTTTTAACCAAAGTCCTGCAAATGGATATCTTCTGAAATGGCATCATTTTTTTCTCCAGCTTTGCTTTCACTGGTAGCAACAACACAAGAGCAACAGAGGGCTGCTTGAGTAGTGCCTGTCATGGGGTCTGGCTTCAGGCTGAGCAGTAACACAGCGCTAGTTACCTGGTGGTGGTCTCTCAGTGTGGCTCCTTGTCTCTCTCTGTTTTCTCCCTCCCCTCTCTTATTCTCCCCATTATGTATAATCACAGTCACTTGATTTCAAAAGTTTTTTATAACATTGGTTTTTGTCTGAATTTTGACTTTATTTCCTGTTTCATTTCTGATGCACAAAGGTTTTGATACACTGCTTTTGGTTATTCTCTCTACAAAAAGGGAGGAAAAAATCTAAATACCACATGTAAGTATGTATTTCTTATTTCTGTTGCGTAGTATAGACACCAGAGAAAATACAAGGCAGAATGTGATGCTCAAAAAATCCAGCAAATACACGCAGGGGCTGTTATTAAAAGTACATTCATCCAGAATGACAATGGTCTCCCTGGGCATAACTCCCTTGTGCAGTAAACGAAGCAGCACTCTGGGAAAATGCAATGCTGAGGGAATTTTTTTGCTTATGATGGGAATAACATAAGAAATACATTCTGAGATGATCAGGACAGCTATTACTGTGCTGTGGCAAGCTTGGGCCTTTAAATGTCTAGCCATTTTTCTTTCTTTAATGGCTCATTTTATATACGGTTCCTCATTGTACCACTGACCTTTTCTCTTCTGACTTGTGCTGATGACATCACGGAAATGACAAGATTACCAGGAGCGATGGAAATAGGTGCTTATCACTGTACAAATTAGCAAAGAGCTGGCAGCAACAGGAACATGATAGGCTGTTATGTCTGCTCTGGTGAGGATGAGAAAGCCACGTCTCAACCATCTAAAACTGGCAGTCGGAATTCAGCTGGGAACAAAAGTTCCTGTTTGTCCAGGAGCTTCTTTCAGTGTGGGAACATCCAGATGAAAATATCCGATTATCATCTATTACAACACGAAGTTAAGCTATTTTTCAGCTTCAATAAATAAATAGCACAATTGCTTATCAATGTCCTCTATTTTAAATGTGGAGTTTAAATATATTTTCTGGGCAGGATTTCAATAATTACTTCCACATAAGAGCCTCCCCAGTCATTTTAATTTCCTTATTTGGTTTTACAGTTACAATGAGCACTGATATGCTTTAACTGTATTTCACTGCGGTTTTAAAGTCCTCATAAGGATATAGGGTTCTTGTGCTATCATTTGAAATGCATTGATATCCCCCAGATGTTAGTCTTGACTCAGTACATTATTATTATTAGGCTTATAGCAAAGCTTTATATTAGTAGATTCATACTCATGATAAAAGTTAGGAATGGTCTTAGTACCATATTGAACTGGGACCTTGGAAATATGACAGTTGATTTACTAGGATAGTAAATAGCTGCAGAGTGAATAAAATAGTTAAACAGATGTCAGCTAGGTAAGAGGATCACATAGAACCAAATACTGGTGTAATCACACTCTGGCTATGATAGGAATGAAAAGAATATTTTAAATTGTGTTACCTAGGTGATCTGCTGTTCTACAGACCTCTTGTGGCATCTCTCACTGTCATCACCATCCCCCCCAAAAAAACAGGCAGAAGACAAGAAAAACAAAACTGGGTGCTGTTTTCTGTTTACAATTTTGTTTTCTGTGCATTATCAGAAGTTGCAGGTAACTATGGAATAGATGAGGTGAGGATTAGACTGCACTAGGTCATTCCAAGGCCACTCAGGTGCAGCCAGTATTGACAGTGTTGTGATGACGGCAGGAATAAAAGGACATTCCAATTTTCTCAATAGCTTTTTTTTTTTGTGGTGGTCTCAGCATCTGCTGAGAATGTTTGCTTTTTATCATTCACAAACAAGTAAATCCTTCCCTAAGAAAAGGCTTTTCCTTCATGCTCAAGAGTATAATAGTTTTTACTACCCCAAGACCCAGACTAAGAGAGGAAGTGAAACCACAATCAAATATACAGGGAAAGAAATATTTCCCTGGGAAAGTCACAATGAAGTAATAAGAAATGTCCTTCAATAGTCTTTGTGATTTTAAGGGAAATAATTGTCGTATCTTCTGCCTTTGCTTTGTCAGAGTTTCCTGTAGCATTCTTCTGTCCTGTGCTTGCACTGCTCCTGTGGATCCCGCATGTGATGTTAGTGAGATTGAATGGGCTGTCCTGGGTAGCCTGGTGCTCTACAACTTTGTCAACAGAAAAAGGTGGCAGAACAGCACCTGTTTCTCCAGCTGCAGGCATTCTGGTACTTTATCTGTACATGCATAGCTGGAGGCTGTACTAGATCTCTTGGCTCTTGTGGTTTGGTAATTCCAGCATCAGGGAGGTTTGGCAGCACTTCATATCCATAACTGTCTCCATGACTGTCTCTCAGTGGAGTGGATGTGCTCATTTCTATCCATGATTCTTTTATCTTAATTGAATAACTGCAGCTCACTAATGTCCAGCATGACTCAAACTACAGACTGGGTGATGGCCTTCATACTACTGTGCCACGTCATGGTTGTCCTACTGCTTTTAGATCTGCCTGTGAATAGCAAAAGAAACCTATGGGCTCCTTGCCTGGGTTTGTCACCTTCCTGGGAAGTGGCTCTGTGCAGCTAGTCAAATTAATTAGGATACACAGGGAGGGAGAGAGCAAGGGGTTTGGGGAGAGATACCAGCTTTAATGTAGGCAGGCTCATCTTCCTCTGCAGTCAGTGGAAAGGTCTCCTCCATAAACAGTTCCTGTTTTTCAAAATATTGACTATGCCAGGCATCACAATTCCCCTTGAGTTTTCTTTTTTTTTTTCAGCAGGCAGCTAAAAATTAGCTAGCTATGACTATGTGAGCAACATTGAATATCAGCAGTCTTAGTTCAAACAAGGAATTACCAAAAATCATCAGATTACTGCAGTTAAATGCTAGGTAATCCTCAAATTCATCGATACATGAAAGTCAGTAGCTTTCAGAAAATGTGTCCAAGTCCCTGGCCCACTCACAACTTTCTGAACTCAGTCAAATACACTGTTGGTTAAAGTGCTTAGAATAGCCCATGTGTAAAGCTTAATGTAGAGCCTTTCAGCCTTTCATTCTGTGTGTGACAGGAGATGCTTCCGTTTGGGCTCTTCATTTGTCTCACAAAAGTGTGAGTGTGAGTCTCTTCCCATAATACTCCATGCAAGCAGTCTCTACAGACTTGCTTCCCAGGATAGCATTAGGCTTTTGGAGATCCCTCAGTGTATTCATTTCTTGTAAAGATCCTATTGCATTGTCAGCACTTAGCACCAGATAATAATTCTGGAGCCAGACGCTCCCATCACTGGCCACAAGTCACTTCTATTGATTTCAAGTACAATGCTGCTTTTATCTCCATTCCTTGCAGGAAGGAGTGTGGTTGGGCCACCCTCACTGCATGCATCATAGGAGTAACACAAGGAACACATTGGAGGAACTCTTAGATAGATGCAATGCTGCTTTATCTTAATTTCTAGAATGGAGCACATAAAAAGAAGGATTTTTCTTTTTTCTTTGAAAGTGAGATATTAATTCCAATAAAATTACAGAAATATTGTTGCTCCCTTCAATATACATGGGATATGATAAATTTTCCTCTTCAACTTGTAAGTCTTTTGAGCAGCTGGTTAATGGTTACTAGCCTTCATAAGTGGCGAGAAACAAAAAGTTACATCTTAACCCCAAACTAACTGTATAAAAACCAGACAATTTCAGTAAGAAGATTCTCTTTGAGAAGTCTAGTTAGATCAGGTTCCTTAACCATAATCAGGAGAAGGAGAAAAAATGTACATGGAGTGAGTACAGGTACCACATTACCTCATGAGTGAGTGAGGAGGACACACCTCAGAAATTAGCATGTGTCTTGCTTGGGAATCAATCTGAATGACTAATGGTGGGGAAGAGGGATTAGAAGGGAATCTTTATCTATACACATTACCAAAAAAGGCTGTTATTTAGGCACCAGTAGAATCTGAAGTTATTAGACATGGCTGCTCACAGCAGGACCCAGGTGCCAAACTAGAAAAGATATGCAATGTTTCCCATAGCAGCATCTGGCTTTTTGGCAGAGTCTACACACTTGGGCATTGATGACTCTGGATTTGCTTTGTAGTCTCTCAAACAGTTGCATTGCAGTGGCCCTGGGCAAAACTGCAGAACCTTTCCCTACATGGCACATCATTTCACGTAGCATTTCACAAAAGAATTACCACTGAAAATGAACATAGTCTGTGCAATTAGTCTGATAATTAAGACTTAAGTACTGGACAGAGATCAAAGTGCCTGTAATCTGCAATAAAGTTCCTAGAGTTGTAAGGATTTTCAAAATGTTAGCTCGTGCTTTATTGCACCTTCCATTTATTGTGTACCCATGATAGCAGCAAACACATTTTCCCAGTGGATATCAGCATGTATAACTGCAACACCTGTTACTACAGAAGCCTGGTATTTCTCACAATATGATTACTCTGTCAACGACTGCCATAAAAGGTGGCATCTGTATTCATCAAAAAGAGTTATCAATAAATGTAAAGCCATGCCACAATTAGAGATCTCCAAGGAAGAACAAATCCAGCCAAAAAAAATGTCAACGACAGTATTTAATTACTAAGATTGTTAATCAATAAAATGCCTTCATAACTTTTAATTAAATTTTTATTTGAACTGGATGTTTAGAAAATCTGATTCTTTGTTTTTGTTTCATTTAACAGTTGCACTACTAAAGTACTGGTGGCATCTGTGAACAACTTTCCTCGAGGGGACACTTCATGTCTGTAACTGCATTTTGTCACCTACAGAGGGTGTTAAGAATCTTGTTAAAAATAAGGGAAATAGTTAGGAGACATCTCACTGTAGCCATTATTATAGTGCAAATTACCAGGTAGCGTAATCCAGAAGCTGTCAGGAAAGGTTAGTAAGAAACAGTGTCAGGAAATCAACCATTCAGCAATCCATCATGGCCTAACACTGGCTCTAAACTGAAAGCTTTTAAAAGGCATTGTTTTATTAAGTAAGGGACTTTTTTTTTTTTTCAGCATTGAATAAAGATAACTAGGGGAGTGGTTCTCTCATGAAAGTTATAAAGACATAATGATGAAAAATGTCAATTATTTTATTGCACAGATCTGCAGGCAAGGTAAAAACCAGAGAGAGGTTGCTACAATTAAAGGAGGCCTTTGCAATATAATACCTTACCTTCATTTTCATTTTAATTTTGAAATATGTTGTCTGATTTTTACAATTCTTATTCAGACAACAAATTACGGGCTTTCTAGATTACCAGTTCAGTCCTTAGAGGCTCTGTAGGATGTCATGAAAATACAAAATTTGCCTTTCAGGAAGTTTTTACAAGTACAATCTTGATACTGATTATAACACAGATTGCCATTGTTCTGTTAAGGGATATTAGCATCCCCAGGGCTCTAAAATAGCTTTACAGTACTTAAGAAGCAGAACTCTGTGAGAAAAGATGACCAAAAACCTGTCTTTATATTCCATATGAAAATGTCTCAAGAAGTACCAGTAACCAGGGATTGCATTGGCATTACAAAATACATAAGTGTTAAAAGACAGTTGTCTCAGATTGAAGGCATCCCATAAGTTTAAGTGATAGCTGGAAGAGCTGTGAAGATGATAAACAGAAATAGTAATGAGCAGAAGTCTGTATCAGATGACAAGTTCAATCATACCACACTTTACTGAAGTCTCTGAGAGGTCTTGGTGTGCTATACAGCCCAATGTAAAACTTGGGAGAAGAATAATGCAATTAGGAATTAAGAATTTTTTTTAATGGGGCTGACTGATATTTAGATGGCAGAAAGTTTAATTACAAGCACAAACTCACATCAAGTTTGCATTGCTAGTAAAAGGTTATATTTTTATCCAGCGTCAGTGTGCTACCAAGGGCTAGTCTTCATTTGCAATGTTAGTGATATTTTCTGAAGACTTGTCAGAATAGAGCATTTACTTCTCATGGGTATAAAAATACCCTTATGAACAGATAATAGCATCAATCACTTTTAGTATTTGAATGTCAGATATGTATAAAAACCCTGCTAACTACCTTCAATAAAGAACTTCAAAAATTGCTCCTCAAAATACATATACATGTATTTTAATTCACAGGAGAACAGATTAAGAGAACTCTCCTTCCATGACACATTGGATGAGAATCTGTCTTGTTGCAATGCTAAAAATTCTCAATCCATCAACTAAATGCAGATGCAGGGCACCATCTCGTATTTCCTTGTCAAATAAATTATGCTTTATATCAAAGACCACACAGATTCCTACTTAACAAAACAGGGGTATGTTTGGACATATCATAAATATGAAATATGAAAGAAAGCAAAATGAGACAGTCAATAAAATGTAAGATTTGTAAGTCAGATAGCATATACCTTAGAAATAATGTTACCAATACTCAGAATCTGTGATTAAAGAAATATTCATAATCTGTCACTAATATTCCACAGAGATTGAAATTTTTTTATAATACAAACCTGAAAATGTCTGAGGAAAATTAAAAGAAGAAAAATAGCAGATGAAATGGTGTTTTAATGTACATTTTTCTGTATTTGCATATCTATAAAAAGATATTTCCCTTTATTTCTCTCTTTTTTCCAATTAACAGCTAAGCTGGGAAAAGGATGCATGTTATCCAAGGACGAAGTTTGAAGATATGCTATTATTGAGAATAGTCAAATGTAAAACCATAAATAGAAATTGCCTGCAGCTGTCATAATAACTGTCTGGGCAATAAAATGGTAGCTAAAATTCAATAAGGGCAAAACAACAGGGTAAAATGTATGAAGAAATCAGCTCTAAGCAAACTACTGCCACTCAAGGTAGGCATCTTGGATTGAGTTGCTTCATAACATCACTAACTTGGTATTCCTTAGTTTTCATAAAGCAAACTCTGCCAAGAATAATTTGGAAAGGACTTTCAAAGAAAATACTGAACTGATTAGACTTCTGATGTCCTTGCCTTGGATATAGCTTATTGTTCTGGTCAGAGTATAATAAAAAGTTACAGCAGAACTGATCTCTAACCAACATAAAACTACATTAATAATGTGAATGTTTCTCATTTTGTTTCCATTTATTAGGAGCTCTGCATCCTGAAGGAGCTTCCACAGATGAAGACTCTAAAGAAGCTCTGGCTAAACCAGAAAACCAGCTACAGGGTAAGAATTCTAAAGTATATATATAATTAGGTAATTTTTTTTTAGTAGTTTAGGTAATATGCTGTACTTTATGGACAATTGGCTCCTGTCAATAGACTTTCACACTCATATTGCAAAAAAAATTATCATATGCCTTGTTTTCTGATTAAAAATTAAGTTTTGTGGTATATAACTGAACAAACCAACAAATGTCTTCAAAACCTCCTATTTAATCTTTATATGAATAGGCAGACATACTCGTTCTCTAGGAGCTAACATTTATCAGCAATGACCACAAGCTCTCATTAATCCTTCATCAACCCTGCATTCATCTGATAGTACCTGGCCCCCTGCATAAAAGAGGCAGTAGAAATTCACCTCACGGTCCATGCATCAAGCTTCTGAGTTCTTGGCAAGGTAGCCTGCCTCTTCAGACTGACATTAAACTTGATGTAAAATCTTCAGATGAAGATGAATCTGCCATGTGGAAATAGTTCCAGTGTTTAAGTACCCTTTGCACTTTATTCTTGCTTTATGCTTCACTGTCTTTTCTCCAGTCATTGGATGTTCCTATACTTGTGTCTGTTTATAGGTATCAGATGTCTTCATCTGTAGATAATTATGGACCATGATCAAATTATGTCATAATTAACTGAACTTAATATACTCAGCTTATTCCAAATCTCTACAGAAAGTTAGGTTCCCACTTTTCAGGGATTTTTTCCTCAGAGTTTTTCTGATATGTCAATATACTTCCCAATGGTGGGTACATCCCATGCCAAGCACGCTGCCTCAGAAATAGATTTGATGTCACATGCATCACTACTATTACCATTGTCCACCTTTCCCAGTATTTCCATCTAGATCTTGAAGAACCACATCAGGTCTTTGTCCTTCTGTGACATCTTTTCCAGCTGCTTCTCAGCAATGACTTACAAATCTTCACAGCTCCTACTTTCCAAGCATTGTTTCCTGTCCTTCTAACAACTGGTGCATCACCCACAGCTCTTCATTATTTTCTTTGTTTCACTTTTCTATTACTCCTATACTCAGAAAATAATATATGAAAAAAACAACCCTTTCTGAAAATTAAAATAAACCAATATGTGAATGTATGATATCTGCCCTAAGTTGTTGAAATGCAATCACAATTTATGTCTCTCTTCATGCCTACAACAGTATCTTCCTGTTGAGAAGGAAGTGTGATACAAGGAGCCTATCATGGGATGGGAAAAATACTTTGTTTCTTGACTACACTGTGAACCTTTTCTGTTTTGACAATTTCCCTCACATTTCATCCTAAGTAGATGAGCAAGCACAGCATACACAAATTTTCAAGGACAAAAGAAGCATATGAATTGTGCTAGTGACAGGGGTGGTGGGAATAGAAAGGAGATGGCAGTTCATGACTTAGGTTCATTAATCAAAACTGTTTGAGCTCCTGCCCATGAGATCTTGCAGGTCTCTTTGGGCAACCTGACCTGGCTTTATTATAAGGTTCTTGTAAGGTTCTTTCCCTTTTTTGAGATCAGATAGCAGTGATAATGATTTTACCAGCTTTGGATAATATTAATAAATTAATAGCAGTAATATCATGTCTCATATTCATGAAAGTGAAGGAGTGAAATTGGCTAAATTGTTCAACAGTGTGTTCCACCATCCTGGTATTTTCAAGCATATAAAGGTAAAAAAAAAATTTGCTGTGAGAGGCAGCAATATATGCACCTACATGGTGGAGATGTAAGTGGTGGGTATATGGGTATGTAACTTCCAATTTCATTTCTGGTATAATGCACATGAACAATTGTAGGAGCTGTCTGTCTGCTGTTTGGTCAGCTGCAGCTGATTGCAGGAAGGAGGGAAGCACCATGCTCCTTCACAGAGGCTTCATTCCTGCTCTCTCACTTTATCCTGGAGTTACAGACCTTCAGCTGACAGTGAGAGGTGTTTTTCCTCCATGGGGAAAAGTATGACTGAGATCTTAAGAACCTTATTGTGACTCAGTGAAAGATCCATCTGATCAGCTGCAAGTGAAGTTAAGCTGCTAAAGGAGAACATAAAAAAGAAACTTCTCTCTGGCTATATAAAAGATCACTTTAGATAACATCAGCTCCTGTATTCAGCAGCTGCCAGTAAACCTCTGCAAGCATTTTCTCTCTTTCTCTCCATCTTTGTGACCATTCCTACTAGAGGAAACATGAATGTAAGCTATTTTACATGCTCACAGCTGTTCAGGAAAGATGAGAAGCTGAAGGCCAGGGCAAAACCCTCATCGTGTTTTACATACCACTCCTTCTAAGAAAAACCTCTCCCAGTCATGAGGCTGTGGGAGGCTTTAGGAATAGTGCAGAGGGCCAGAATGGAGACTGTAACACTTGGGAGGAAATCTGTACAGTTTTTTAGTTTTAATACAGAATTGTACCCCCGAGTATCAGTTACCAGTCCTCATTTGTGCAGTAGAACAAAGCCCTTTGCTAATGCCTGGGTGGCTCAGTGGGCACCCAGGCACCCCAGCAGTCATGGCTAGAGCCATGGCAGCCTGTCTGGGACATGAGGGCTGGGACACAAGGTGCCCAGGGTGTGGCTCTATGGTGCTTCCATGGCTTTATCAGAGGGAAGGTGCTTAAGAGTTGCATCTGTCTGTGATGGCCAGTTTCACTCTGCCATAGCCAGACACAAAGGAATCTTCTCAGAGGAGAATCTCAGGTCTTCATGTATAACCTAGAAATGCCTCCAAGGTTTCTATACAAAAGAGAAAAGGGGTGAGGAAAGTTGAAGAAAATTAGGTTGAGTTGGAAA
Organism: Motacilla alba alba; assembly: GCF_015832195.1. Lineage (NCBI taxonomy): Eukaryota > Metazoa > Chordata > Aves > Passeriformes > Motacillidae > Motacilla > Motacilla alba. The sequence goes on along the minus strand of NC_052022.1, from coordinate 21,628,464 downwards.
CAAGAGAATCTTTACCATTTATTTACAAAACCTTTCTGTTTCTAAATCCTCATCTAAAAAAACTTACATTAACATCCAAATCAGAGCAGATACTTAAATTCGTTTTGAATGCTCCCAATATCAAGATTTATACAGAGTTTTGTTCAATCTGTTTTGTATCTGGAACCTGTCCAGTGGAAAGAAAGGTATGGCTGATGTGCTGCTCCTTTGGTCTTCCATCAAAGACAGCAGTTATATTAATGCTGATCATTCCGATAAAGTCTTAACTACAGAAATAACAGAAACATTAGAAAAGTAGGCCAAACACTTTCTCTTTTATTTAATTCAATTTCTTCCTTCTTACATATGGGTCGAGAAAAATAAATTTTCACAAAAATCTGCAGACATTCTAGCCCAGAACTGTCCCAGTGGAGCACCTGGCTAAGTCATCAACATGACTACAGTCTTCCATGGCATTGTCTCTTCCTCTCAATTATCTAAGTTCTCTGAAAAGCTGAGCATCTGATACAAACATGTGAAGGTGAGAAGGGATACCAAACAAAGTGGGTATCTTTCTTGCTCTGCAGGCCTGGATAAAAGTATACATTTAGGTTTAGAAATCCTCTTTTATTTGTTTGTTTTTCCTATTCTACTCTGTTTCTTTTCAAAGACTGCAAGTGAAAATATGTAATAGGGACTTTCCCATATATATTGCTGAATTTTAGAAGCAGGAATGGGAATGGAATATTTGGACCATCCCTGCTGTTACTTCTGAGTCCTGACTACTGCTGTTCACTTCCTTATCATTAATAAAAGATCAAGGAGATGACACAGACACTGTGGTGAGAAACAGCAAGTCTGTTTTGACATGAATTTTCCAGAATAATTCTCTTTCTGTACTGATGCTAAAGCCTCACACAGGGAGGTTTTCTATTGGTTGAGTCTCAAAGAATGTTAATAAGGGAGATGGTTGAGTTAGCAATTGCCTTTCAGAAATGCTCTGGGAGTGTGCACCGTTGGGGTTTTTGGGTGTGATGTATATATATAGTACAGGCATGATGGACACTGATTGTCTGCATTGCTGCAATGTAACTAACATTATAGGTCTGCCACATCCTTGCCCAGTGCAGTATGAGTGCACCCAGTATGCAAGAGATCCACGCGCTCCCTCCATCTCTGCCAGTGGGTGGGAAACTTAAAACTGTGAAGAGAATAAGGAGTAAAAACGTTAGGACTGAGAATTTCCTGAGTATTAATGAAAGGAATCAGCATCCCATTTTTACCCAGAGATCTTTACCCAGGGACCTATAGGATCCAGTGACTCTAAAATTTAGAAGTACACAGAAGCTGGATGCCTAACTCTTTATGGCTTTTTTGAAAATTCCAGGAAAAAGTGAAGTCCATTTCTTAGTGTCTCTGTGAAGAGCACATGCATGCTTCCTAACCTGATTTGATGATCTTTGAAAGGTGGACATAAACACAGTCCAGCACAGTGGAATATTCACCAATAAAATAGGTGTTATTTAAATTTTAAGCAGCTATGAATAAAAATATAGCAGAAGGCTCTCACAGGTGATTGCAATCTACGGAACTAAGCACATCCTAATTAAATTTTCCATAGGTTGTCTTTGGAAAACTACCCAGAAGCATCCTTCAGCATTTGTTCAAGGCACATTTTTCTGGTAAAGGGATTATGTGGGATTTTAAGAAATTTAATATCAAGTAAATTATAAAATAATAAATTTAATGTCAAGGGGAGCTTGCCAAGAATAGAAATTACAAAGGAGCTTTCTCATATTACTCAACCTTATTGTTACAGAGCTGTTTTCACAACATTTTGTGTTTGCTTGGATTTTTCTGCCTATTGAGAATTGATGACAGCATGTTTGTTACCGAAGTTAAACATTGTAAGTAGTTTAGAATCTCTAATATTTTAGCCATGTTAACCAGAAATGGTGATACATTAAAGAAACTCCATCACCTGTGGACTCACTGCAGATCCCTGTTCCCACAGTCTCAGAGGACAGTGAGCCACCAAACCATTAATAATTAGGACTCCTAGCCGAGGTGAAAAGCTATTGCCTCATGGAACCATTTTCCAATCCTCCTCCTTCCAGCTGAGCTGGACTAGTGACACTATAAAATGGCAATTAAAAGACTCAAGTTTAAAAATACCTTCAGCTTCCCAGGTCCCACAATGGCAAAGGTTAAGTGGATTATGTGGAGATAATTCACAAAGCTCCAGGGGGAGGGTGCTGATTGCCACGGCTGCTGGGTACCGCCCTCTCCCCTCCTCACTTGCTGAAGCAGTGATTGTTACAGTAGTGTCAGTTTTGCCAGCCTAAAACAAGAAAAAGCCTGGAAAAACTTTCCCAATGGAGCCTGCAATTACTAATGGGCACCGACTGGTACTTGCAAATTTCACTTGGATAGAGCCTTGAAAGCTGAGCATGGAAGTGGTCCCTAGTCCTTAGCTGACATCTTAATGCTATTGACCATTCATGCAAATCTTCCAGTAAAAACACCCCGTTTCTTCAAGAGAAAAGGAATATGAAAAAGATTGCTGGCTTTACATGAACAGCTACTCTCCCAGATGCTCCAGCTGAATTAAAACCACCAATTACACCTCTAGTTGTGTGGCAACACCTACACTGTGTTTCCAATTAACTTTGTAAGTTTTTAATCAGTGACAAATGCATTTTTGTAAATTCAATTTGCCTTTTATTGCAGCACCTATAAAATGTCTTGCAGCATTCCGGAACTTTGTGAAGGTTTTACTTGCTACTGACATAACGCAGCTGTCGGACCTACAACAAAGGCTGAGGTTTATGAGCAACTTGAATTAGGATGTAGGTTAAGCAATTAAAGTTCAAGGAGGGGGAGGGGGAAATGGTTTCCCAAAATTTGCACTTGCCAATTTAAAAAAGCACACCAAAAACATGCTATACACTAAGATGGGAGAAGCTAAAGCAGCTAAGGAGACCATATTCAGCTTTAAAGTTGCTATTTTGAGAGCATTCCATATGTGAAAAGGTCACCCAGATTTCATTAATAAACCCACTCTGTTGTTTGTTTTCTTTTTTAATCAAACTCAAATGCATCCTGTTAAAGGGCTGAGTGATTAGATCATAAATCTGGATGTCCTTGAAGATGATGAAGAAAATGCTTATCTGTAAAGCAATCATCATACTGCCAGTTCTATCATTTACACATTTTTACATGTGCTGGAAAAATGGTTTAATTTTAAATAATTTGCTTGTATTTTTAGGTAAGAAAAAAATCTGGCAGAATTTACAGTTAAAAGAACAACTGGATTACTTGTGACATATGGAAAGAACCCATTACATCTAATCTTCTGTATCTAAATTCGGGGTATTAAAACAACCAACATTCATAATAAATATGAATTAATATTTCATCTTAGTAAAACGCAACTCTCAGTACATTAAGTTCTGGTTCCAGTTATATGATACAATTCTCCTAAATTCAACAACTCTGAAATTAGTCAGTTATAATGGGGCCTAAGTGTAAATTTGCTTTGCTGGATTTTATTTGGACTGGTAGAGGCAATCCAAATGAAGTTACCAACTGTATTTTGTTATATTAATGCATGGAAATCCTTGTTCTGTGGGGTCCAGACAGTACATATTGTGCTAGATTTCTCATTTCTTCTTTTTTTTTCTCATTTTTTTTTATTTTCCTCGTATCTTGATTTTTTTCCTTTGTTTGCAAAGTATTTATTCAGTACTTCTGGCAGTATATTTTTTTGTTGTAAGCATAATTAGGATATTGGTGTAACTTCTCCTGTGTGCAAGTGGATCTTACAGCTGACTTGTCACTTTGCCTGAACCCAACTGTGGATATGACTGTGGCTAGCACCAGCAGCATATTTACCTGTTGCAGTGCTAGCAGGAAGTTGGGAAATTATTGTCTCTTTGGAACTTTATTAAAACAATGGATGTGGAAAATAGGTCTTGTGGATTTATAAACATTCTTACAAAAGGAATGAGATATGGAGCAATATTTTGAGGTGGGTAAATGTAAGGTAAACATATGTTGCAATTTTTTAGCTGACTGCATGACCTGCTTTTACTTTAAGGTAAAGCTCATCTAGTTTGATTCAATGGAGCCATTTTGATTTCTGGAGACTTGATTCTTAGAGGTAAAAGTTACACAATAAGTCAGTTTGGCACTGATACTAGTGCCAAAATGTGGCTCTGTGGAATTTAGCACAGTGCACCTTATCTGATGACAGTGGACGTGTTGCATTATTTAGTGCATAGAGTGTCCACCCTGCAAAGATTTATGTGTTTGTTTAACTTTGTTCTGTCTGGTTAATTACTCACAGTCACAGAAGATCCTTACATGTATAGAGTGAAACATCAATGTGTTTTACTCTCAAAATATTTTTAAATTACTTGCTTAATTGTTTACTATTGTTGTGAAAAGACTCTATAGTAAAAGCTTACCAAAGGTCTAAGGTTTCTAAATTATATTTTCCCTACAGATTATAGTGACCAGAGGGCGTAACAGGATCATTCTAAAATTTGTATGGGTGCACTCATATGCACCTAACTTTACTTCACACAGTTTTCTTTAACTGACATTTATAAGCATTATTTTTATTTGGTTTGTTGCAGACCCTGCGATCCTCTCCTCATAAACGCAAATGCTAACTTAAATTGAGTTCAGCAAGCCAGTTTTGAGCTGCATGCAGAGAAGATTAAAAGAAATAGTACAAAATCCTCTCCTGGGAAAGATCAAATGGTTACTGAAATGAAAGCAGCCTAAAACTGTAGGTTTTAGCCCAGAGGGGGGAGGGGAATTGGGCATTTAGCTATAATTAACACCTTCTACTTGCACTCGCCAGTGTTTCAAATGGATTGTTTTTTATTATAGGTAGCTGCTCACAAACCTGAAATCACTTTATTAAAAAAAATAGAATCAGAAAAAAACCAGCAGTTAATAAGGCTAAATTCAAGTGTTCACTCTTCAAGCAATGGTTCTGTAATCCTCAGACTTCTATAGTCAGCCATAGAGTCATCAAGCTTTAGTTACATATAAAAAAGATGCTACTTCGGTGGGAATATATGATTGCAGAGAAAAATCACCCTTTTTTTTTTCTGCTTTTCTACAGTACTTGCACTGAAATTTTGCTTGGGTGACCAATATATTAGTTTGTGTGAAGCTTGAGATTAGCAACTTTATCCAGAATAAATGTCTTATGTATTGTTGATGCTATTTCTTCCATCCTCTTTATTTCTGCCAATGTTGCTTAAAAATATCTCAGACAGGTACCTAGCACATTTTAAATCAAGATATTGTAGCTTGTTTGTTTTTTTTCAGTTTGTCTTGATAGACAAAGTGCCCAAAGATAAAGAAAAGCTGACAAGCTTCCTTACTTAGCTTTCAGAGACCTTGCTCAGTGTTTTTGGTATGTTGCATGCTGGAATCTAAAATACAACTTATTTTCTCTCCCTTTCTTCTATCATGAATCAATCATTGTCAGGTCATTGCCTACTGATCATTCAGTCCCTCAGTCTGGTGCCACAAAAATACTTGTTTTTCCAAAAAATAACTAGGTTGCTACCTTACATCAGCTGATCTTAAAGTAAGATTTTCTGGCTTTCTGAACTTCAATTTGCATGTTGCTACTACTACACTCCTTTGGCATTTATAAATTCATATCCTGCGTAGGTTCATATCCTGCCCCTGTAATGCTTTGCAGGCTGTTAGCAAACTTCTTCAACTGGTGGAGATAAACACTGGTAGTACCTCGTAAAAATAAATTCTGGTTCACATGTGGATTAAAGAAAATATCATCATATATTCTGAAATAACAAGACAGTGGAATTTGTTTTGGAATTCTTCCGTAACTGCAGAAGTGCCTCAAAATCATCACCTTTCCTTTTGCCCTCTCCTGCTGAGCTGTACAAGGAACCCGAGAAGTGTGAACAGAGTGCAGATGTGTCCTGCTGAGTTCTCTGTTCACCATGGATCTATCCCTGAACAACATACCTGGCGGTTCTGATAAACTTATGCACATAACCTTATTAAAAGATTAGTAAAGTTTTCACACTGTGAGGCCAAGACCCTCAATACCAGGAGTTTTGGGGGGTACAGTGGATAGGGAGATAACAGACAGCACTTATTGATGACAGTGATCCATAGTAGTGCATACTGAATTACTTCAGTGTGTGAGAGGAGATACGGTGTTTAAGAATGAAGGTGATAAAACTAAGATAGTAATATTCTTCTGTGGCTGAAGAGATATGTTCAGATTTGTTTCCAGTTTTTTTGTTTTGTTCCTAAAGAAAGACTGTATTGACTATAAACTTATTTAAAGTAATTTCTTCTTCTGCAGATAAGGTTAATGGTTTTGAGCTTGCTCTTCCATGCCTAGGGGGTGTAACACATATGGTAAGTAATAATAAAATACTGATCTGACTGTACAACTTTATGTAAGGCATGTGTGACTAAAACCTGAGCAATAAAATTTCCTTTCCTGCTCAGACAGAACTGTATATGCCTGTCATATTTTATTGGTTGTTAAATGGCACATACCCTTATGGATCACAACTGAAACCAGACAGCCTAGGGTATCATTGCATATTTGTCATCTTCAATGAAAACATTACAGCAGATTTCTGTATACTTGGGCAAATAAAGCTATAGGAAAGTAAACAATCACGCTGCTGATGAATATGTATGCACTTAAGGCATGTGGAAACTTTAGCTGTTCAGTACTAGTGGCAAAAATATCTCTGACTCAAGTAGTGACACACGCAGGGATCAGGAAGCAACATAGTAAAATGATATTTTTTAAAGATAATTAGATGCCTTCATTGGATGCAGACAAAAATATCTTATAGATCCAACAAATTAGACCCCTTTTAGCTGCATTAGTAAATACCACGTAATTCATTAACATCCAGTGACTAAAGCTATATGAAAGAGATGCACAGAACTTCAATTACTGACTTAATATTAGTATCACTGTTAGTAGTGTTCCTCATCCTTCTGAGTTCTGAAATTGTTGGTTCTTTTCCTACATGGTAGACAATTCCAGCAAATTATAAAAATTATTTTAAAAATTCAAGAGGAATCACATATAACAAAATTTTAGAAATAGATTTTGTTAAATATACAGTGAAACTGTGCTTTATATTCCCTTTCATGAAATCCAATGGCAAAAATTAATGACAGTGATTTTAATATTAGTTATTACTATGAATACGTATAAATTAAAAATATCACATGCTGCAAACCAAACTGCACTGTTGTATTGTGTGATAAACAGAAGAAATGATACAGTTACACTTGTAATCCATCCTTTGCCATTTCTTCAAAGGGGCTAAAAATTATATTTGTTTAAAAACAAATGAAGCCTTGTGACTTTTGTTTAGCCCAAATGGCAGCATAGCCCACTGAATAAGCTGTTTGGACACAGCAACACTGACCTCTATCAGAGACACTTTTGGTCAAGAAAGATACGAAATTTCTTTCTTTGCAGGTATTAAAAAAATCTATGGTCAATGCCTAGACGTCAATCAAATAAGTGACTGGGAAGGCCATGCTATCTGGATTTTGAAGAGTGGTGTGTCATTTTTGTAAAGCCTCCCAAGGTAAGAAGATTTAATTTTTAAAATTCTTGGCACCAATAGCTAAGAAGAGACTCCAGAGTGACAGTGACATGTCGGGAAACTGAGAGTGGATAAATGAAATTTTGGTGACTAAGTATAATTTACTTACACAAGACTCTGAACATTTCAGATAGCATGTGTCCACCTCCCACCTGCCAGGCATTCTAACCAGATCCCTAGCAGGTGAGAGAGGCTGAGAGCAACCTGCAGCAGTGCTTCCTCAGGCACTGTCTCTTATAGCCAGGTGAGGGATACCAGTGATGGAGAATCCAGAACTCTGACATCCCTCATTCCTCCTCCTGCAAAATCACCAGCAAAACCCTTGATCTTTTCTGTGCCTGTAATATGAAGTCTCCATATCAACCATTTCCCCCAATATTATCACTGCTTTACATTCGTCAGAAATAATGTAATAAAGGTCAGGCTGTTTATGATAGTTAGCCTTTCAGTTTTAGATGGCTGGTTTTGGGATGAGCTGAACTGACATGACCCTGGCAGGGACTGAGCTGCTGGGCTTGTCTTGGCTGTGTTTATAAGCACATCAGGTTTGTAGTCAGAGTATCTCCCATCAGAGGTGCTGATAAGGTTGAAGGAAGACAGAGTTCATGAGCACAGTGTTGTCATCTAGTCTACAATGTCTTTGTTAGGATGATGTCTGTGGGACATATACATCAGCTTAACTCTCAAATTCCTTGCTATTAAATGCTTTTGCTGTACGGAGAAAATATGGGAGAATAAGCTTAAGTGGCAATAGTATAGGTGCTCCTATTTGGTGAAGATGATTACTGAAATGGGTAAAACGTCAAAGCCAACTAAAATATTCACTGGTGTATTAGGACTCAGGAGTTGTAACAGAGGGTGTCTCTGCTGCTTTTCCCCAGCAGAAGTGTTCAAACCTAGAGCTCTGGAGATAGGCTACACTGCTTTAAATTCAATCTTCTCTTACATGTCTTTTTAACAGCTGTGAATTTCCATTTTTGTGCTAGATTGGTTGCATGAAAATGGTAAAATGCTGAGGACTGATTTAATGATTTTGGCACTTTTAACACTGTCTGAAAGTAAACTGCAACAACTGACAATTTTGAAATGTATTCCAACATCTTTCAAAATCTTAGGTTTTGAGTAACTTTAGTTTTCGTATTTGAAATGTGTCTTCCCACAGAACTGAGGTTTAAGTTGCAAAATCAGAAACAGAGTTTGCTAAATATTTTGGAAGTGTGATTTTAGCTTATGAGATGTGACTGCCGTAGTCTGTGTAGTCCAGTCTCTGGATCTTATTCCAGATACTACTTGTACGCCAAGTAGTTTTCACAAAGCTGTAAACGTGAAGCTACTCTTTTAATTGGGGGGTACACAAGAGTTTATTTTGAAGAAAATAGGAATATTTAAACATAGTCGAGGATCACTCCCACCCTCAGATATTTGCCTTTGGTTCCTGCTGATAGCGCTATTTTCAGGGTGTTTGCAGAGGGAATTTGGCTGATGGAGCGGATTAAACCCCCACGGTTTGTGCAGCTCAGTCACTGCTGCTCCCTCTGCTGGTGGTGAAAGACAAAATTACAATCAACATCATAGAGTTGCAACTGCTCCAGAATACAAAATAAAATATTCACGGTTTATATGTGTAAATTAGCTAATATCCACAACTTTTGTGTCAAGCTGAGCTCTTTTTTTATCTGACCTGTTCCGTGTGGCATACCTACTGCAATTCCATGTGTTTTCAACCATGATTCATTTGATAAAGTGCTGAACTACGCCATGTAAAAACATCCTCATTTCAAAGCAGCAGCTTACTCAGGAGATGTATGTGCATAATATTCACATAATTTCCCAGCCAAGCCACTCTGCACCTCCTACTAAATCTTTGTTTAACACTCTGTGTATGAACGGTATCCTTCTTTTCATAATATGAATGTGGTAAAGGGCTAAAGGATTGAATTACAGTAAATTGATAATACTTTAAAATTCTCATTCAAGGCAAATGGATGCAATGTCATGTTATTTTAGAATTTAATCTGTGTACCCAACTTTCACTCATTGCTGCGTGTGCATCTCTAAGAAGAATCTGAGCCTGATGTTAGTGTTTAGCACACAGCTTGTACCTTCACACAAGCAGGAGAGCACATGGCAATGCGAGTGGTGATCATGTAGACACAAGGCCTGTATATTTCCCTCTCATTATTCCCTAAACTGAAGGACATAAATACCAACAGCCAAATGCCTTTAAGCCACAAGAAAATGTGTCTCCCCTCTTACTTTTTATTTTCATGGATAAGGGAGCTTTCAAGGAAATGTCATAGCACAGCTAAAACTAAAGATCCATCCAAGTCTACTCAAGACACCTTAGCAAAAAAAGGTTTGCTGGTCTCACATCAGTGCATATTGTAAAAAACATTTCAACTCAGCTGATAGCCTCTATTTAAGCTGAGCTTTTTGGGCTGAAATAATAGGGAGATCTACATAACTAAATTACTTTTACCTCAAGAGACATTTTTGTCTATGAGGGTACACTTGGAAGCAGTGACCTGATACTAGGAGTGCTGACTAGACATTTGCATGCAGGCACACAAGGAGGCAGGCTTAGATTAGTGATGAGTTACTAACATTAAAGTACAGTTTTATGATAAATACAGAAAAGCTTTCCAATCACTCATAATTCTTACATTGGCTGTCCAGCACAAAAAACCACCACCAGTGGCAGCAAGAGCATCTTTAAGAGGAATGCAATGGAAACTATAGATAGTTCCAGTTTCTTGACTTAATCTCTTTTAGGAGTGAGTTACTTTAACCTAATTCCAATGCATGTTTCCATGTGGGAATCCAAGGGATCATCACATTTTCACAATCATAGAAGAATGACAGGCATTCAAGGAAAAAAATCTAAGTTTAAATGAGGTTTAAAACTTAGTATAATGAACATTACTCAACATGTTTTTCCAGACGAAAATATTTATTCAAGACCACCACCCCCCTATCAGTTTTAAAGAAAAAGAAAAGCTTAAGGACTGTCAGTTTTCGACACAGCATTTATGAGTGGAATAAAGGACACTCTTGCTCAGTTTGATTTCTTGTAAGATAAAAAGAAAGTCAGTCATGAAAATGATGTTTTTTCTAGTGCACTCTGGACTAAGACAGGCCTTTACTGCAATTTCTTCTAGGTAGAGTTTGTATTTTTGTCAATCCATTATTTTTCCTCACCAGGCAATAAATTTCCATAGCATGTTCAAAACACCTAGAGAAAAAGCTCCCCAAAGCTGTTCATGTCATGCAGCTTTGCATGCTTCAATTAGTGCAAATTTTCTGGGGGTTTTGGAGGTTTTTGTTTGTTGGTTTGGTTTTTTTTAAGAAAGTAAATAAAAACAACTTCTTTTTCTCACCACACTGAACAGTCCACTTCATGGTAGGAGATGACCTTATCTTGTATCTCTGGATGTAGGTTATCTCCTCTTACAGGGAGGCCATAAATGACTGTATGGAATTTTCTTCCATTAAAAAAAAAAAAAAGTGAAATATTTTGATATTGGAGACAGGATTTTCAAGTGTGTGTAGGGAAATTCTGTATTTCAATGAAAGCTTAATTCCTCAGACTCTTAACCTTTAGCGGCATAAAATTAGTATTTTACATAGTTCCTGGACAGCAAAATGACTCACAAATAAATTGAAGTTTATGATATGCAGAAATGTGAGTTATTAACAGAGAACCTATTCTAGGACTGGGAGGTACAGGATATTTTGCACTTCAAGAATGTTGTTTCTACAGATGAATCTTAAGGTTGAAAATGTTCCAGCTGTAATCCTACTGAGTAATGCTTCCTGAGTGAAGTCATGGTATTAGTTCTGGGAATAATTCAGCCCTGGAACTTGGTCATTTTACTATCTTAGATTAGACGAGCCAGTTTCTTAAACACAATTCTTCTATGACTGCTACTTACTTTTTTTCAAACTTTCATTGTCTCATTATCTCTGGCATTTACTAAATGCCTGTCTAGAGTTAAAAACAAATTTTATGTTTAGTCTGTGTCAAGTTATCATGGGAACACAAGGGAAAAATGAGAGAAAAACTCAAGGATGCAGACTCTGTGAAGAAAAAATAGTTGCATTCAATTGAAAAGGGAAGGCTGGCTTTTCTACCTCCTGCAGAAAGGTTAGCTTGCCTTGGCAGTGCTTCCTTCATGCTGCTGGGCAGGGGAAGCCACCACCTGTACCTGCTGCATGGTGACAGGTCTCGCTGCACGCACCGTGCCTGGCTGTGCTCGCACACCCTGCCTGGCATCCCGCCTGTGTCACCAGCAGCACGCTCACTGCACACAATGGGGACAAATTCCTCACAATGAAGAAAAGTTGGCTTCTCCCTAGGCCAGCACTTGGTCCAAATGTAGTAATTGCTTCAGAAATCTGGTCATTAAATGCAAGATGATTCTGCTGTATGATATGCGATTTAATGACTTCAGCTTTTTCCATGCTGCATGGATGCATTTGGTGAAGATTTTTAAACGCCAACAGCTTCTGCTAAGCATTAAAAATGCAAAGCATAATACAACAGGTGCAAAAGCAGTTCTTTAATGTTCTTGTGCTTTCCTCATGAGTTAGGTGGTTACAGTATATTCCAAGAGGATAAGCTGCCAGTTTAATATACCAGCCTAACTTCCACTGAGGAACTGTGAAGCAGCGATACATTATACAACTGCTAATTTTTCTTAACATTGTTTCTTCTGAGAAAGATGATTTTTCTTTGCAGAAGTTCTCTCAGCTATAATTTGGGTTTCTATTTCTCAAAAAAAGCAAGTTTTGGTCCTAAACAGATTGTAAGTAAAAAAATAATGAAGATTGTGGAAGGCAAGGAAAGCCAAGTGACAATTACATGAGCTTCAATGAGATTGCCAAGTCAGTCTTTCATTTTTCAGTCTGACTATTTTCTCGAGTATATTAAAAATATTTCAAGGCTGGCAGCTGAAGGCATAGAAGGAAACTCTCAACATCATAGAGCAGCCTCCAATTCCTTAAAATTTGGTATTGTAGAGAAGGAACTCACAAGGATATATAAAAGCTAAAATCTGTTACCCAAGAATAAGATTACAGAGTCTTATAACCACTCATTGTCTGTGAATACATTAGAATCTGGTTAAAGAAAAATAAATAGCCTATTATTAAAATTGATGGAGAGTACAGACTAACGGACAATACTCCTAGATGGCTATTATTTATTTTTTCCTAATACTGTACAGATATGTTTTAAAATATATATTCTAATAAAGGCAACAAAGACACTTTAATGTACATTTCATTATATGTTCTAATAACATAAATATGTAAACATTCATACAGTTTTCTAGTCATCTTGGAGCACACATAAAAATCATTTTCAAAGTTAAAATCAAAATCTCACTTAGGAATTTCATTTTCTTTAAAAACTATTAAGAATACTCATGAGTCACATCCATAGCTTGCTTCTAGCACAGAGCTATAATGTAAAGGAAGTTTCTTTTACTCTGTAGGGATTGATTCTCCCTTGAAGCCTGGATATAATCATTCCAATGCTACCTGAAGGATCAGTAGAGGATAGCACTTCAATTACAAGCAAGAACCTGGGCCAAAAAGGAGCTCTTGGTAATTCTCACAGTGCTCATTATCTTTGGCTTTCTGCCTTAACAACTGGCATGTACAATACCAGGTGTATAAACCTTCTGCGTGGTCGTTGTGTATGCTCCACACTTGACCTCACTTGGCAGAGCTCGGTCTCCTCCTCTGCTGCCTTTCACCTTGGGAAATCATTATATGGTTTACATTTACGTAAGGCTGATCCAAACCATTTCTTAATTACAAGCCTTTAAATGGCACCCTCTTTGCAAAGGTGTGAGTGGCCCCACAAGGGACAAGGAAAGAAAATTCCTTGCCCAGAACCCAGATTCTGAGCTATGCTCACCCTGATTTTTATAGTAAGAATTCTTTAACAGAGGTGGTGCAGCTGAAACAAACACCAGTGAGTGCTTTCCAATTCACTCTTTATATGAGCTCATAAAAATGACCTTTGTGTGAATTTGCCAGGGAAAAACGCATCTATCTATAAGATGTACAGATCTGGAGATGTCGAGAATATAAACTCAAACAACATTCTGGTTGTGCATCTGGCTTATATTAGTCAGCAGTACATGATGTGATAGTATAACAGAAGTAAAGAGCGCATGGAGGGATTCGAACGCTCAGTTACCACATCTGTCTCCCTGCATTATCATCATTAGAGTGTTTAGTGCAATTTATCTCCCTTTCCATTTGGAAGATTCATGTTCCCTCCTATGAACCGGGCATCAGCCCAACCATGATGGGTTGTGTCCACAGGGGAACGCCTTCACTTTGACACCTGCTAGTAGCCATCATCTGCCCAGCAAGCTCTGCTTGGCTTGTTTATGTTTGCAATATTTAGCCAACCAAGGAAGGAACCAGTGTGTGTTTTTCTGATATGGAAACAGGAGAGGAAACTAGGGGAAAGAAAGATAAAGGTATGTCCACTTTTCCACAGCTGACAGATTTTACAACTCTGACATACCAAAATTAACAAAACTGGGTTCTGCTTTTAATTAATTCTAAGTAGAGAAGCAAGATGCTGCTGGGCTTAAGGCTATTGGCTGAGGCACAAGAAATGAACAGTGAGTCATTTGCAATGGCCACAGTCTGACAGCGGACAAATCAGCTCTCCATCCCAAAGTTACCGAAGAACTTGAGTATTTAGACTTCATGTTCTTTTGCGCACAGATCAACTTTTACTGTGTTTTTGCCAGAATCCAGTACCCTGAGGCTCTGATCTCAACGAGGTCATCTGGTTATTATCATAATGCAAACTGTCCCATTGATGTCTCTGCCCTCAGGCCTAGATCTTACCAAAAAAACACATGTAGAAAGGAATTGAGAAAAAATACCTAGATAGAGGACAGAGAATTTTTCCTTTGGGTCAAAATTTCTATTATGTTAGAACCAAATTATTGCTAATTACAGCATAATGCAGAAAACTGGAGCTGGAGCAATTCCCTTTGTTCGGCTTCCTGGCATCGATGGCAAAATCAAAAAGTACTAAGTGATCAGAAGGTTCAGAATACTGTTGTCATGCATGTTGTTATATCTGAAAACTTCTTCTGGAGATGGTTGTTAAAATATGCTTTCAAGGAAGTTACAAGGATTCCTATTTTCTCAGGCTTCTACTCGGGAGGAGAATGTAGGAGGGTCTGCACTTCTGCTGAGTCTCATCTTACTGGGATGTGTAAGCGGGTGTGATTCCTGCAGTGTGCGTAGGAGTTCTCATGCGAGCTTTAATCTAGAAGCTGGCCTGTGCAGGCTGTGATGACACATCCAGTTGCAGCATACACAGATGTTAGATACAAAAGAAGTCTAATTTGAATCAAGAGATCTGGGTTCTGTTAGTGACTCTGCCATATATTTCCTGTATTGCTCTAGGCAAGGCATTCAGAGCCTGATCCAGTCACCATTTAATTCCAGAGCACCCCTTTGTCTGGCAGTACTCTGAGCTGGATTAGACTCCTAGCTTATCACTTTCCCAGGCTGTCCATACTCCTCAGGGGTATAATCTTACCTGCTCACTCCATAGGTGTCTGATATAGCTTAAACCATTTGCCTCTGAAGTGATTTGCTACTTAGGCATAGCATGAATATGCAATTGAACTAAATTCTCAATTCAGCAAAAGCCTAAACCTCTAATAAGCTTCAGTCCAGTAAACACATACTGGAGAATTTCAGGTTCTGTGTCATTTGGTGTCTATGCATACTCATTAAAATTCAACAAGGTAAATTATTTCATTGGAACTACTTAGGGGCCTAAGATGAAGCATACGTCGAAGTACCTTGCTCAAGGCCCTATTATCTATCATTAGCCATAGACATGTACTTAAAGTTAAGCATATCCTTAAGTGTGTTGCTCAATTCATCCCTAAAAGCATAATACTGATATGCTTTCCAGCACAGAAAATACATTTGAGCCTAATATACTAAAAGTAATCTACCTTTGATTATATGAAATGTCACAAATTATTAGTTTAATCTTTTTAATAAATCTAAAGAAACAAAGAAAATTTAAGGTCATGTAGCCCATACTAATTTCCAGGAATCTTGGTTACACCACAACCCCTCACTTTTACGTAACTCTGAAATCACAATACGGATGTGTATTTTGAAATAATTGTGTTGGTGGTCCCTTCGTGCTTTCTGAACATCTAACAGCTAGCTAAGCAAACACACATGACTGATTAAAAGAAGAAAGGGAACTATTTTTACAGGGACCATTAAACTTTAACTGCCATCTGGCAGGGAATGATTAGAGAAGATCAAAATTAAGGCAGTCAACACAAATACTGTGTGGATACCTCAGGGAATTAATGTGGATAGAAGACGGTGGACTTGTGGCTCTGTTAGGAGACAGACAGAGAAGGAAGTGGTGAACACATCCTTTATGACTGCTGCCCTAATGGCCACATTCACAGCAACAGAAGCAGAGAAAGAAGAAATCAAAACCACCTGGGAATAATCAGACGCTTGCTGTCATAAAGTAAGAAAGTTAAAGGATTATACAAGAGCCACACCATTCTTGTTCCCCAACAAGCCAGGAAGGAAATTTTTATTGTGGAGGTGTGTTGCAGTTGGCAGGTTATCTACTATCTTTACATAGGCATTTTAAATAGGGTCTGTAATAAATCTTTTAATTGAAAGGCTTTACAGAACACAGACCTGTGGTTGATCTAACTGAACACTGGATGTCACTATACACACTATTAGTCATTTTAGAGGCATTAAAAACACAGTCCAGTCATGAACTGGAGCAATCCAGACATGTTTTTTAAAAATCAGTTATCTTTAATTATTGTTATTCTAGAG
This sequence comes from Motacilla alba alba, assembly GCF_015832195.1. Classification (NCBI taxonomy): domain Eukaryota; kingdom Metazoa; phylum Chordata; class Aves; order Passeriformes; family Motacillidae; genus Motacilla; species Motacilla alba. Next base: position 21,611,965 of record NC_052022.1, on the reverse strand, counting down.
ATAGCAGTTTCCATGAGCCAAAGCTTCCAAGCTGCCTAGACATGCACCAGTCATTTTTTACAACTACTCAGCGGTGTGCCCTGGCAATGCTGCTGGTGGGTGTTTCCTAACAAGTGTACCTCGTCTGACTTCATACTTTAGGGGAAGAATTTGAGGTTTGTATAGAGAGATAATGGACTGGCTGTTCACTGCAACATCTCAGAGCTGAGACTCTGACCAGGCAGCCTTGTAACTTTGCTGTTATGGCTGGTAAGAAACAATCAAAATGCAACTCGCCCAAAAGTGCAACAGCCCTCCCATGAGGCAGCTCCTTGTCTGACTGTGCTAGAGTAGAACCTTCTTTTCAGCCCTCATGAGCTATTGCATTGGAAAACCTCTGTTCTCTCAAGCATGTGCCTTGAAGTTTTTCATTCCATGGCACTAATAACTCACACCTCTTCTGCCACTCTGCTGCACTTACCTGAGGACATTTTCTCAGGTATACAATTATTATGAGGGAGCACTTTTAGGAGATTTATCTTCCCTTATCTTTAGAGAAGATAAGGAATAGAAAAAAAAGTATCTCTGAGTCCAAGTGGTATGGAAAACAAATCAGCACCGACAGCCCACAAGGTCAGCTTAGCTGCTAAAAAGGCTAAGGACAGAAGACAGGTGAGAGGACGTAAAGCTTAGTTACAATTGATGAGTAAGGTACTGTGAAATTAGGCTTTTTTTTATTATTTCTTGAGCTCAATACAGTATTTTGATGTTATCAATAGCATAGGAAAAGCACATTAAGTATGTTTCAAAGCTCATGAAATCATGTCAACTGTACCCAATTTCATAAACATGCTGAACAACAAAATGATCAGAAATATACACATTAGTACTCTGAAATGTACAGCCAGTAGAAATGTTTGGTTATTTTAGACCTTGATCCCCAACAGAATTTTTCAAAATACTCATGGTCCTACTTGTTACACTGCATCCTTAAAATGCTAAGACTTTAAAAAATATTTGACTCTTCTGCACATTCTTAGATTCAACTTTTTTAGGAAGAGGTAAAATACAACTAGAAACAGCCTTAGGTCGTTTTTGCTTACAAAGAGAACAACTGACAATAACTTTCCTGATTTGCAAAAATACATTTCTATGCACAACATGTGAACAAAGGTCTTCCTAGTGCTATTCAGCCAAAACACTATGGGTGTCAAGGGTGTTGCAATTTTTGGTTTATTTTCCACGGATCCTGGCTGCACAAGAGAATATCTAGGAGTCAGAAACTATGACTGGAAACACATAGCTAGAAATTATGTAGCCTGAGTCTTATTTTATTTCAAATAGTATTTTCTGAGATATATGTTGGGCAAAATGTTCTTTTGCTTAACTGCAAAGTTGTATTTTAAAATTTGAGCATAGTTTTGAGGTGTTTAGTTGTGTCTTATAAAGTGATTTTGCTCTTTCCTAAGCTATTTCTAGCCTTTATACAGTACAGTGTAATTCTACTATCACAAGTAATCTGTTCAGGGGGCAAAACACAAGTCAAGTGCAGCTACAATATACTCATATGATACTAATATGATACGTATAATATATCAGTACATCTTATACAGAGCATTATCTGGAATAGTAGTTTTAATAAGCAGTATTAATGTTGTTGTACATATGTGCCATTTTACAAATAGGTGGGGGCAGAATATGTCTTACACAAAAATCTGTTGAGAACCTAGAAAGGAAAAAGCTGTGGTGCAAAAAGCAACATTCTATTCTTTTCTCACAACATAGTTCAGACACAAAGCAGTGAAAAAGGCACCTGAAAAAAGCAGCACAGCTCTGGTAAACTTCTGCAGTTTACTGTCTCAGCTTTGGTGCAGTAACCCGTTAAGACTGCTCAGAGTATATAAGAGCTTATGGCTCACTCCTGTGAACAAGGTGCAGAGCATTCATTCTCCACATGCAAAATTCCAAGCACTGAGCCAAACTGTAAGAGAAATAGAGTAGACATTTGTTGATTTTTTTTTAATAATACCCACAAGCATCTACAGATGTGATCCCATGTAATGAAGCATGTGGCCTTAAGCTGGAATTATTTGCAAACAGCAGGATCTCCTGGCAAAAGAGATGGCACTTGCTGTGTTATGAAAGCTGTCCGTCTAAAACCATGTTTGGCTAGCACCTATGCCCTGTTGAAATTGGCATAGATAATTTTGAGTGGGAACAATGCCAGCACGACAGATGGGAATGAATACAGGCATGCCAGAGAACCAGGATGTTCATTGAGTCTGAGTATTAGGGACAGAGTCTTTTCCAAGAATTTAGAAGTGGCAGGCTGTCCAGAGTTTCTCTACTTTAGGTACGAAATGTGAGAAGATATGATCTCTTTTGTAACTATGAGCAAAATCAATTACAATCACTTAAAAATAGATCATCTGAGCCATACAAAGCATGACAGTAGGCAGCTGAAGTAGAGCAACTTTTTCTCTGGGTTCAGACTGGCACCAAGTCCTAGAGGGCAGAACCTGTGCGTGGGAGTCAAAAGGATTCCACAGTTTTTCTTCTAAGTGGTTCAGAGTGAAAAGCTTTCAGATGATAATGAATATTGTTCATTTGTACACCGCCTTTCAGGCTGTGAGCTCAAAGCAATTCGCAGGGATACGAGAATCTAAACTCATAGCTGAGAGGTGTGTTATTTACAATTAAGCAGATGAACTTTGCATGTATTAATGGGCTGTAGTCCAACTCCCCTTCAACCAGGGATCATCAACTGGATGTAGAGCCTCTGTGAAGAAGGTGGAGGAAGGCAAAATCCTTCTGCCATAGTCCTGTGTACCCTGCTTTTGCTCTTTATGTGGCACAAATAGTCATAACAGATCAGTTATCCAGAACACTAATTTAGTCTCCAAACAAGATTTACTAATTCCTGCAGGGTTTTTTTGAACACTGAAGAGCTACATTTCCTATTTCTCTTTTCAGATTATGAATGGCCAAAATGTATTACTCAAAAAGACTTGTCCAGGATCATTTATATAATTCTGGGAAACAGGAAAAACAACAAATCTGAGAAAAAATGCTTAGGGATTTTTGTTTAAAAGCTAAGAATCTGGTGTTGCAATTTTCCCTGCACAAAAAGCCTGTATTTCCAGAAGAGCCCACTAAGAAAACATTCTTTCATTTTGGATTTCTTCAACTTCAGCTATAAAAATTTATGGATACTTCTGACAAAAATGGCTCTAATTTGGGCAAAGTCTTGGCTGTCTATACTGTGTAATATAAGAAAGGTGTTAAAATCGGATTGCCAATGTTGTGCTCTAAACAGTGCAACCAATAGTGTCAGCTTACAGCTGAACTTTGTTTTCTGTTCAAAAGGTGTTCAGTACTGTTAGCAGCATAAAAAGCATCACTGAATTTATTTTCATTTAATCCGGTGATATTTTGTGACCTAGACATCCACGTGTGTGTTATCCATGAACTGGCTGACCATTTCAGGTATGGGCTGCTTTTGCAATACAGCCTTGGGAATATCATGAGTCATCTGAGTAAGAAAACTTAGTTATAGTTTACTTAAAGGAGTTTATGCTCCAAAGTAATACATGAAGAGGTATATTCATTCTAAATGCTCTGAATCTTCTGCATTTATAAAAATTAGTTTGATTAAACATCAGTAGATTTTTTATTACAGCTTTTCCTCAAAAATCAATTTCAAAAAAATATTAAGCAAATGCGTAATAATAATTTTTAAACACATGAGAGTTCACCCTGAGTGTTGCAATACCGACACACACAGTGTAATAGATGTGAAGCATAAAGTGAAACTATTTGTGAACCTGACATTTCCTTCCACTTTAAGTTACATTGCAAAGGTTAATGGTTGGACTCAATATCCTCTGAGGTCTTTTCCAACTTAAAAAATTCTATGATTGTATGAAACATAAATAAAAGTTACATTAAAATAGGGAATCATAATTTTGTAGAAAAAAATATATTTTTTGCTGACATATAAAATTAATTTTAGAAGTACAGGATTGTCTTCCACCTTGTGACATTCTGGGTTTTACAAAAGGCTGGGTGTATTTTTAATGTTTACACTGTTGTACAGCATCGTAAAAGTAACCAGTAGAACCTGAATGCTAGACAATAGGGCTTGTTATCCAGAGGGAAAATAGCTCTACCAGTCTTTTCTGGCAAGGTTTCTTGGAGCCTTGGTGTCACTTGCCACCAGAATCCAACAGCTAGAATGAAGATGAGCTTGCCTCTTTTCAATGCTGAATTTCTGCTGAAGCAAAATGTTTTTCCTCTTGACAACATTCCATTTGGACATGTATGGCTATGGTGTAGCAGACCCTACTTATATAATCTTTGTGATATTTAACACAGATCTTAAAGACCCAAAAATTACATGACAAGGATTATAATGATTTCCCGTTCAAACTTCATGAATGTTATCAACAGTATTAGCACACATTCCAAATCTTGCCAAGTATGAATACAGTAGCCACAGTTTGTGGCTAATGTCATCCATTTCTAGGACTTGGGTGTTAAAATAATCAATGGAATGTTGAGCAGAATGCTCTACAGCCTAAATTAGCTCTACTTTGTTAATTGCCTCCTGCTCTCCACTCTAAAAAAGCCATTGAGACTATAAAAAACCAAACTTTAGGAAAAAAATGCTTGGGTAAGCACTCTCGGGGACAAAGATCACTGAAGAGACAGTTTCTCCCTTTTCCTTGTAAAGAAGTTTGGAATTTGGAGAAAAAACTTTGTCATCTGTATTCCCATGAAAAATCTCTTATGATCCAGCCAACTCTGCAATTAAAACATTACTTATGTCAAAATTGGCCAACTACTAATAATCAGTAAGGTAAACAGATATTAAGAGAGTGCTACCAAGAGAATTTCTACTAAAAGCAGAGCCATCCAATAATGGCTTTGTTTCTTTTTTCCAGAGCAAAAATGGTTTGAATACTCTGGAGTGTATTAATTCTGCTCTATACATATCTTCTTTCCACAAGCCATTGCTCCAGTTCTATGAGTCCTGAATAGGAAGATTCAACCACACAGCTGCAAGTGGAAGAGGTAGAACTGAAACATGGCCCAGGCTGTGGAAAACACTGAAAACCCCTGACTTTGTAAATCAATATCAATCAATGCCCTGCAAAGTACATCATAAATCTGGATGTTCAAGAGAGCTAACCCTGAGGTAATACACCTTAAGTTTTAAAATATTTCACAACATTAGGATAATCTCAGGAGGCCTTTGATCCAATTTCATCCTTTGGGGGTGTTCCAACAATTAAGAGTGATTGGAATATATTGGTTTTCCAGATACATCTCCTCTTCAAAACAGATTTAAAAAAAAAGACTAGTGTGAGTGTGTGACATGATTTGAGTTAATAATCCTCTGCTGGGAGATAAAATTTAACCTGAAGGAATAGGTTTCGATCTAGCAGCAGAACATTTTATTTAGGCTTTGGACAATGGGATTTCTCTTAACTAGCCAAGATTTCTCCTTCAGCAAATACAGAACATTCAGATATAGACATTCATCTTTTATAAGTTATTAATAATAAATGTTGAATTCTGGCAGACCCTCCAATGCAAAGCACTCAGGACATGCTCATTTATTTAACATTGCATAGGATTGTACTTGCTCAACTGAACCAGTATGCAGCTACCATCATTTGCCTGTACCTGGAGGAAAACCAACCTGTATCTATCAGGCAGGCATTCCAGTTTATGGGTATTGTTCCCAGTTGCCTTATTACCTGCTTTCTGGACAGATATAAGGTTTGATAGCACTCTAAGAAGTCACCAGAAAAATGCCATTTGAATGCAACATCCATTCAGCTGATACTTGTGTGTGGTAACATTCAGAGCCTGATACGTGTAGATACCGATTCATTTCAGGGTTATAAAGTGAAAGTTCATGTCACTGTAGGACTGATGCGTGGATCCATCAGTGAACCCAGCAAATGAGCTGCTTGGCAGTGAGGGTGAAACAGATGTTTCTTTTCTTAAAATAAGGACAAAACTACTGGGAGAAGCTTTATGATTCCAGGAGAGGTTTTTTAGAAAGCTTGGACAATTTGGGATTACCTTTTCTCTTTCCTTTCTGGGAAAGGAGAAGGCCATACTGGTGGAACCACAGCTCGTGGTCACTTGCTGTTCTTACTGCCCTAAGTAACAAAAGTTAGTGACACAAACCTAGCTCAGCAGCAGGGAATTGTAAGGCCACAGGAGCTGTGGGAGAAGACTGGCTCTTCAGGCACAATGTACTGTGCAATCATCTGCACTCTATCTTCCTTGCCAGGGACAAAATGAGGAGAATACCTCCTCTGGCATCCTTGGCTGCTGCCCACATGCATAACTGCTCCTGATAGGGAGAGACAATTGGAAAACTGAGAACCTACTCAAAAAGATTTTCAGAAATGTGGTGAGCAACTAGAAATAACACTGTCTTTAGTGCACTGATGCCCTTCCTTAGGGACCTACCAGCAGGTCAGCCATAGGATAGGAAATGGTGTGAGATTAACAAGTGTTTCTTTATGAAGAGCTTCTTGAATTAAACTCAGCCTGACCCCCAGAGATCAGTAACAGCTCTTCAAAATCCTCCTGAAAGGGACAACTGAGTCACATTCACAATACAGTATCAGATGTTATGCCTTAAAAGCAACAATAAAACAGTGTTTAATAGTGGTTTTGACACGGCTCACAACAAATGGCTTGTGAATGCATCTTTTAAAAAACATTCTGGGGCGGGAATTGTGACAGAAGAGAGCACTTCTTTTGTGAAAGAACAGGGTTTCTGTTTAATGTGGTTTTGAGTCTGTGTGACTTTGTGCTGTGTGTACACAGGAGAGTGATTTTCACTTTCTTCTCCATTCATGAGAGCTGGGGGAAGATTTGTTTCATGCCTGGAGGTCCAGACCTCCAGTTTCCCAAGGAGAAAGCACGTCTCTAACTGCTGTGCTTCCTTCTTAGAGGAAGTGAATTTCTTTGTTGCAGACACTCTGCTGGCTGCTGCACTTCCTAAGGTGAAGTACCCATCTTCACAAACGGGGAACTCTGAATGTCACTGTGCAGCAGCATGTCACATCGAAGTGATTCCAACACTGCAGCATTCACCTCTACTCTATGGTTTTATTCATGGCGATGGAAATACTTATTCCCACAATAGCATACGGATTGGATTTGTTTAAATGAATGAATGGAAAGTTCTGCCTAACCATTAAAAGGTTTTGCCATTGATATTTATTTCTTAGTGTTTGTCTATGGAAGAACCATGCTGCAGACACTGCAGATCTGCCCATGCACCTCAGTTCCCAAAAAATATGTTTAAGCTGTGACAAGGAAAAAAACTAAAAGACCAGAACCACTGGCTTATAATCTCTTTTGCTGGCCTTTTTACAGACTGAATTTTTACTGCCGTTACTAAGACTCTGGATGCACACTGGAGCCAAACCAAGCTTGCTGCTGGATTGAGGCAGGGAGCAGAAGGCTGAGAAATTCAAATTGTGCGGTTGCCTCTCACCTTCTGACCTACAACTGACGTCTCTCCCCTATACCTACACATCAGAAGACACTGCATTGTAGGTTATAAAAGCAACATTATGGTTAACACTGGTAAGCAGCTGCTGAAAGCACCTATTGATCATGTTTGTTAGGGTTGTTCAGGTTGCTGATATGGAGCATGTCTCAGCTTTGTGGCACCTGTGGATTAACCAGTGACAGCAACATCAACTGTCCTGTAAATTTGCAGGAGTCCAGCGCCCATCCTGAGACTGTTCCCATCCCTAAGTACAGACACAGCCCCTTACTTGGTCCACTGGAGACCGCTTGCAGCACACGATTTTAGAATTTATATTTATGGCGCAGATTGTATCCAATGAAAATCGTGCAACTCAGATAAATGTTTTCCAGTGTTTTAGTCACAACGTCGATTTTTTTCAGCATCTTTACTAGTTGGCACTAATTGCACTTACAATAGCAAATGACCATTAAAATAACGATCCCGTTATCAAATGAAAAACATCAAAGCACATGTAAGCGATTAAAGCGGGAATCTGGGGAACACATGCTCAGCTCAGTGAAGATAATCCCATTTCGGTTAATCTTGATTAAAAAGGATTCTTTCGTTACTTGGCTGTGAATCTGCTCATCGTGCAGAAATGACTAATTGAACAGTAGGGGCTTTTTGCACACAACCGGTGTCCTCGGACGCGCCCCCTTTCCCTGCCGTGACCCGAGCGCCGGTGGGAGGGCGCGACGCCAACGCTGCGCCAGCGACACCGACACGGGCGCGGGCACCGACATCGGCACCAACACGGGCACGGGCATCGACATCGGCACCAACACGGGCACGGACACCGACATCGGCACCGCCTTTGGCAGCGCCGCCCTCACGGCCGGGCCGAAGCGCCCCCGCGCGCGACGGGCGCACTGCGGCTGCGCAGGGAAGCGGCGCGCGCCCCACACCCCCCGCGACCGCCAATGGCGCCGGCACAAAGTGACCTTGGCCGCGCTCCGCCCCTTCCGCTGCCCGGCCCCGCCGCGCCTGCGCACAGCCGGCCCCGCCCGCCCCTCCGTCGGCCCGAGCGCGGCACCGCAGCGGTGAGAGCCGCGCCACTCGCGCCATCCGCGCCCATCGCCGCCCCCGCCCGCCGCACCCTCACCCTCTCCCTCTCCCTCTCTCCGCAGAGACGCCGGATCCCAAGCCCCGGAACGCCGCCAGCTAAGATGTTCGCTTGCGCCAAGCTCGCCACCTCGCCCTCCCTGGTGAGTGGGGGTGCGCGGGGGGCGCCTGCGCTTCGTCACCGGCCCCGTCCGTGTCGGCGGCGGCGGCGTCGGTGACGGCCGCGGGGCGATCGCGGGTCGGGCGGGCCTCCGAGCCCCGCGGCAGCGCCCTGGGACGAGCCCGTACCGAGCGCTGGCCGCCCGAGAGCGAAGGAGTGGGGGTGGGGGTCGGGCAGGCTGCGGCAGGGCCGCGTTCTCCTTCCTGCCTCCTTGGCGCGGCCGGGGCCCTGTGCCAAGCTGAGGGGCCTTCGCACACGAGCGGCGAAGGAGGGGGAGGTCAGCGCAGCCCGCAGCTCCTGGGCCTACTGCGCTGCGTGCCTCCCTGTAGGTCAAACTCCAGCCTGTTGCTTGTCCTGTGCAAGGCCGGAATTCTTTGCCCTTGCGGAGATAAAAGACTGCCCTGTATGAAAATGCCCTCTCTGGCCTGCAGAAGGTCTCATTTTGCATGGTTCAGGCCCAGGTTTCCCCTGCAGGAAGAGCTTTGTGCAAGAGCCGATATGACCTTAGACTGCTGGGAGCCCAAGGACACATGCAGGCCGCTTGTGAAAAAGGATTCATTCATTTGTGCCTCGCTAAATTTAGAAGTCTAGGTTACATCTGTGCATTTAACAACTTCGAAAATAATTTTGATGGCTTTTATTTGTTCATTTCAAAATGTGTTTCACTGCTTCCTGGTCGGTCGGGATTTTTTGTCGCTGTTTTGCTCTATTTTCTGTCAGCACATTGCATGTATATGTTCACGGAATGGTGTGGCTATTTGCTATGTATCTTCTGAAAACTGTGTTGTCAGATTGCATGGCAGTGCTTGCTTCTGTGTCGTTTATTGTATATCCAGCTGTTCAGAGATTGCTGTCTCTCAAGGAAGACAAATGGCTTACTGGCTAATAGTCGTACTGTCTTAAAGACTATTGTATGGAACAGCTGTGATCAAATGTTTCATTTTTTTACAGTTTTTTTTCCTCCTCTTACAGATCCGTGCTGGATCAAGAGTCTTGTACAGACCAATTTCGGCATCTGTGTTGTCTAGGCCAGAGGTCAAGAATGGAGAGGTACCTTATAAACAAAATTCTGTATCTTCCTAAATTACCTGGTGAGCCTAAATGTCCTCAACCTAGAGTTCACTTGTACTAACTCAAATACCTACAGTGTGAAACTTGCTTTAAGTCAAACACCTAATAATACTAGTTGCTGTCTTGCTCTTCCCCCTGAGAAGTCTTTCACATTTAAAGTTGGTACTTTCAGGTGGAACAAGTAACATTCTGAAGCTTATGACTTACACTCTCATCACTCTGAAGAATAAGTAGACACTGGATCCAGTATAACTTTTAAATCTGCATAATAACACTATCACATGCTCTTTTGTCTGAATATAATGATTTTTCATGCTTTGTTTTCTTAGGGCAAGTCAACAGTTATTGGGGCCCAAAATACTGTCTCCCAACTAGCACTTCGGGAATTCCAGACTAGTGCTATCAGCAGGGACATTGACACTGCTGCCAAATTCATTGGTGCTGGTGCAGCCACAGTAGGTGTGGCTGGTTCTGGTGCTGGAATTGGAACAGTCTTCGGTAGTCTAATCATTGGTTATGCCAGGTAATCAATATCTCTCTTTAAAAACTATTTAATTGTATGCAGATGTATCTTGAGACAGCTGAACTGTAGAAAAGATAATGGCACTGTAATAAATTCTGTTAATGATTACTGTTACTGATACACATGGCTGAAGAGAATCTTATGAAACTTTACCATATTCATCAGGATGGCTCTGTTGTTAAATTCAGAACTTTGTACACTCTTCCTGGAGGAGAGCCATGAAAGAAATTGCATCACTAGACTTGGTTGGTCTTTTGGTCACTGAAGTCCAGTGTTTGAGCATTCAGTTCCAGAAATGAAATAAAAATCCAGCCTGTATCTTTCCCCATGTAAGAGGAAAAGTCCTAAATAGTCTTCATAGTTTGAATCATTGTTTAGGAATGGATGTTTTCTAACACATTCAGCTTTGCATCTCAGAATATGCAGTTATTTTAGCAAATGAGTTATCATTCCTTCTAGAAATCTGAAGCGGGCAAAGGTGAGGATTTTGTAGTAGGGATGAACTTTCAGGTAATTTTACAACATTCCTGTAGTAGTTCACATGACATCATGGAAGAGCAGAACTGATACAGGCATAAAAGAGGTTTCATGTTCTTCACTACTTTTTCAACCAACTAAGTGTTAACTTCTTAATAAAGATTTTTAAGCCTTATTGAAGACAAGGAAGCTCGTTTTCCACTTGAAGAAACAAGTGTTTTCAGTACAAAATTAAGATATGGAGTTTTGAATTTGACATAAATATGTCAATAAGCAGTTGTAGAACATTGCTTCCTCGTTTTATATTGGAGATTTTCTCCTCGTACTTCTTGAAGGCGTATTCATTTCATTTTTGCAACAAACTGCTGCAACTTTTTTTTTTGGTTTTTTTTTTCCTACTCTTAAGTGGTTTCAGTTCCTGTATTTGCCTTGAGAGCTGGTTAAAACAGGATAAACATGAAATTCCTTGGGAGTATGGTTCTCATGTCACAAACGTGAAACAAATTTCTAAATCAGACCTGAGTCTAGTCTTAACTGCCAACTAATCTGTCTTCTGTGAAATCCTTGCAAAAAGTTGCTTAGATTTGTTGGATTTTCCTGTTACAGAATCTGTAGCAAGGAACTGTAAGGTTAAACTGCATGAAAAACGTCTTAATTGTAAGGATCAAAAGGACTTACACCTTCTCTTTCTTTTAGAAATCCTTCTCTGAAGCAGCAGCTGTTCTCATATGCTATCCTGGGATTCGCCCTGTCTGAAGCTATGGGTCTCTTCTGTCTGATGGTTGCTTTCTTGATCCTGTTTGCCATGTGAATGGAGATCTGCCTGTAATATTGGCATTGGAATGTAACTGCATTTTATGGGACTCCCAAAATGTTGGTGTCATGGAAATTGATGCTATTTCCAAAGTCATTTCATTAAAGATAACAACTTTAACTGTCAACTTGTTGCCTTCATTTATTGTCTCTCTCACTAGGGTATCTGGAAGATGACATTTTATAATTCAGTCTCCATGGATTGCTCCTGATAATGACATATTGCACAGCACTCTTCCAGTCTAACATTTTATTTATTAAAATTGATGTGGCATACACTTTAAAGATCAAAGGGTGCAGAGATTAATTGTGCAAGGCTGTACTGTTGGCCTTGTTCCTTCACTTGTGTTTCTGTTCCTTCCTAAGCTAGCTGACACACACCTTCTGGCACCTCTTGACAGAAGGAGCCAAACAGAAATCCATGAAAGTGATAGGACACTTCGTATCAGTTTTCAGCACACCAGATATTTTGATTACCAGGGTAGGTTTTCCACTTGGATCTGACCAGTGTCCCCATTGAGCTCAATAAGCAACCGCTTTAGTATGGTCCAAGGCATTTGGTTGTGATACATGGACATTATATTATATTTACTTACTGCATTTTTGGCATCACCTAATTCAAAGAGAGAGCTTCCAGCTTTTCAGTTTTGTAGTCAGCCTTGCATTATCTCACACATTCTTTGAAGAGCATTAGGATTAAAGCATTTTGGTTGAAAAAAATAGCTGCAGTATCTACTTTTGCTTCTCTTGTTGCAGTCTAAAGGCATTTATGGTGTCATCTATACTTGGAGGAAAGCACTGTGTGATACTATACTTACCAGGTGGGGGGGTTGATAGCATCTCATCCAGAATACTAAATAATCTGATCACATAACAAAAAAAGTTGAACTTTGTAAGAATGTAAGCCAGCCTTGTTAAATGTATTGTCGTCCTCCTGTTAAGTAATTACTGAATTGAATATAGAAATTTTTATTGGAGGAAATGGAGAAATGATTAATGACTCAGATAAGTGTAAGGTGTGGGTAAGATTTTGTTTTAATCTGAATTAAAAAGTACCAAGTGGGTATTCAAAGAGATATGGTTTAGTGGACTTTGGTCTACTTTAGTTTATGGCGGACTTTGCAGTGTTAACAGTTGGACTTAATGATCTTAAAGGTCTAAAACACCTTTCCTTAAAGGTGTTTCCCAACCTAAATGATTGTAGAATTTGTGTAGCAAAATTCTAGAATGTAGCACGAGAAGTAACTTCCCCCACATGTTCTTTGTAGACAACAGTAATTTCTAATAAAGAGAATGTTCTTTTATATATGTGAATTTCAGAAGTGTAGAATATGAAGCAAATTAGTAGCATTAGAACAGCAGTAGTAGTGTCTTACATGAGTAGATCAGGGAGGGGGAGTTTTGAGCAGTGAGAGGGGGTAGGAGGGGAAGCATATTGCAGGTATCTTCCATGCGGTCTATGCTCATGTAGTGGTGATTTTAGGGACTTGCTATTACCCATTCTTGGAAGCCGCTGATTTGCAAAGCTGACAGTGCATTTGTCCTGGATGAAAGGTATTCTAGTCTCTAAATTTCACCTGTGTATTTCTGTCATGGTAGGTGGTGAACCTTTTTCTTTCAGTACAGCAGGGATCTCTAGAGGCATCTGAGGTGGCAGTCTGTATTTCCTAAACTCATGGACAGTCCAGTGGACTAGCTTAATTCAAGCTTCAGGTTTCAGTATCACTGGGATTTGGCCAAACAGGCATCTTCAGATTTGTCTTGGACAAGTCCAGCTCCAACTCTGCTAATTTGACTTAGGAATTTGTTTGCATATAAAATGTTTCTGCTAAGTTGTAATGGTGTTTGGTGTCAATAGAAGACCTGGCTGAATTATTGCTCTGTAACTTCACTAAGAAACCCACCTGAGTCACCGTGAGTTACTTGACTCAGGTTTGAATAATGAGTTTTGGATTTACATCCCATCTTTTACCACCCTTTCAACATGAACCCTTTTTCTGGTGATGAGCCTTGCCTAAAAGGCAGTGGACATCTTTGGTGATCCTAAATGTGGATGTGAAGGTTGTTTTAGTAGTAGCATCTCCCCAAGCTTTTTGCCTTTTAACTCGCTCTGAGACTGGTGAGCTCAGGCCAAACTCAAACAAAATGGCTGTTTGGTTACACCAGTCGTGCAAGAATCAGATCTGGCTTCTACAGATAAAGATCGAGGACTTTCAAACCTCAACAAACCTTCACACAGAGGATTATCCTCCTTAAAGACTATAAGGGGCTTAGAGTTAATGAGTGATGGGCAGATACTGACAGGTGAACTACTACAGGGCACATGGAATGCCTTTCCAACAGAGCTTGGTCAATTTGAGTGGTCTGACAGAGAGTATCCTGAGTTTTCCTAAAATGCTCACAAAAGTAACAATTATAAATGTGTAAAAGACTTTTTTTCTTACAAAAAACCTCCAACCCAGTCTCTTTGCCTTAATAGGGCAGCAAGACCAAGGTCTCTTGATCTTCCTGTAACAGTTTGCATCAGGAAATCTTCCTGTAGGTCAGAGAAACCAAACTTAAGTTTCATGACGTGTTACTGTAGGCTTTACTTCCCCAAAGCCTTTTTCTTCTGACATGGACCATGCTGAACTTAGGGATGGTCAGCTCATGAAAATTTGTCTTGTAGGTTCTCCAGATTGAAAGACTGACTGTTCATGTTTCATTGTTGAAGATGAAGCCAGCTAAAGCAGAGATCTTCACTGACTCTGAATAACTCTTCCAGGAGATCAGACATCACACCACCTCTGAAATAGCCATGTTATAATGGAAAATGAAGGAAACGTTAAAGTTACCAATTACGCTCTTAAGTTACTGCTGCAGGTAGAAGTGATTCATCCTGTGCTGCAGGTAAAATTGAACATCCTGCTGCTGTTTTTTCCCTTTTCCTGCTTTCCTTTTCTTTGTTTTTTGCATAAATTTCACACTGAAGAAAGGCACCTGTAGTTCAGTTTTTTAGTCCAGGCTTAGGACTGCTGCTGCTATGTCATGGTGAAGCTAAACCATCAAAAAATAGTGTTTCCAATACAGGTCTAAGTTGCTCTCTGGAGAAAGAAGATCTCTCTTCCTATCTTCTGCATGTACAATCGAGTTCTTGCCACATGCTACTTCAAAGAATAATTCTACCTTTAAGTAAACAGTGTACTTTTATGAAGTGCTTTCTATCCTACCATGTCTTAAAGAACTTTGCTGTACAGTGCTGTACAGTGTGCACCAAAACCATACACAAGAAAATAAACATACCATACTGTCTTGTGCAAGTTCAGAGAAACTCAGCCAAAATGCATTTTACGGGAATTGATACTACTTCGTTTTGAGGTACTTTCTTGTTATGGCCTTGCACTCTCTCAGATCAGTCTCAGAACAAGAGGAAATGATGCACATGCACAGAAATAAAAGCTCCACGTGTGATTCAGAGTACACACTGGCTAAACCGTGTTGCCATATAGAGTTATGCTGCTTTTTTAACAAATCCAAAATTCTTTTAGTTCCTCCTGTGTAAAATATAGGCGTTTGCCATTATTCTACAGTGCTGCAGCGTTTTTGATACATTAACCACGGTGAATGTTTAGCACACCCACGGCTTCAGGCACACACCTCGCTCCTGCCCTGACATGGGGAATCTCGCCAGTCCAGGGCTTTGGAGCGCTGATTATTCCAAAAGTTGGATGTGACAGGCGCATGAAGTTTGCCGCTGAGCGAAGCCTTGCAGCGGTTTATTCACTACGTGGTGCCTGCTGTCCTCAGCTGCCGGCCCTCCTGCAGATCCTGTCGCAGAGGACGGGCACCTCATGCTGAGCCGCCGCGGCCGCAGCAATCCTGTCCCTCCATGCGAGCCGTGCCCGCCGCGCCGAGCGCGGACGAGGCCAGCCATGCCATGCCGTGTCCATGCCATGCCATGCCATGCCGTGTCCATGCCATGCTGTGCCCGGCCATGCCATGCCATGCCGTGTCCATGCCATGCCATGCCGTGTCGATGCTGTGTCCATGCCATGCTGTGTCCGTGCCATGCCGTGTCCATGCCATGCCGTGTCCATGCCATGCCGTGTCCATGCCGTGCCGTGCCGTGTCCATGCCATGCCGTGTCCATGCCATGCCGTGCCGTGTCCATGCCATGCCGTGTCCATGCCGTGTCCATGCCATGCCATGCCGTGTCCATGCCGTGTCCATGCCATGCTGTGTCCATGCCATGCCGTGTCCATGCCGTGTCCATGCCGTGTCAATGCCATGCCGTGTCCATGCCATGCCGTGTCCATGCCGTGTCCATGCCGTGTCCATGCCGTGTCCATGCCATGCTGTGTCCATGCCGCGGCCCGGCCGGGGTCGCTGTGGGGAGCGGGCACTGGCCCCGCCCCCGCGCCGCGTGACCGCCCCGCCCCGCCCCGCGGAGGTGTCAGCGCGGCTCTCGCGAGAGGTGACGGAAGCCCGCGGGGGACCCGGCCTTTAATGTGCGGTCCGGCGGCGTTGCGGGTGAGTTTGTAAACACGGCCCGGCCCGGCTCGGCCCGGCGCGGCGGCTCCTCCTCCCTCCGCGCTGCGGCGGCGCCGGCCGGGCGGGGGCGGCGGGGCGGGAGCGGCACGGCGCGGCACGGCGCGGCGGTGGGCGGGGGATGCCCGGGAGGCAGTAACATGGCGCCGCCGCTCCTCTCCGCGGCAGCCCCCTCCCCCAGCGCGGCCTGCGGCTCCCGCCGCCCCTAGAGCGGGGTGGGGCGGCCCGGCCGGCGCCGTGGACGCCGGTACCCGCCCGGAGGTAGGGCCTGGCGGGCGGCCCGGGACGCGGGGCGGCCAGGCGGGCGGGTGGGTGAACGGGGCTGCGGCGCGCCCGGGAGCGGGTGCCCCGCGGGGGCATCGCCGGCAGCCGCCCCGGGCCCGGCCCGCGGCGCGGAGGGCGGGAGGAGGGGGCGGCCGGGCCTCGCCTTTCCGCCTCGCCTCTGCCCCAGGGCGGCCTCCGTCCGCATCCATCTTCCTCTCTGAAGGAGAACTTGCTCCGTGCCGGTGCGGAGAAGGGTACGGGTGTGCGGGATGCCGGGCGAGGGGGTAAGAACAGCTATTCTGCGCCAGGTCTTGGCCTGCCCGGTGTTTGGCCATGGAGCTGAACCTCCTGGACCAGTTGCCTCGTTGGCTTTGCCTGTTATTGTGCATAATGCCTCTCGAGTTGTCAAAGAAAAGGTCTCTGAAGCTTTCACGTGAAAAAACATGTCACAGCCCCTCAATTAGTGATAGTTGCACGGTGTTTAAGGCACAAATGTTTTCTGTCAAGATGTAACGTCATGTTTAGAGTTAGGAGAAATGCGTGCTGCCATGTTGCTTCTGCAGTCTTGCTCATTCTACAGCGTTTTTCATCCCTGTTTTTGGGGGGAGATCCATTAGTGTGTCTCTATGCCCTGTTCAGGCACTCTATGTCCCTCACTTGATTTTTGTTCTGTTGCTCTCTCCCAGAGGTGTTTGTCTTCTGGTAGTGATACTGTCACCGGTTTTCTTGTGCTGAAATGAGAAATTTGAATAATCTGAGCATTCTGAATCATCCCCTGCTTTCCAAACAGTGACCACAAACATGGCTGAAATGTGTTTTATTTGCCACCTTTTAAAGCAGTGGTTTTGTTTTCTGTTTGACATATTCTGCTCATGGCGGTGAGTGTCACATCCACACTTCTTGCTGAGCATAAAGCCGGGTAAGAGGTAATAAAAACAAATGTTCTGAAGTTTGGGTCATAAGACTGCTAGGCCTGGTTAGGCTAAATTCAGCACAAACCGATGGGATTGGAGCAGTCCTAGTGGTTCTGGTCTTCTGCCAGTGTTCCAGGTGGAATTTCTCCAGCCATCCCCTGAAACAGGTTGCTGTCTGTTAATGGGCATCATTTCAGAGGGACAAACTGTAGTCCAGTTTGGCATTCACTTGAACTAACTCTGAAGTGTTTATAATTATGCAGAATCAAAATTGTCAACTTGTCTTGTTAAAAAGATAAACAATATTTTGTCAGGGAGGGGTTGTTATACGATGCCTCAAAAGAATTGTCAAATAATAGGAAACCTTAATGTGTGCATAGAGTGAAGCAGCTCTTTTGGAAATCCATTGGGATTTTATGTTTCAATACTGACATTGTATGCTAATGCTTAATCAAGTAGTTGAGCTTTTGATCTTCTTTACAATGTAGTTGATATTTCTACCCTGACTTGAATTCTACAGACATTAATATGTTTGGTAGGTCTTTTTCCAGAACCTTCTAGACTATGCAGTATCTGATATAAGATACTTTCAGATCTTAAATTTCATCATACATACTTTTATCAATAATCTTACTTTTCATGCTGCTTTCCTTTTGTGACCATGTTGAACAGCATGAAGTATGGTATTATCTTCATTCTTGTTTCATTAAATTTTGAATGGGCCTAGTGCTGAAAATTCCTATTCTGTTATCAGCTTTTTTTTTCTTCAATTCTTAAGTAACTTAAAGTTACAAATGTACATTTTTACCTCTGTGAAGGTTTCCTAACTTAAAGTTATTTATAGTATCAACATTCTTAATGGTTTCTTGACATAGTCTTGAGTTTCTGTGTAAAAATTATGCATTTTCTATTTTCAAAGGAGCAAATGTGATTCAATACTTTTAACTCTTATTTTAATTCTGAATAGATTTCAGGTTACCGTTGTTCTGCATAACCAGACTGTACTTGTTTATCATGTAATATGCACTCTTAAGGAGGCTTTGGGTATAGTTAGTGACAAAAATATTGGTCAATATTTAATAATATGTAATGAATGCTTTTTTTCACATTTATGCTGTACTGTTTTCAGCTTTGTTCAGTGTCAGCTTCAGTTCAGCCTGAGAACTTTTCCATTAGCTTCATGTCAGATAAGAGCTTTGCTTAAACACGGCGTTCCAAGCAATATATTATGTTTCCTTCCTCGGTAAATCCAATGGTCATTTATGTAAGTGCTTATAAGAAAGAAAAAGACTGTTCTATGTTATTGAGCAAGAGGAATTCTGTAGTGAGATGTTTCATATATTTGAAGATTTTTAGAATTAAATTCTTAATTATTTAATTCAATTTTAGACTTTAGGGATGCAATCTAAGAAAATGTGAAAATCAAGTAACTTTTTGGTAAGCTTGGTTTTTTTTAATTCTGTTGAAACAAGTGTAGAAAAGTGAGGTTGGATTTCTAATGTTTGTTAGGTTGAAGGTGTTAAAACCTAGATAAATGAACTGGGGAAAGCAAGGCCTGATATCTCTGTAAGCAGATTGTGAGAAGATGGGAGGATTATTAACCCCTCTATATTTTATATGAGGTTCATTGACATTTTGCATATCTACAAGACTGTATTCACACAGCCTGAATTTTTTAGTAATTTAAAGAAAGATCAGGGGTGTTTCTGAAAAATACTTAAGCCAGCGGGTTGAATTAGAAGCCAGCATGTTCAGCCAAAGGAAATGTTAAACCTAAGGACCTTGCTTTGTGCCCTTAGTGCTCTCTGTTTGCCAGAAGTGTATCTTCTTGTGGAAGGAGCCCCTCCTGCAGCTGATGGAGTTAAATTGCTTTGTTTCTGTATGTGTGGCTATCTGTCCAGCTGGCTGTCTTGTTCTTATTGGAACTTTTTAAGTCAATCATCTTTTCTTCTTGTCCAGATGTGCTGTCCTTTATAGAATTTAGACAAATGGTGGAAGGTATGGAATTAACTTTAGACATCCCATATTAGCAGTTAACTAATAATATCAGCAAAAAGTGCCTAACATTTGACTTTTTAAAAGAAAAAAATTGAACCTTGTGCTAGCAACGTAATGTGAGGAAGGAGCTCCTGTTTTTCTGTTTGCCAGCCATTGGTATTTATGAACTTTAAATATTCGGGACTAGTTTTCTTACAGAATCTCCAAGGTTACTTTCTGCCATTCCCACTTTGATCATGAGGCGAAAAGTTTTGAATTTTCAGGTTGTATCTCCTCCATTTCCTTAATTGTTCAGTTTTATTTTTTTAGGATTGTCAAATTTGATAGTATTGCACAAATAGAGTCTGATCACTTCTGGAAGTGCCCTGAAATGGTCAAGTATTAATTACACTGGTTTTGTTTCACCTTTCTTCTTTTGCTTTATAGGAAAGAGAAAATATAACTCCAGTCCCTCTGGGTAAGTAGATCATTGGGGTTTTTTTCCTTTTAAAATACAAATTATTTTTTTTCAAATTTATGTCTCTGCTTAAGTGGTGTATTCTGCCAAGTAACTTCTGATTTTTACTGAAATCACAACTTGCAAATCTTCGAGTGTAGAAAATTGTGGAAGATAGACTCTTTAAATGTGGGAAGTGATTAAATTTTTTTATGTGAGTGCTGTATGTAAGTGTTGAAAGTATAAAGACACCATGTTCATTTTGATTTTTGTTGTTATTTGTTTGGTTGCATGAAAAAGCCATCTCTTAATTGTGAGGTGTTTAAATTTAGAAAATAAAAATAGCTACCTCCCCCCCTATCTAAAGACATCTTGGAAGGAGCTAAGCAAAACACTAAATTCAGCTCTGCAGGTAATCATTAAGAGAATTCTCTTAATGCAGGTAATCATTAAGAGTTATTCTCTACTGTGGCATATATGTTCCATTCAGTTTACCTTGAATAAGTATGTACTCTTAAAAGTTGATCAAAGTTAAAAATTTTGACCTGGTTCTTTTATGCTTCAGTTTCCTGTTATAAAATGAAGCGTTAAAGTAAAGTCTTACATTACCTAAAGTCATTACACACTGCGATGAGATCAACAGAAAAGTTTAGTAAGAGTTAATAATTCTCTATACAGTAAGGCTTTGTATCTTGCAGTAAAAGGGGGCACAATCCCAGATCCAATGTAATGAATAAAAGGAAATGTTGACTAGACATGGCCGGTCTTGAGGAAACGCAAACATCCGTAGGAAAATGCATCAGTGGTGCTGTAGCATAAGCACTTTGTAGTGTTTGGACTCAGAGGAGACCGAATGCTGATGGACTGCTGTAATTCTGGCTTGGCTCAGTGGCCTGATACAGTTTTTGTCCATCTCTCATCTTTTTCAAACCAGTACGTACAGATGTTTCTTGTGTTGGAGCCACATGCAAGTGGTCAGTAGCTGCAAGGCTTGGGTGTGCTTCTCACGTAAGCAGTGGGAAATAAATCAGCTACTGCTGTAGCTGCAGACTGACAGATTGTTTTCTGTGGACTGTCCAGTTTAGGAGGGTGACACACATGTGAAAATATCCATCTCTTCTTGCATGTTGGCCAGAAGAAGAATGCTGTCCTTCAAAAGTTTTATTACAGTTTTTGTTTGTTCCTGGGGTTATGTGTGTTCATAGCTGTCTTTTCTGTGCTCAGTTCTGGCAGTTTTCTTCTGTGCTGTTTGTGTCAGCCCTGATGTTGCAGGAGGGCAGCCTCTATATTGCTACAGTGCTTAAAATAATCCCAGGGTAGGAGTGCACAGCCTGTGAGCAGCTCTGTGCATGGACGCCTTTTCACACACACCTTGCTTTCTACAGGTAAAGTAGAGGCTTTAGCTGCAAGTCTGGTGAGTCTTTAGTAGGTACATGTGAAAAATTTTCTCAGCAAATTGGAAGAAGTTTTTGCCAGGACTATTGATACATACATTTTAAACAGCTGCTTAAATGTTCAGCAGAAAAAATTTGAAACAAAGTGTCAGTTGTATTTTCCATGCTCCTGTATGTAGGCAATTCAGAGAAATCAGAAGAATCTTTACCACTTCAATAAGCCAACAAGACATGGCTTGAGTCAGTGTAGGCTCTATTCTTTGTAAGATTGTCTTCTGAAAGGTTTTGGAAGCAAGCCTCAGACTATGTAGTAATAGTTTCCACCGAGTGTACCCAAGGTGTTTAATTAAAATCTTATGGAAATATGCAGATAATTGTTGAAGCTATTTTTGTAGCTCATTTAGATACATATTAATGTGACATTTTATGGAGACATTTTTATTTTTTAAATAAGCACATTGCCTTAAATATTAGTGAATTATTTGGAAACTCATTTTTATTTCTCCATATTAGATATATTTTAAACATGAATATATACTTATTTATATCGTTTACTGTACTGTTTACATTCCAAACATCATGAAAGAGACTTGCTATATTTTAAATAGGCATGATGTGAGTGCATTTTACTTCTGTGTTGAAAGTACAGAGCAAACACCAAGAAGGGGAGATTATTAGTGTGGGTTTAGTACTGAAGGTGATTATACTGTGAAGATTATTTCAAGTTTTTCTTGTTTCAAGTTTAGCTCCAATGCTGTTACTGTGTGACTGGAATTCTACATTTGGATTTCTTTATGCTGCTGAAAGGAATATGGAGTTTGAAGCTCATAGAAGCAAGTTGCAGTTCAATCGACTGTAGTTTGAATAATTTCACTGAATGTTCATTTAATCTGAGGAGATGAGTTAAGGCTGGAGTTTCACATTTGTATTGGATTCCTTCAGGAACTGTCTTTTTTTCTCTGGGACAAGGTGTTAGCTGTTGCTTAGGTAACAGTCCAGGGTGACTCTAATTCCCCTCTAGGGACAGGGTTATCACTTCATGTATTACATTTCTCATTTGGCTGGGTGAGTAACATTTTTGTCAAGAAGGCATCTAAGTTGCTATTTTGGTTTTCAGGGGAAAGGTATTTTCTAAATTATTCTTTCTTACTTTGATATTCTCACTTTGAGCAGTCAGTCTACAACAGAGAGAGACCCCTTTGAAATTAAACTGGTAATGTTGGTAATTACCAACATTTTTTCCTGAAAATTTGCCTTCTCTGTGTTAGTTTTGTTATGCCTGTCAGGCAACATGCAATCCAGAAGGAAAAGAGGACGCAAAGGATGGAGTTTGTGTGTATTTTGTAGCAGTAATAGGTTTTTCACCATGCAGGGTCTTCCAAAGGTGTCAGAACATCACCCAAGTTTGGATTGTCCGTTGCAATTGTTAAGCTCTGTTCCTTGCTATGATATCTCTATGGTATACTTTAAATTTCAGAGTTATCTTGGTTTACACAGAATTTTATCCAGTTAAATTTTGAATTTCTGCAAGGCTGAGATCCTGCAGCCCTGCTAGACAATCTGTTTCAGTGTTGTGGGATTTTTTTTTAATGCTGTGTTTTCCTCTTCCTCTACACTTGCTCCTAACTTTCTTGGTGTGTCTCGTGAATGTTGCATCTCATCCTTTTATTATACTCTACCTGAAGTCTGGATCTGACTTTTCTGTATCAATACGTTAGATAGTTTATGACAGCAAGCAGATCCTTAGCACTCCTTCTCCATTCTGAACAAACTTTACTTCCTCTTGTTATGTAATAGTCCAGCCTCCCAGCTGTTTTGATGGGGCCCCAGATGTTTTCTCTCCAAATCATCAGTTGTCTTGAGGGGCTCAACTCTGGATATGGCACTTCAGCTGTAGTCTCAGAGTGCCAGATAAAGGACAGTAATCACTGCCCTTCATCTCATTGCTACGCCTTTGTTAATTCATCCCAGTAGCCTCTTTTCTTTCAGTGCTACAGGTAACATGATGCTGAATCGTGTTGGGTTTCTTGTCCACCATGAGTTAGAGGTGCTTGACAGCCAGTTGCCTCTCAGCCTCCACTTTTGCATGGAGTTATTTTGTTTTAAGTGCAAGCCTTGCAAGTCTTTGTAATTGGTTCCTTCCAATTTGGCTGTACTAACGAATAGGAGCCCTCTGTTTTCCCATCCTGTCAGATCCAGTTTCTGTTTAGATTTAAAATGTCCAAGGTCTTGCTTAGAATGCAGGTGAACTTCTTTTAGGTGCAAAAATTTCAGTACTTCAGCATAATTTTTTTTCCCTCAGATGTTATCTGGAATCTCTTTACAAGGGATTACCTCACAAAATTCTGTGTGGCCTGCAGTCAAATAATGTTACAAAGATGAGGAAATGAATTTATCTCCAACTTTTTTCCAGTAAGTTTGCCAGAAGGACAGCACTGCTTTTCTTTTTCACAAGGATTGATTTTTTTACTTGTATATCAGGCATTCAAAATTCACAGGCTTCACAAACTAAGACATAGAACCAGATAAGAACTTTACATGCAAATACAAGATTTGATAATATTCCTTGAAAAGCCTTGAAAAGAGAAAATGAGCAGACCTAAAAAATTTACATCCTCTCACCTACAAAAAATACTGACAGCATGGAGGGAGCTGATTTTATGGCCGAAGCTGCATCTCTCAGAGACTGACAACAAGACATAGTTACAGAATGAAAAAAACATCCTACATGCACTTCAATTAATCAAAGTCTTCATGCTCTGGATTAAAAGAAACCAAATAATAATTGTTTCTTCCACCATTGGACATCTCTGATGTGGGTATTACTTCTCTATTCATAATACTTATCCATATGTCTCTATTGCCATATGGTGGCATATATAGCCATTAAATAAGTATACAGTGCCCTATGATGACAGGTTCAGAAAAACTAATTCCTCTTGAGAGCTAAGCAAGACTGACTCTGTTAGTTTCAGCCTGGATGTGAAGAAATGAGATTTTTACGTAGCTGAAGAATAGTGGGATAGCTGTTAACTCTGTTGAAGTTCCACATGTTGTAAGGGTGTACTCTTAAAGTGTCATGGATAAGGACCTTATTTCTTACCCTGAAGCCTTAGTCATGAGTATTCAGACTTGCCCATAATTTTGTTAATATTCCTTATTAGTGAAAGTACCAAGTTCACAGGGTGAACAGTTCAAAAAAATACTTCATTCCTTCAGAAACTTGAGACAGGTTATGAACTCTTTGCAGACAGTGGAACAGTCTTCATCTCTGATTTGCTTTGGCATCCATTCATTAGGATGTAAATGTTTCCCTGAGCTGTCAGTGCCAAAGACTGAAGTTTCTGGCAGCCATTCATCTCTCTTGACTCCTGATCTCAGCTCAGTATCCCCATTTCTTGAAACATGTATATTTAGAAGTGATAGTTTAGAATCTCCTGCATGCCATGTTTTTCTTTGTTTGCTGTTGGGTGAACATTACCAAGGACACTGGGATCTCCTCCTTTTTGAAGGAATATCTAAAAAAGTCTGTACACAGTGTTTTTTTACTGTACAGGTACATCCAGAAGGATCAGATACTGTATTCCCTACAGATCTGAGGTAATAAGTCTGAAATTATTTGCTTATGCTTACTTGATATGTCTTGTGTCCAGTGCCCAGATGTGTACCAGAAGTTTACATTCTTAGGATGGTTAGACAGTTCGAGAATTCTTGCAACTCTACATGACCAGTATGCTGGGGATGACGTGGGTTTATTCTGCCTATGATCTTTAATCATGAAAACATCTTTATTCATCTTTATTTGCTTCATCAATCTAAATAATGTTCAGAACTAACACTGTTAGTTCTCCATACAAAGACTCATTTAAAGATGAATATATTTCCTCCAAGGCAAAGCCACAGATGCCACAACTAATTAGAGGATGTGTTGAAGTAAACTATTTATTTGAAAAACTGTTGTGTTTCCTGGGTGAATAGTGGACATTTTATCATTTATCTTTACCAAATCATTCATTATTATATTTTTAGCATGCATAGTAATTAATATCTTCTTTTAGTTACAGTTCATTGCCATGAAAAGG
Source organism: Motacilla alba alba (assembly GCF_015832195.1). NCBI lineage: Eukaryota > Metazoa > Chordata > Aves > Passeriformes > Motacillidae > Motacilla > Motacilla alba. The sequence goes on along the minus strand of NC_052022.1, from coordinate 21,586,698 downwards.
AGGATATGATAGCTTGCCCTATGAAACAGGTTTATATGTGAAATCTGGCAGGTATGTGTATTAGTATATGGGGTGAGTATGCAAAATAGCACCAAATATCATTAATACCTTACTTCTTTCCTAAGTATTTTTAGCCTGTCAGTAATTAGGTACCTGAAACATTACTAAAGTACATGTTTTTGTAATTAAATTCATAACAGTTTACATGAAGGGCTATGTGCCAACTTATTTCTAATGATGAGCTTTAAATAAGGATTGTGAAAAGGCTGAGAAATGAACACTACTTCTTCATCCATAGGCTCCAGAACCTTGACTGGGTGGTGTTGTCTGCTGCTTTGATCTCTTTTTAACTGAGAATTGGATCATTATTACAATGTATTTGATTTCAGTGACAAGTTGTTCTTACTGTGTTTTCAGATACTTTTTGCAGTTAGTCATGTTACATGTGAACATGTGGATTTCTGCTTGAGGTGTAGGTTCAGAAACTGCTGTGCTGGATTTTGTGTACCTTCGTGACAGAGCGTGAAATCCATACTGAATCATGGGTATTTAGAATATTGCTATAGTCAGAAGGCAGAAATTCTTGCACATAGAATATTAAAATAGCTTGTAGATGTATTGATAATTTGTTGCATTATTTGTAAAATTTGTTACATTCTAATTGTAATACAGGTAGCACAACGACCTGTGGAATATGAGTGATGACAAACCCTTTTTATGTACTGCCCCTGGATGTGGCCAGGTAATGGTCTGAACTGAAGTTATTAGCATTGTTCAAAGAAAAGTAAAACAGTGAAATGTATTTTTAGAGATTGAAAAAAAGGGGCTTATGATAATTGCTACTAAGTATTTATGTTATGCTGAAAAGCAAGACTTTATAGCATGTGGGTCTACAGCAGCCCATGATTCCAGGGAAGGTGAAGAGAGAAGTTCATGTCCCAGATGCCAGCTTCGTACTGTAGAATAGAGAGAGGGAGTGAGGCTCTGGAGTCGTCTTCCCCTGGAAGGGCTGCTCCACCACTCAGTGAGGACAGAAAGACAGACTTAAGTCTCTTAGCGTGATAAAAGGCAGAAATGTCTGGTTTATGCTGGATGCAGAGATAGAGTGCAGGAGTTACAGAGAGCCGGGCATTTGGGACTCTGGGCAGTAAAGTTCTAAGTTAAAAGAAAAGTCCCTTGCTTGTTTCACCCTGTCTTACAGTGATCCTGCATTTTTAATTTCCCTCGCAGTTCCACATGCACATGTCCTTTCTCATGGAAACATTCTCAATTACTGTATTCTGAGGTGAATTCAGTTTATGTCTTAGTTCCTGAGAGGTGATTCTTGGCATGGGTCTGTTATATGTGGAGTGACTTAAATTAGTGAGGCATAACCAGAAACATAAATTGGAGCTCAAATGTTCACAAAGAAAATTAATAATTTCAATGTTTTATGTAAAATGTGTTCTTTTTAGGAAAGCTGCATCTTGGGAAACATTTTCTTAGATTATGTCAATTGAAACACTAACTTCACCTACAATTAGAGATGCATAGCAAATTAGTGAAAATAAAGAAATAGTGAAAGTAAGACTGTCTCTTCTACAGCACTTAGTTTGTCTGCTGCTTGCTTTTTTTATAGCATATACTCCAAATAGTGGGGAAAGTATGCATGAAATGAGCAAACCTGAGAGGTTTTTAAAATGCTGGTAAGGTTTAGTTAATTCACAACATTTCAGTTGTCTGGTGTTGTTCTAGTGTTGCCCATTGTGCCTGCCCTTTGTTTTATGTAGTAAATTGTCAGGGGCAGGAGCTATAGTATTTTATTTTATCTTTATGCTGTTAAATGCAGTGGAGTTTGTGATTACAGATCAATTCTCATTAATGTGGTAATACACACAATGCAGTAATCAAGTAGTGGTGATCAATTACTAGACGTTGTCAAGATCCATTAATACAGCAAATAGCTGTTTGCTGATGCTTGATGGAGGCTGCAGCACTCTGAAATGTTATCTTGGACTTTTGATGAATGCAGGTACTTATGCTGAAATTTCCTTGGAATATTTAGTTACTATGAACATAATTTGAGTTTTATAACATTTCTGCTTGGTACTGTTGAGCAAGGAACAAGATATATCTGCCTTAGCGGGTTGTATTTTAACATCGTAATGGTAGTTTTACATGTTGTAAAAATTGCTTTCTGTGGAGTGGCATTTGTTGTGTTCATGCTCCCAATTACAACTGTTTCTTAAAACTTCCTGCTGCAGCGTTTTACCAATGAGGATCATTTGGCTGTCCATAAACACAAACATGAGATGACACTGAAGTTTGGCCCGGCTCGTAATGATAGTGTCATTGTGGCTGGTAAGTATACGCTTGTATTAAGTTCGTTCACTCTTCTGCTGGAATGGGCATGTGCTTTATGCATTTTCTGTACATAATACATAGATTCACATTAAGAGAATGTGATACATTTTCTGCACTATACTTGTCTGCAGTGTGTGCTTAGGCAGTGTTTTCGTATGTAATGCATGTCAGAATTTGAAGCCAGTATTATTCTCCATAAGTTACTTTTATTAGTATCTGATATGTAACCCAAATATTTTAAAATTATCAATAATTATATAATTTACTTAATTATATAAGCATTCAAAAAAACCCCATGCTAATAAAGGCTATTCCTAAGCAAATCTGTAACTAAATTAAGCTGCATTTCAGTTTTAATTGTTCATTGATATTACTTGTCTCTTAAATTTTAAAATATGTAGCATCTTTGACATATCATGATGATATTAGAAGAATGAATCACTGATTTTTCTTCCAATGGGCTAGTAAAAAAATATCAAATCTTTTGCTTTCATTTTGGCTTAAATTTAAAATACTTTATCCCCACCTCTAAATTCATGTTATACCCTTAGTAATTACAGTTTTTGTCTAGGATCAGAAGTAATCACCAGTGGATGATTGACTGCATTATACATTTGAGAGGTTTTGAATGATAGCATGTGCATACTTAGCATGTGCTAAGTATGCTGAAGTTACACTCAGTCTGGGGTTTTTTCAGTGGTGGAGCAGCCTAAATAAACTTCAGAAAGACTTTCAGACATTTTCTGTTTGTTTTTTTTTTTTTCCTTCTACATTGCTAATTTATTACAATGAACAGATTAAAAAAATATTGCTCCTAAACTAGCAGTTAAATTTTTTTAAATTCTGGATGTGCTCCTTGTCAATTACACCACAAGAAAGGGCCCTTTCAAATAATCAGGTGTTTAAAAGTGAAACTGTGGGAGGGTCTCTGTGCAGCCACATTCCAGTATAGGAAGTGTTGTAGACACCAGGCTTAGTAAGTCCACACAATCGTGCTACTTCACAGTATTTTAAATGCAAGCAACTTTGTGGCAAGTGTAATTAATTTTGACCTGATAATAACAGTGAAATAAAGCAAATTTTTGTGCTAACAGGAATTTTTTATATCAAGATATTTTTGAAACTACTTCATGGAATAGTCACCCAGATGCCTGAAGTCTTATGATTCCAGCTTGATCCAGAGGCATCATAGGAGTCAATACAATCTTGTGCACAGTCACACTTTTCTTTAGAAGTTCCATGCACTTGGAAGTAACCACTACTGTTGTCAGATTTGGAAAGGAAGCAATCTGGCTTTGAGCTGTGCACTTCTCTCATTGGTCTTCTAATTAAAAGCCTTCGTGTAGTCCTTATCTCTATTTGCAAATAGAGTCTGCTTGCTCATTGAAGTGTTCTGCTGTGCACTTGAGAATAGTTCCCTGTGGTTCGTGGCCACAAAGGAAATGCTGTGGTTCCCTGCTAGAATCGTCAGGGTGGTTTGCAGGCTGCGGGTGCTTGTCTCCAGCAGGTGGAGTTTGCCTGCCAGCTGCCTCCCTGCAGGGCAGAATGCAGCCCGAGGTTCCCAGCCACCTCCTCGTCTCTTTCTGTTTGTTTATATTCTGAAAATTATTTAGGACTAGTAGGTTCATAAATGGTATTGTAAAAATAACATTGTGGGGGTTTTATACACTTCTTTTCAGATCAGACACCAACACCAACTCGATTCTTGAAGAACTGTGAAGAAGTGGGCTTATTCAATGAATTAGCAAGTCCTTTTGAAAATGAGTTTAAAAAGGCTTCTGAAGATGACATTAAGAAAGTATGTTCAAAACATTTTTTTTTCCTCAGAGCTTCCACTTTTTTAATATCAGAAATTCCATTAAAGAAGCAAACTTTGGATTTATGTATTGCCTTCTAAACTATACCAATAATCATGTTAGCTGCTTGTATGTGTTGTATGTAGAGAATACAAATCTATGATTACTCTTCTGAAGTTTAGTTTGCCTGATTAATTTTTCATATTTAGCATTGATAATGGGACACATTGTCCTAATCATGTAAGTATCTAGTCTGTATCTGTTGAAGTTAACCACTAGTTTTGATTGAAATTTCCTGAGGTCCTGAATAAGCAAAAAAGGAGTCTGAAAAGTAAAGTTTGTAGCAGAAAGAAAAACACATATGAAGACAATAGTATGTGAACACAGATCATTTTGATTGGTTTTGAATACTGATGTTACTGTAAGAATCAGTCATCATGATAATGAGAATTAAGTACTGACTAAATTTTACAAATTGTCAGTAATTTGGTTGATTATATTCATTATATGTTGAAATCCCTTTTGCCTAGAAGCTATTGATTACAACATAAAGATACACTTATTTTTTAGTGTACAGATTGAAATTTTATAATAACTTAAACTGCATCTGTTTAGTAACTTCATGTTTTTGTGAGGAACACTTTTAAGTGTTACTTTTGTTATTTATTGCAGTGTTTCCCAGTCATAACTGGTTAGGAACTTAAACATTTAAATACTTCTGCAAGTAAAAAATTTTGTTCAGTTTCCCCTTTGACTAATTTTGTCTTTAGTTGATTACCTGGTTGACTTCTACAGGTCGTGATTAAAAATATGGTTTTATACCTGTTTATACTGTTTATATAGGTTTTGCAGAATCAGTGGCTTCATTTTGTTTGTTTCAGTAAAGGTTTTGAGAGGTACTTGTGAATAGGATGGACTATTATCCATTCCTGACCAAGCCTCACCCTTACTTTGTAATAGCTGTATCAAATAATGGATTTATAAGTTTACTTTTTTTAGTTGCTGTATGCTGACTGTTTCTAGACTATGACATATGGTAAAATTGATTGCTGACTTACCAAGACTATTTTCTGTATAGCTCACCACTGTCTTGGAGAAGGTTCTATCTATTGCAAACCATCTTAAACATTATGTCTATTTCTTGAATTGATACTAATTTTCCAAGCTGCCCTCTGTGTTACAAGAAAAAACAGAGTGCTGCCGTATCTCTGGATGATTTATATACACAAATAATCATGACAAAGTGTGGAAAAATGTACCATAATGGCACGCTTTCTAGGGCAGTGATAATTGAGTTTTTTCTGTAATATTTCATAGTCACTTGTGATCTGAGAAGAGATTCCACTTCTTATAGTCTTCCCTGTCTATTAGTAATATATTGAACAGGAAAACTAGGAATTTAATTGAAAAAAAAGCATTTGGAAAAACTTATTTGGGGGAAATTTCTTCCAAATGTGTTTGGATAGCAGACTAGACAAGAATGTAGGCTTTCAAATCTGTAGTACTAAGTACTTTTGTAGCTGAATTTCTTTAAGGCATTCTAGATGTCCTGCTGAATTTTACCCATGTAGTAATATAAAATTTGCTTTTTCAGTAATTATTAGCTGCAATAAGCTTGAAATTCATCTATACTAACTTTCTCAATTTGGAAATATGGTTAGGCTTTTGTGCTTTTTAGCATGAGATATAATAATATATAGAAGGATATAATACCTTAATTTAGCTGTAATTTTTCAACTGTAACACAGTCCTTCTGCAGCTATAATTTTCTTATGATCCTTGGAAATGGAAAACTTTAGGAATATTTTTAATTCTCAAGAGGAAAATACTTAGTCTGATGTTGGTGTTGAAAGACATGTGTGTTACTGAAGATTGGTGTTCATGCAGGTGCTGGTAAAATAGCCTTGACTGGTAATGCTCTGCATCAAGATCTTTCAAATATCAGAACCTCTTCAGTTATTTATATTTTCTTCCTCAATTTAGTTTTTTAATCACTGACTAATTTTGTTTTACATTGTTGATCATAGATGCCTCTAGATCTGTCCCCTCTTGCAACACCAATTATAAGAAATAAAATTGAAGAACCTTCAGTTGTAGAGACAACTCATCAAGATAGTCCTTTACCTCATCCAGAGTCTACTACCAATGATGAAAAGGTTGGAACCTTTATTTTTCTCTTTTTTGGAATTTAGTTTTCGACTTTCTGATCATCTGTAAATTTGTTGTATATGCTGATAGCCATGGTGTAGTTGAAAGGAAGAAAGTTTTCATTTGCCACTTTGCAGTGGATATATAGGTAACCTGTTCAATTCTTCACTTAGCTTTGTTCACTAGAATAATTGCTTCCAGTAAAGCTGGCCATCCAGTAAAGCCAGAAAAGAAATAAATTTTAAGATTTATGCTATCTTAGAAAAGACTGAAAGGGCTCTTTATTGTTGTTTATGCATCATCATTAGTAGTGATCACTTCAATATGTGACTTGCAGTGTTTTCATCTTGTGGTGTTCTCTTGAAGTACAGAAAATGAAGCAAAATTAGGGAGTTAATTATTTCTAGTCTTCAATAAATATAACCGTTAGGAGCAGACCATAATAAAGCATAGAAATTGCTCTAGTCAGTCTCTATGTGCATCTTCAGCGGGCAGTGTGTGTATGAGGGGCTTAGGTGCCTTACTGCCAAGAATCAGCAAGACTTTTTCAGGTTCCAGGTAATTAAAGTTGGAAGGGACTGCTGGATTTCTTGGTCCAACTTCTGCTCAAAGCCAGGGCTACTTCTGAGATCAGACCAAGTTACTCAGCACTTGGCACAGTCTGGTCTCGAAACCTCTGTGAGAGAGAGGCTGCACAGCCTCAGTGCCACCTGCTCCAGTACCAGGCTGTTCCTGGGGGCAGAATGGTTTTCTTTGGATCCAGTCTGAACCTCTCTGTTTCACCTCTTATACTGCCAGAGGAACTAATGTGAGAACAACCTTAAGTGTGTGACAGAAGTTGTAAAGAGTTGTAATTCAGATTTGTCCTCACTAAGTTTTCCTGAGTTTCATTAGTTAGCAAGGATGAGTAATTATGGTTAATCAAGGCAATTGTGCAGTCTCAAAAATAGTAAAAACATTTTAAAGGAATATATGTAAAGAGCTGCTTGGATTAAGTGAATCATAGTTCAAATCTTAAGTCTTTATTTCAGAGGTTAGTTTGTTTTTCTTTTTTTGCTGCAAATACTTATTCCAAGTAATCTAACTTTGGCAGAAGATAATACTACTATCTTCATACAATCGTGGGTCAGTATCTCCTTAGCATCATTACATTCATCAGGTGAAAATTCTATCTCAATGCTTAGCAGTATTTATAAACTTGTCTCAGTGATGATGCAATTTCGGTGTGTCACTGTGACAGTGCTGCTGCTCAATGCCATTCTCATGTCTGATTGTAGAGACAAGCTGAGCAAGGCTGAGGGTGCTGCTTGGAGTGTACAGCTCAACGTGACCTGCAGACATTGAGAAATGTGAGCAGAGTGTTGTTCAGTTAGATTTTTTCATTCTCCTTTTGCAGATACATTGAAGGAGAGAAGGGATTTTTTCAGGGCATAGATGGTTTTAACTGTAACCCTTTTGTTGGCTGCATGCGTTTTAGTAGTTTCAAATGATTACAGCCTATTTATGTAAATGCAAGGCAGTTCTGACTGTCCTTGTAGTTGTCAAAATGATTCCTTGGAGACTCTCAAAAAAAGTGTGCTTAATTATTTTCCTAGTTTTCTGAGAGTTCCATGAGTTCTGTTAGGCTTTAGTCAGAGTTGGTACTTTGCTTTGAATAGACCAAGATATCATTAGAAGTGTACAAAGACTTTAAGCCTTAAAGTAATAAGAGCTTTCAGACATTATAGTTGTTTATTAACAGGGCTTTAAAAGTGTGACCCTCAACAGAGTTTTAAAAGTTGCTTGGTTGTTGCCAAGTAGCTAACTGCATAATTTAATTACTTTAAAACCAGTTGTTTTCCTACAGTAATAATGAAATACAGTATTAGTTCTGGCCATCTACATTTCTGTATAAAGAATTCTATGTATTTTTGATAGCATTAGAAAATTATTGCATGAAATTTTCTTTTAGATAGGAAATACTTGCAAATATGCACATCTGAGAACACTTAAAGTAACTATCCTGTTCTGGAATTTCCCATTCAGTGGGTTTTAGTTTCAAGAATAGGAATTACAAGAGTTGGAGAAGTCGTTTTAGTAAGTCTAGTACCTTTGGGTGGGTTTAAACTTCCATCCTGTAAGGAAAGGTAGGTAAAGGTAAGGTCACTTCCACTTAATTCTATGATTGCAAATTCAGCTCTGTTTTTCTTGTTCTTTAGGGGAGTATATTTACAATGTATTTTATTCCAGACAAAATTTATACTTCATTAGTGCAATTCATTAGTGATCAATTAGAACCTTCCATCAGACTGTTGGATCCATGGTTTTGGTTTTATGTGCTTATAAAATGTCAGTTTACTTTAAAGCAATATTTCTTAAAGCAATATTTCTTAAATATGCCACTTATGTTTTTGCCACGTTGTTGCAGTAACAGGCACCTGCATGCATTTTTCAATGTAGCAAAGAGCAAGTTAGTGTAAAGAGGAGGCTGAAAATACTTTTTCAGCTGTATAAACACACTCATGAGTAAACATGTTCTTTTTTAATGGCTGAAGATCCTTTCTGATCTTGTAAACAAAGCATAAATGCCATCTTTAATAACACAGAAACAATTGTATGTGAGGTTTCCATTTTCAGAATTTTACAGATTTATTTCACAATTTTGTACATTAATCTTTTGACTATTGCTGAAATCTGGTTTCCACAGAACATTGTATCTAAAAATTTCAGATTGTCTTTTTCCTGATAGGTGTTCAAGCCAGGGAAAGGTCAAGTTTTACAATCAGTATTTATTAGAACATGCATTAATTAAGCTTCTGTTATGAACAGCAAAGAAGTGCTGACAGAATGCCATTATTTAGTGTCACTTGTATGTAGTTACCTGCTTTCAGCAGCAGTTGGGAGGCAATTCCAGCTGCTTTCCCAGAGGTTGGAAGTGGTACTGACACGCCAGTAACTTCTAGGCTGGGTTCAGAAAGTGCTCAGAGTCAGGCTCATTGGGACTCTGAGGAACCTGATCTCATGAAAAATGTTCCTAGCCATGGCAGAAGGGATGGACTGGAGTGGTCTCTAAAGGTCACTTACAGCTCCAAACAATCTGTGATTCTGTGAAAGTCCTTCCAAGGGTCCATTCCTTATCAAGTGTACATATGATCTTGCAGTCTTTGTTCACATGTAAGAACCAGGTGATGTTGCTTGAATCGTGCAGCTTGTTCATGCTAGCATACAGATTCAGCTGGTGTTCTGAGCTCTGAATTTCCCACAGTCAAGCAGTTCATTCTCATTTATATTCTCCCTGTGACTCCTTCATAAGACCTGTAAGATGTTATACCAAATTCCTTACTTGCAGAGAAGTGTTTAATCTTGTACTAACAATATGATTGGCCTTTTTTAATTTCTATTTCCACAGTTCTGTAGTTGTCCTCTTTTTACTGAATGCTCATCTGCAGTGCTAAATACAGTCAAATATTATACCCCAGATTGATAACTAAAACAATTTCACCTTCCTCAGCACAGCTCACTGTTATTCTCCAAAAACTCTCATTCACAGTGAATAATCTTTAGGTCCCTTGGGAAAAAACATGAATGAACTAGTGAACCCTGATGACAAATCTAGCCTCTGAGCTTTTGGAGGGAGAAAATTTCATCATCTAAAGTCTTTTCTTTTGTCAAGCCCACAGTTTGCCAGCAAGCTTACAGTTCAATGAATTGCTCAGATGATCTCACACATTTATGCATTAATACATACAAAGACAAGCAATCTGCTTAGAGAGCTCAGCGTTTACTACTTAAAGCTTTGTGGATGAATTTTCAAAACTCAAGCTTGATTCAAAGAAAATAATAATCAGTGCATTCTGTGTGACACAGGTGTAGAGATTTCTCTTTGAATTACTGTTTACCAGCAGAGCAACTAAAGTTTGCTGGTCTTAAGAATGTGATTTTATGTATCACTGATTGCAGTAGGCATTGTCAAAAGAATAACTTCGCAGAAAGTCTATCTGAAGGTAAATTTGAAGTCTGGCAATATCAAGGGTTCCCTGAGAAGGAATGCATTGGTTACAGTAAGGGCTTTCTGGGTTTTCAGAAACAGCAAATAGAGGTACAGCATTCAATTGATAATGTGCTTTACCTGTTGCTAAGCTAAGAGCTATAGGGATTTCTATCTACTCTTTATTTGCACCTAAGAAAGTTTAATTTCTGTGCTCAAGTATTTTTTTCCATCAGGATATTCATATATTTTGCAGAGCTCTGAATATAACATTCCAAGTACTCTTACCACTCTAGTTAGAGAGCTACAGAAAAAAGGTCCAAAAATTTTGTTGTTATTGTTTTTACTGAACCATAAATGTCTTGTTTCTCTTGTTTAAATCCAGAACAATGGACTGAAACTGAAATGTACATAAGGACATCATAAAACATTTTCCTTATTCGGAGTGTGGGTAAACATGATGGTGCTGGTTGTACCATGGGTTACTTGGGGAAAAAAATTTAAACCTGATCAAAACTGAATTAGAAGCAATAAGAAGTAATAGTAGCCTTAGAATAAATTGAGCCAGGTTTGTCATAAAAGTGAAATCACTGTTGTTGAAACAATTTTGCTTTGGTGGTTTAAATGATTCATCCAGAGGGAGTTTTTTGAATGTTTTTAATTGTATAACTGATTCTATTTGCATAATGTTGCAGAAATTCTGATTTGTTCCATCAAACTGCATTAATTTAACAGTTGGAATTAGTGGTCTGTAATTGTATTTTACAAACTGATGAAGCTTTATTTTCCTCAGGAAGTGTCACTGCAGCAGACTGCACAGCCTACATCAACAATAGTTCGTCCAGCATCGCTCCAGGTTCCCAATGTACTGCTTACGAGTTCTGACTCAAGTGTTATTATTCAGCAGGCAATACCATCACCAACTTCTAGTACTGTTATCACCCAAGCTCCATCATCTAACAGACCAATAGTGTAAGTTACATAAATCTTAGTAAAACATTTTCTTGCAAAATTTGAAAATCTGGTTTACTTTCAGTTACTGTTTCTGCAGTTAATATATGAATTTGAGATGCTTTGGTGTAATGTGATGCTTTACTACACATGAAACATTGGACTTTCACTACATGTGAGATATAATGCCATGTTCTCCACATCACTAAGTTCATATTTTTGATCTCCAAATAAATTATACATTACACCTGTAAAGAAACAAACCAATTTAAAATAATGTGTAAACTTGTTCTCTTCTCTGGATAAGTTTTCTTTTATATAGTTCATTCCTTTTTCAGTCCAGTTCCAGGTCCTTTTCCTCTGCTGTTACATCTTCCTAATGGACAAACCATGCCTGTTGCTATTCCTGCATCTATCACAAATTCTAATGTGCATGTCCCTGCTGCAGTTCCAGTAAGTAAGCATGATGCTATATTAATTTGAAAGTGGAGCAGATTTGCATAAGTGCAGCATAGAACTTAGTTTTAAGCACCTTGATAGCTGTTTTGGCTTCAGAGGGTAGTGCTGTCAAATGCTCTCTATTATGATAACATACTCAGGTTTTCTTCATTTTTATACTTTATCTGGTCAGCTTGTTAGACCTGTCACCATGGTGCCTAGTATCCCAGGAATCCCAGGGCCTTCCTCCCCACAGCCAGTGCAGTCTGAGGCTAAATTGGTAAGTGAAAAACTCCATTATTCCTCAAGAAGAATGACTTGAGAAATTAATTACATTCTATTGCTTTTTAAAACAGCTTTAGTTTTCTTTTATTAGTCTAAATTCTGCAAATACAAATTTAATAAAACTGGAAGAATAACAGCTGCATTTATTTTACAGTTCTTTCCAGTTCTAGCCTATGTTAGTTCCGTTCTTAATGGCTGTTTTGATCTTATTTTTAGTCATTCTTTTAAATAAATTTTCTAACTTAACTCCTTCTTACTTCTTGTATCAGAGGATCAGAAATGCTAGCTGGGAGAAAGACAAGATTAGTAGCATGTGAGCATATCTTTCAGAGAAGACGAATCTTTCCTCCCAAAAGAATGATATTTCTTAAACTAAGAAAAATATGGGTTTTTAAAATGTTTTCAGACTCCAAACTGAATATAATCCATTTGGCAAGAGTTTTGCAATTAAATACATAGTACTTATGTAGTTAACAAATTATTCTGTGTGGAGGTTGTTTCTGTTTTGTTGGGTATTTTTGGGGGGAGTTGAGGATTATTTGGAAAATGTCTAAAATAAGCAAGAAATGGGTTTGGTTTTTGTTTGATTGGGGGGTTCTTTTTACTTTATATTAGTGACCGTTTAAGGTGGTAATTGGAATGTATCAATTTATTAAAATATTTTATACAGCATTAGGCAGTTGCTTCTCTTTTTTTTCTGTCATTTGTTCCAACTGTTCTAAAGCAATAGAAGATCTATTATTAAACAATAATTAACCCGTTTATATATTTACAAGATGCCTCCATGAACGGTATCTATCCTGTGAAATAGTGTTCCTCTTCCTTCAGCTCTTACTTTGTGCTAAAAGAGAATCAGGAACACCTGCTAGATAAAATCTATTTTTCTGCATTGATATTGGTAAGTGGGAGGATGCCCTTAACATTCTTAGATATTTCATTTCTCTTGATCTAAACCTGTGGGCTTTCTTTCCTTACCTGTTTTCTCAAGCCCCAGGATGAGAAACAGTGAGTCTGTTTTTTTCTGGAGTAAAGAGATTCCCATAGAGTGAGCACACCTAGACCACATTCACCAAATACTGAAACTGCTGTGGAGAGATGCATTGACTCTGCCTAATCCTGTCAGGTCTTCCTTCATTTCCCTGCTCTGTTGAACACAATGACTTTTGAAATAGTGTATAGGAGGATATAAGGGAAGAGGGTCTGATTTTTTGCATCCTTGTCTCCCTGGGAATGGGAAAAGGAATCTTTTAATACCTCAAAAAATACTTAAATGTAACCAGCTCTTACAAAATTAATTTACCTTAAATCCTGGAGAGAAGAATGTAAAACAAGTGAAAGCAAGAACTGTTTTCTCAGAAACTAAACATGTTTTAGAGTTAGGAGACTCACACTCTGAATTCTGTTTGAAGCCTGGGAGGAATTGGTTCCAAATAATTTTTTAGATGGGTAAGAAATGAGGTTTTTAAGTGTATTACTGAGTGATTTTCTCTTGGAATGATTTAAAGGCGGAGAGGAAATACATGTGTGTGGTGAAGACTTTGATCTCACGTTGGGAGAAAGCAATCGCTCAAATGCAAAGGAAAACAAAGATCATTAGACTTAAAATTTAACAGTCTCATTAGCCTTCTCGTTACAATTTAGCTAATATATGCACTTCTGCACTTCAGTGATTGCTTATTTTTTTTTTAAGTGAGACTGTAAAAAGGGTAGTTGCAGTATTTCCTTTCCTTGTTGCTGAACATGAGGCATGAGCAGAATTCAAGAATATCAGAATTATGTATATTTCTTATGCTCATTTACTTTTATATAGTGCCTATTCACAAAAATAAAAAACCTAATTTCTTATCCCCCTGAAAGTAAAAGCAATTTAATGAGAAACTTAATGTTTATCTAGAAAAGCCTCCAAGAGTAAGACTAATTCACTGTGCCATGGGATGCATTGTTGGCAGATACGTGATGGTTTATTAACTGCAAAGTTCAATTTAATTTTTAAATTCAAATAATTGTGATATAAAACCCTTTGTTTTCATCTCTCTCTTAAAAATAATTTTGCTTGCTTCATACTAAATTCTCTGAAGGTCTGCAAAGCAGGTTTGTTTTTCACTGTTTTCCTGGTTAAGCCAACAGAAGACAGTATTTAGTTTTACAGCTTACTTTTCATTTCGTTAATAGTTAACATTTAATGTTGAAAAATAATCTAATACACTGAAATTTAATAAATGAACACTGTATGCTTCATGTAGTAATGGTATACTGCAATTTGTGGATTTTATTGGTATGGTTAAGTTAGCTGAGCACTGGGAACGTGTCCTATGTCCTTTTGCCTATTATGGCCACATTTTTCCTTCTTGTTGGGAGGCAGTTCTGAAGGGCAGAGGAGTCCAGGACATCCTTTAAGAAGTATATCTTCAAGGTGCAGGAGCAGGCTGTCACCACATGCTGAAAGATGAGCCAGGAGTGAGGATTGGCCTGGCTGAACAGGGAGCCTTGGCTGGAACACAGGAGAAAAAGAGAAGTGTGTGACCTGTGGGAGGAGGGGCAAGCAACTCCGGACTACGTGGATGTGGTGAAGTTATGTATGGCCAAAGCCCAGCTAAAACTTAATCTGGTTACTGCTGTAAAAGACAACTAAATGTATTTCTCTAAGTACATCAGCAACAAAAGGAGATCCAAGGAGAATCTCCATTCTTTATTGGATGGGGGGAAGCATAGTGGCAAAGGATGAGGAAAAAGCAGAAGTACTTAATGCCTTTTTTTTTGCTTCAGTCTTTGATGGTAAGACTAGTTCCTCTCTGGGTGTCCAGCACCTTGAGCTGGAAGACAGACATGTGGAGGAGAGCAAAACCTCTCTAATCCAACCTGCTACAGCATTAAGACACACAGAAGGTTATGGGGCTGGATGGGATCCCTAGGGTATTGAAGGAGCTAGGGAAGCAGCTCAGTGCAGCCCTGGCTAACTGGGGAGGTCCTAGGTGACTGGGGGTTGGTAAATGTGAGGCTCATCTTCAGGAAGGACTAGAAGGAAGATCCAGGGAGCTGCAGGCCTCTCAGCTTGACCTCTGTGCTGAAGAAGGTCATGGAGCAGATGATCTTGATCATCATAGCACACACAGAAAAGCCAGGATCAGATCTAGCCAGCATGGATCTGTGACAGGCAGACTGCTTGACTGACCTGCTTGGCTTCTGTGACAAGGTGACCTACTTAATGGTGGATGAGGAAAATGCTGTCAGTGTTGTCTACATGGACTTTACTAAAGGCTTTGACACTGTTTGCCACAGCATTCTCCTGGGGAAACTGCTCGTGGCTTAGACAGATACAATCTGCTGGGTAAAAACTGGCTGGACGGCTGAGTCCAAGAAGTGGTGGTAAATGGAGTTCAATCCAGTTGGTGGCCAGTTACAAGCAGTATTCCTCAGGGCTCAGTGTTGGGGCCAGTTCTACGTAGTATCTTTATCAGTGGTCAGGATGAGGGAATGGGGTGCTCCCTCAGTCAGCTTGCAGATGGCACCAAGTTGGGCAAAAGTCTTGGTGTGCAGAAGGGTAGGAAAGATCTGCAGAGGGAACTGGACAGGCTGAATCCCTGGGCTGAGGCCATTTCTATGAGGTTATACATGGTGAAGTTCTGGGTCCTGCTCTTGGGTCACAACAACCCCAGGCAATGCTACAGGCTGTGGACAGGGTGGCTGGAAAGCTGCTTGTTGGGACAGGATCTGGGTGTGCGGTCAGCAGCCAACTTAACATGAGCCAGCAGTGGTGGGGTGGCCAAGAAAGCCAGTTGCATCCTGGGTTGTATCAGAATCAGCAATAGTGTGACAAACAGGACCAGAGCAGGGATTGTTCCCCTGTACTCGGCAGCGGTGGAGACACACCTCAAGTTCTGTGTTCAGTTCTGGGCCCCTCACTGCAAGACAGACATGGAGGTGCTGGAGCGTGTCCAGAGAAGGGCAGTGGAGCAGGTGAAGAGTCTCTTGCTCTAGAGAGAAAGTCCTTTGAAGAGTGACTGAGGGAGCTGGGGCTGTTTAGCCAGGAGAAAAGGAAGCTTGGGGGGGACCTCCTTGCTTTGTACAACTACCTGGAAGCACGGTGTAGCCAGGTGGTACTCAACCTCTTCTAAACAGCAACTGATAGAATGGGAGAAAAAAGCCTCAGGTTGCACCAGAGAAGGTTTAGCTTGGATGTTAAGGAAAAATTTATTCTTGGAAAGGGTTGTCAAGTATTAAACAGGCTGCCCAGGGAAGTGGTGAATTCACCATCCCTGGAGGTGTTTAAATGACATGGAGATGTGACACTTAGGGCCATGGTTTAGTGGTGGACTCGGCAGTTCTGGCTTAATGGTCGGACTTGATCGTAAAGGTCTTTTATAGCCTAAACAATTTTGTGAACCTATGAAGTCTGTCAGCATAGTATTCTTAGTGTATTTTGAACAAAAGGCCAGATGAGGGGGTGAAGCTGTGATGTTCCCTTCACAACATTCCCAGGAGTATAGATATCTGGAATTTTTTTGGCTGTTGCTTTTATTTCTTACTTACTATTTGAGGAAAGTTTTTGTTGTTCTTTGTAGACAGACCTTGCAATCTCATGGATTTTTTCGTATTGCATTATCAAATGTAAGAATAGAATATGTAGCAAATACAAAAAACATGCAGGAATAGATTCCTAACTAACTTCCTTGGGTATTTAAATAAGTGTAGTACTGTATGGGATGCAAAGTTAACATGGTTTATTTGTATCTCTGAACGGTTTTATTGTATCTGGTTTTGACCGTGTTTGTTTGAACCTCTCCAGTATTGAAGGACTGTACTTGCTATTATGGTGTTCTGCATTTTCTGCTATCATACCACAATACTATTTCAAGGTAGTCGAAGTTGACACAGATCTAATAACTTCAGAGATTGAGTAAAATTCCTGAAAATCTGGTTGTAGTAAATTCAATGTGAAATAGCACCAAATTGTTGCATTGTTATCAGATCTGGAGCTGTCCTGTATGGAAGGTATGGCTCCTTGTTTCAGATGAAGTACTTGGCACAAACCAGGCACTTTCTTTTGTGTTTTGTGCCTTTCTTTGCAGAGGCTATTTCTGCATATTTCAAGGAGTTAACACATTTTAGAGATTTATAGTAAGAAGAGAACTTTGTGCTCTGATTACATTCCTCATTGCAAGCATTCATTTCACTCTTACTTGCTTACAAAAGGCTCTGTTCTGTAGAACTTTTTTTTTAAAGTGAACGTGAGAAGTAGTTAGATAAAAGTCAAATTAGAGATTGCAGTGCTTCTTTCCTAATGCTCTGAAATTTAAATATGAATTTAGATAACTTCATTTCTGTATTTGTATTATTAACATGAGAAGAACACATTTTTATTTTGATGAATACCTGTTGTTTCTTTACGAGTTGCCAAATTGTACGAAGAAGAAATGTATTTCTTCTTTATAATTTCATGAATGAACTTTAGTAAATAAATTGATATTTTCATTTCCAAAATCTAAAACTTAAAATAACTGGCAGGAGATGTCTTTGGTAGTGGACATGCTTCCTATAGCATTGTTTAAATTTTTCTTTATCTGTTCTGGAAGTCGTACAACCCTTTAAGGATAAAGGAACTGAAGCACTTGCTGAGAATTTTTTCCCCCAATGGACAGCTTTTGGAAACTTCTTACTTTTGCAAATGATCTCTCTTACAGCATTTGAAAGGGTTTGCTTTTTATTAGGGGTGTCCAAGTTTAATGCATAATAATCAAAACTGTGTATTTATTTCTATGTTCAATGAAGTTTTCAGACTGAAGTGTCAAACTCCTTCAGCATGGCAGTTTTGGTTATTGATGCGAAGCAAGTTACTGAGATGTCACCTCTCGAGCTCTGTTTGTTCTTTGCTGAAGTGCTCTTTTCTCTGCTTACTGGTCAAGTTGCCTGACATTAAATGATTGTATGAATTCCATAGAGGAGCAGTTGTATGTGGGAACAGGTTCACTGAGTGAAATAACAGATAGAAAAATATATGCAAGCTGCAAGGACAAATAACTGGGAGGAAAAAATAGTAATAAAAAAAGGAATACATAAAAATGATGACAGACAAAAATTTTAAAATTGTATGTGCAGTAAGCCAAATCCTTATGATTGGTGACATTCTTGCAAGAGGCTCTCAACTGAAACAGTTGACATTAAGTGAAGAAGTGCATTAAGCAGTCTTAGAGTCTCTTTCACCACAGAAATATACAGTGCTTGATGTGTTTCAGTGCTGTGAAAGAATTGCGTGAAATCAGATTGCGTTTTAATTTTATTGCCTCAATATTGAATTTATTGTAGTGAACAGAGTTGGTCCATTCACAGCTGTGAAAGGCATTGTTACTATAGTTTTGAATATTCTTGGATCCTTTTTCTCTACTGCTTGTAGAACTGAAGTACAAAATTACTAGGGATTTTATTCAGACACAACCTTATTTTTTACTTCTACTATTTTGGAAATATTCTTACATCTTGTACTAAGAATGACATTCAGTAGGAGTAAAAATGAGTTTCAGATTTCTGTGACACACTTAATATAAATTGTCAGTTTTTCTGACATGATTCCATGTTTGTCAGCGTGCTAAAGAAACTTTCATTTACTTAAGTAAAATCATATGTATGTCAGTTTTGTGGTATTTTAGAGAGGCTTAGAAGTAGAAACAATAATTGTCTTAAAAAAAACCAACAAAAAAACCTCAAAACCCCCGTAAAACTTCCTCGCTAAGATAAGGATGCATGATTCTAAATAACTGTAGAATTGCTTCTGATGTTCTTATGAGAAGATCTGTAATTGTATGCTTTCTGTGTATGGAACATGAGCCTTGAGTTGCAGCTGTACAACATCCTTTTTGAGTGTGCAGCTTGTGGGTGCAAACTTAGCGTTCAGACTCTTCAGGGTGGATTGCAGAAGTTTCTGAAGAATTTCAGAATTGCTTTAATATGGAATGTTTCCCTCCGTCTCCTCCTTCCCGTGCAAAACCTTTTGTCACAATCTGAAAAATACCTTGCACTCAGTAGGCAACCATAGACTTTTTGCAGGAGGCTTCTACTGAGAAGTGACAGAGGGCAGCTTGGCAAATGTTCAGAAACCAACATTAACTTGCTGGAGCCCGGCATGGGACCTTGTGTTCAGCAGAATTCTTCTGACCTGTCTCTCTGCATGCCGAGCTAATCAGCAAACACCTAATGAGCCTACTCTAAAGAAACAGACCCTCTCACAACCTACTTCATTTTCATATGTTCTCTGGGGGTGGAAAGACAAGACTTCATAAGGACTGATGATGCTGCAAAGACCACAATAATGATAATTAACTTGCTGAATTTAGAAGATTATGCTGTTAATTAGTTGCAAAATAAAGATAAGTAATAGAGGAGCAGATGGTAGGATAACACCCAGGAGAAGGAGGGTTATTACTCTGATGAGCTTTAGTGGCAGATATGAAATATGGATCTGAGTTTTTCACAAATTGTTTCTGGAGTATATTATCTTGTTTCTGTGAGCTCTTGATGGAATGATCTAGTCCTACCAAATTTTGACAGATGTGGTGAGGATTTGTTTTCAAGGATATACATGAATGATAAAACCTTGCTAATCAAGATTTTAAAAGCTATTAACCTATCTGGTTAGTTTGCTTATAACCAAATAATACCAAAAAACCTTGGTTGTCATCAAGTTGCCCGACATAAAAATGCTTATATATGTTTATTCTAATATATGTTTCTATATTCTTGATTGTTAAAAATGAGATTCTCATTAAATTTGGAGTAACTTGTCACAAGAAGCACAACACCCATATAGTATTTTACTCCAGCATTACCTTTTAAAATATCAAACTTATTAAACACATGAGCTGGAAATCTCCTTGTGAAAATCTGTGAATATTCCTTGGATTTTCACAATGTCTCTGCATTTGTGGATAATTTAATCCTAACTACTTTAATTTCAACTTTCAAACTTCGTAATTTGAAATTAAATCTAATTATTTCCTACTCCTGTTTTCATAGTACATTACATTTAACAATGTAATACTCAAAAGGAGTTTCTTTACTTATGAATTTACAGGATATAATGTTTAAATATTGGTATTACAGTAAGTAAAGTTAAGTCTAACTTTGTTTGCATGGCCCAGTGCAAATTCATCAATTACCATCATGGGCAAAACAGACTCATCTTGAGGAAATCAGTTTCATTTATTACTAGTCACATCTGAGCAGGATAATACACCCAAAACTTAAAAACACCTTCCCCCCTTTCTTCCTGGGCCTAACTCTTCTCTACCTCCTGCCCCCCAGCAGCCATGGGGAAAGGTGGTTGTGGTCAGTTCCTCAGACATCTCTGCTGCTCCCTCCTCTGTTTGGGGAGGACTCCTCTCACTCTTCACAGAATTACAGCATGAGCCAAGTTAGAAAGGACTGCAGTGATCATCTGGTCTAACCCCCTATTCCAGCAGGGCCATCCCAGAGCAGATGACACAGGATTGCATCCAGAGGGTTCTTGCCTATCTCCAGTGAGAGAAGCCTCACATCCTCTCTGGACAATCTGTTCCAGTGCTTGCTCACCTGTGCAGTCAAGAAGTTCTCTCTCATGTTCACCTGGAGCTTCCTGTGCTTCAGTTCCTGCTGTTGCCTATGTCCTACTTCTGGGCATCTCTGAGCAGAGCCTGGCTCCAGTCTCTTGGCACCCCGCCTTCAGATAGTTGGGGACACTGCTGAGGTCTCCTCTCAGTCACCTCTTCTCAAGGCTGAACAGGCTTGGCTCCCACAAACTCTCCTCGGGGGTCTGTCCTGGAGCCAGCTGCCCTTGGCTCTCTCAGACAAGGAAGAAGCTTCTGGCAGCTGCTCACAGGAGCCACCCCTGCCACCCACCCCTACAAAAAACCTTGCCATGCAAACCCAATGTACATCATTTTTGAGATGGTAATTTTGAAATCTCACCTATGACAGCTTGAAATAGAAGAGAGCATACCCTTTAACTGATTTGTACTTTCACTGCTCTCTTGATTGGGACTGATGAAAATTTGTCATGTCCTGCCTAACAGCAAGTTACAATAAAAGAAATACTTTTAAAGTTATGCAAGTCATAAATGAAAATACACTGCAAAAAATCTTACGTTAATAACATATAGAAAGGTTAGTGTCATATTGGTGTTAAATACTTGCTAGTTTGTTTAAGAAAGTATTATTTTAAAAACTGACTTGGTAGTCCTGGTAGTGGTTGTGTAAAAGATTTTACAATTTAGACACCAGGATTGCTTAAAGAGAAAGAGGAATCATCAGTCATCAACTTTGCAGTTGTTGCAGGTAGATCATAGAGTTTGGTTTTAGTAATTTTAATTAGACATTTAGAAAACACTTAGGCCTGCTAGAGACAGGGACTGAAATGTATTGGTTAGCTTGTTTTTCCAAGGATTATTAGGAAGGTACAAGTCAGTTCTTTAGTTTAATTAGTGTGTTAACTATCTAAGGGTTTTCAGAGTGCTGTACATATACTAAAAATTATGGACATATTATCTTAAATTATCTTAATTTTTTTTAATATTTAAATATTTAAAATTTTTTGGTATACTGCCCTAATGCTTGCAGCTGTCCTGAATTTTTATTGTTTAAGTTGAGCACTGGAAACTGCAGTAAATTTGGTTTGTACAATTTTCTGAAGTGTCTTCTTCATTCTGGGAAATTTATGAAGTTGATACAGTAAATGAGGTGAGGAACCGCTCATTTAGCTGTTGGGATTAACTCTAATTTTCATGTGCACTTGAATGGTTCCCATCTGATGTAATGTGCTGCTAATTCAATCCAGAGCAATCTCTACAGAATAGACTTACTACAGGAGTCACTGGCTAAAGATTCCTTAATAGCAAGCCAGTATAGGAGGGTTGGAGTTTCTTGGTTCTCTTTGTAGCCCTCAGTTAGGATACCTACTGGTGCTTGGTTATGTGCTACCAAATCCATGTAGTTGAAGGTAACTTGCTATATTTCAGACCTGAAAATATTTTGCAGTTTTGACAGAGGTAATTGCAATCTGTTGTTTTAATTGTAGCATAGGATCCAGGAAAGCCTGTCACCATGGAAGGTAGGAGACTTGATTTCACTGACTTGATTGTTAGGAGACATTGGGTAGTACAGTTTATACAGATTATCTACATAAATAGGTGCAAAGTTTTCTGTTTATTCTGAGCTGGCCAAATGCTGCCTCTCTAGTATTCTTAAGACATTCTATTAATGTTAGTACATGGGTGACACTTTGTTCATATTTCAAAATACGATGTTACAAGAAGATAGCAGAATATCCACAAACTTACATGTTTAAATCAATTACCTTCTCTTAAACTTGTACTGGATTCTTAAAAAATCTGGTACTCAGTAGAAAAACATTTTCTAACACCGTTTCTCTAGTAAGGTAAATTCTTCAGTAAAACCAAAAAAAATTAATGATCAATTGTGCAGTATTCATGGAATTTCAAGAAAGAATCTGTAATTACAAGCTGTTTTATCTGCTGAAATTGGACACTTTGTCACTTGAGATTAAGAAATAGTTTTAAATAGAATATATTATATTACGGTTTTAATAGATTTCATTAAAAGTTGAATGAAGTGTTTTTCAATAGGCAGTCAGTAAAATGCTCTAAAATCATCCATCACGTTGTCAGTAACTCTTGGGTGTATTATGTACAGCTGAACTTGCACATTACTGTTCTTCATAGTGGCTGTTTGCAATAAAGGAAGAACATCAAACCTTTTAGCAGTTTTTTACTGCAAAGTAGCATGCTGTAGTAGTTATCTTGCATATTTCTACATAAATAATCTTTACATATAACCTGAGGCTTCTTCATATTTTGTGCATCATTAAGATGTTTCAGCAAAGATCTTGGCTTTTATCTAATTACCCATAGGAAGGATTGCAGAGGTGAGTATTTGTAAAGACCATGAATTAGTGGAGACATAACAAGCTATTTAAAAAATGAATAGAGATAGAGAAATCCAGAATTTTTAAAGTGGAAAGATGCTTGTGTTCCGGTTGTTCCCTGTTTTCCTTCATGTGTCATCATTACTCTTCTGATACTGCGAGATTCAGCAACTGCTTATGGCCTTCCACTCATCTGTTTGTGGGCACAGTTCACTACAGATGAGGCTTTCTGCTTACTTCTCCATACAGTTTACCATCCTTCCCTTTCTGGGATCTTATGTAAACCTCATTGCTATTGTCATGATTGCAGAAATTGACCCCCTGTTTTTTAGGTATATGCATAGGTCACTGTTGAAAGCCTGTAAAAAGAAACACCTGTTTATGAGTTGGAGTTCTTGTTTCCAAAGTGGAAGTAACTGCTTGTATAAATGATTAATCATTCAAGCTAGCATGATAAAATATTTCTTTTCTTTTTCTTCTTTATTTTCTGCTTTCAGAGATTGAAAGCAGCCTTGACCCAGCAGCACCCTCAGGTAACAAATGGAGATACTGCCAAGGGACATGCAAGTGGGTTGGTTAGGACTCAGTCAGAGGAACCACGACCACAGTCGCTCCAACAGCCTGCAACTTCAACAACTGAAACACCGGTATGACAGGAGTGGGCATGTGCCTCCTACCTTCTCCTTTTATTTTGCAAATAGATATATTTTTATATACCCTTAGTTTGTAAAATAGAGATTACAAGACTCCTCTTTTAGTCAATAGCTCTATAGCGGTAAAATGTTTACAGGTCTTACATGTTCTTAAACGCTTCTAAAATCAATTATCCAAGATGATGATTTCAAAATCAGATAGTATCTATCTGCTGAAATTTAGAACTAAGTCCTGATTTCTGAAGTTCGTTGTTAGGATATTCTGGGGTAGCTGAATTTTTTACAGATGGTCAGTATATGTATTTGAAAAAATAAGTGTTTTTATTTTGTGTTTCTGTTGCACCTGGTTTATATTTATTATATTTTATATCGTAAATGTGCTTAACGTTTTTTTATTGCGTGCTTATGTTCATTTTTTGTCATGCTTATGTTAGTTTGCTTGAAGGATCTTTTCTGGGCTGCCCCAGAAGAGTTTCAGCTGTGTCATTAAGGGTACTTCATCATCTCAGGCTCTGGAAGGGGGGGGGGGGGCTCTGGTTTTAGGTGTGATTTGTTGTCCTTTTGGGACAATAGATCAGAACGGGAGTAAAAGGCAAAACCTCTGAGTCAGACTGGAAGTGGGCATGCTGCTGGAGGAAGGATATTCTTGGTGAATCCTGAAGGATTGCAGCTGTTCTATTTCTGAAAACCTCTGGGAATGTGTTTTCAAACTGCTTATAAAAATCTCAAAGAGTTATTTTCGGAATTCGTAGCATAATGGTAATTTTGTAAAAGCTACATACTTTGCCCAGAACTGACAGGACTTATCTACAGTGAAAGCCTCAGATTCTTACCCTGGCCAGTGAAATCAAATAAGGTATCCAAACAAATATGTTTGGAATAAAACAGGAGAAAAAAGTGACCCATCTTAAAAGGATCTCTTTCCTCAAGCTGCTGTTCTCCCATACTGCCTTGACATTTTCTAAAGAATATTTTCAAAATATCACATAGCAGAATTTTCAAGATGGAAATTGCTGTTTGATTGTTCTAGAGTTATTTTACAATTAGTATTAATCAAAAATAGCAAGTGTTTAATTCTTAAAACACTGATTTGAGTTCCCAGGGGTTTTTTATTCTTAGCTATTTAGAATTAATGCCAAATTTATATGCCAGCTGGTACATGTTTGGGGTTTTTAATTTAAAAATAAAACTTTCTTGCTGTGCGAGACTGAATGTAGAGATGCACCTGTGAATGTCACGTGGACAGTTATGTTCTATCTTATCTCTTTAAAGGATTTTAAACCCCATTATATTGTTATTATATTTTGTTAAATCTTTGTCTAGGGTCTGTATACAACTGTGAAATGAGTATAATGTATAATTTCAAGTATTGAAGTATTTTGATACTGTCATGTAATGTGGGTAGATTGAGGAAATTTGTTACTCAGTGGTGGGGAACAGTTGAATGAGTAGGAAATTGCTATCTGGAGATCCAGGGATCAGGGAGTCTCAGCACTGCCAGCATTTGTCAAACAGCTTCTGTGTAGTGGGCATAAGCAATTGTGTCATTTTTCAGTTGTGACTATGTGTGTGGGAAGAGTCAAAAATAGAAAATTCATTTCCTACTAAATGTAGCTTGAAAGCTATTTTGGATGCAATATGTTAATGTAAGATGATCAGGAGAGTAAGTATAGGTAAAAGTTTTAAAAATACCACTGTGAGATGGGCACAGCTTTCAAAAAAAAAAAAAGGTCACCTGAATGCATTTAGAAATGCCCTGAATGCTTTTCTCAAGACCTGCTGGCTGGTTATACCAGAGCTGTAGGTTAAGTTATGGCTGTTTTCAGGCATCACCAGCTCAGCCTACGCCGCAAACACCAAATACAGGCGGTCGGCGAAGAAGAGCTGCCAATGAAGACCCTGATGAGAAAAGGAGAAAATTCTTGGAGAGGAACCGGGCTGCTGCTTCCAGGTGCCGGCAGAAACGGAAAGTCTGGGTGCAGTCATTGGAGAAAAAAGCTGAGGACCTGAGCTCACTAAATGGCCAGTTACAGGTATATCTTTTATTTCAAGGAAAAATTAGTAAGTTTTTTTTTTTTTTTTGTTCTTGCACAGTGATCCTTGATCAGTGGAGCTTAAAACTTTGCATGAAATCTGAATTATAAATGGTTTTATAACTGGTGGCTCAGCTTGGGCCTAAAATTCAGAACTAGTTGCATATACCAGTAAAATTACAGGATAAGAGCATACTCCTATTTCAAGATGTGTAAATTTAAGGATTATACCCTTCTATTCTTTGTTCCATTTGAAGTAACTTTCAGGCTATGATTCTAAACTGAGATGACAAAATGTGTTGGAGTAAACACTTATAAGCAAAGTAATAGTCTTATCTTGAACACTCCTGCTCTTAATTTGTACCATGGCCTGGGTTATTTGAGTAAGTTCTGGGCTTATTTCCTTTGGTTCTTTTCAACTTCTCTTTTTTTGCTTTGAAGTGATTGTAATGCTCATGAAACGTGCCAGGTTGACATCAGTGGATACTGAAGGCCTCTTTTGCCCACAGGTTGGGTACAGCAGTGGCATTGCAAATTTTTACCAGCAGCACCTAAATGCTATAGAGATGAAGTGTGCTGTAAGAGGGTAGGGCCAGTGTATGTTGCAGGTCACTTTTCCACCTCATCTGATCTCAGAAAGTCATCATGTGAATGTACTTTTCCCCCATAGAACAATCCATTACCCTTTTGTTTAAACTACTATTAAATGTTAAAGCATACTTTCCTAATGTTTTCCAGCAGCACATAAAAAATTGGCTGAAATTATTGTTTTCAAAATAAAAAGTCTAAAAGCTTTGTTTTGAAAGTTGCTGAAAGGAAAAACTATGAAGCATTCATTTAGAAAATGCAGTGAGACTTATTTTGATATGTTTAAGTGTCACTTGTTTTTCTTCATCAGAGCTGTTCACTGAGTAAAATTCACAGATCATCATCTTCCTATGAAAACTCACCTCTTGTACTGTTTGGTATAGAAAACATCACAATTTGATCAATGGGAAAGTAGGGCATGTTGAGGTTATTTTTTATCACGTAATCAGAGTTACAGTGAATGTAATACAGTCATCTTCATGTTCCTGTCTTTAAAAATACTCAGCATCCCAGACCCTGAAATGTAAAAGATTCCTAAGCACACACCATGAAATGATTTCCTGTGTTCCAAGAATCATGGCACTCTCCACAAGCATTAGTTAAATTTCTTGCAAATATGTGTTCTTCTCACACCTGTTCACAGTCTTCAGACATATTCATTTAATGTACAGTCCTCAATTAAATCCATTAATTACATAATTAGATGTAGCATTGTAGCTTAAGTAATCAAAGAAAGGAGGGAAGGAGAATGAAAAAACTCAGCCATAATTTAATATTTAGTGAAAGTAATGTTTGGTATCATGTGTACTGTCTTTCACATTTATATACCAAGTTTTATAACAAAATAATCACAGAAGTACCATAAACAAAATATTTCCAAGTGTTAATTCAGTAATAATGAATTCAATTTCTTACAGTCTACCAAAAGCAAACTGTTAACTGTAAAGAGCAGAAAAACTTGAAAAGAAAATTGGATAGCAGAGAAATAATTACACTGTGCTTTATGTGAAAACATTAATCAATTCTGTATTTCCATAATAATAACTTGACAGGCTAACACAGCTGATCAGCAGAGTGGGCAGTAATGACCCATGATTACTTACTTTATATTTAATAGAAAATTTAATAAGTTTGGAGTTTTCCCTTAATGCAGCTTTATAGACTGTGTTTGGGTTAGTAGTTCATATTTAGTTTAATGTGTAAGTGGCCCGCTCAGCTGAAGTTCCCAAGATGTCACATTTCCAAAAGCAGGTTCATAGCGAAACGCCTGCACTGCATTGCTTCATGTAAGACTTCTGACTGTTCAGTGCTGTTACTGGCTTCCTTGTAATGTCTGTGTCAGAGGCTCCCTTGTCAGTGGGAAGGGTTGTATGACTGGAAGCTCACTAACAGTATGTATGAATTTTGAAGAGGTTTACATGGTTGATGTATTTATTTTTTCTGTATATTAACTTCTGTCAAGTTCTTCTTTTAAATGTTTGAAGGTAACTTCATTTTGAAGCAGTATTTTCCAAATATTTGCTTAAGGGAAAATTTCCATCTATTACATCACCAGTAATATATGTAGGTTAGGTAGCTGTCTTTATTATGGGCTCTGCTGTGTAAGTTTTTTTTCATGCTTCCAATATTTTGAAGGTTATTTACTGTTTTGATTCTTAAGAACTGTGTTTTCTATTAATTGTTGACTTGTTTATTGATCTTAAATTTTATTCCTCACCTTGTGGCTCTATGCCTTGCACAATCCTGCAGGATATAAGAAGATATTGACCATTTTCACAGTGGCCACTGAGCCATATTGCAGGATCAGGTGCCAAAGTGCATTATATGTTCTGTATTTGGTCCTTGTTGCTCTAATAATTTTAGAGGGTGAAGCTTTAGAAGAATGGTCTGTCATCCTCATGAGGTCCCAGTGGGTTTTCAGTGAGCAGCAATTGAGTGATGGTTTGTACTGATGCTGCAGAAGCTGTTTAGGAAGGCTAAATTATGGAAGTATGAGAAGTACTTCTTTATGAAGTAAAGATCCTTTCCCATAGAGGAAGTTGCCCAAAAAGGAAATGGGAAGAATGCTGTTTAACTCAGCCACAGGCAGTCCCCTATCCCCAGAAGCCACATTTACCTGCCTCTGATGATACTTTGAGTAATAACATATCACAAGTGTTGTCCCACACCATGCTGACTAAGGGCTAATGTGGTCCCATGGTCCCACTATTACATCTGCATTTTGGATGCAGGGAGGAATAGGCAGATACAGAAGAATGTGTCATACGCTGTGTCCTCCCTTCATAAGAATGCAGAAGGGAAGGCATCTTTGGAAGGATGGAGTGCAGGGACATAGAAATTCTTCTCAACAGCATGTGAGCTATATTACATAGTTCTTTAAAGAATTGTTGATGCCTGCACTTGGTTCTATCTCACTAATGAGGAGAACCTTTCCGGTGTGAAAATCTGAAATAATCTTTGTTCATACTACCTTTTAAAAGTATTTACTTCATGTGTTTCTTGGTAGCCTGTTTTCAACATGTTAACCACATATGAGATGATCACCACACATTCACATGTTTTGAATGAGATGGAAGGACTTGCTGTTGTCATAAGCAAAATAATTAACTGCAGTATGTGTAAGAATGGGTTCTAAACAGCCCCCTTTACCAATTAGAAGTGGTTCTTACTGGTAATAAGTAAATGGCAACCATAGATTGCCTTTCTGTGACATTCCCCATCCATGTGTCTAGCAGAGGGAACTCTGTTCTAGTGTCACGAGTGGTGTGTGCATTGTATGTAGTACTGTTGGCACAAGTGTTGTTGTTATGGAATATTCAGCTACCATTGTTCTAGAAATTACCTCAATCTCTTTTGTATAGGAATGCTGATCCAGGTTTTTGAAGTTTGCTTTAATGTAAGATAATGTATTTGCTTTTTGTATTTATGCTAGCAGTGGTCTTAATATTTTTAATACAGCTGACATTGAGCTATAAACTGTATTATAAACATATAATTTTACTTCCACAGATGAACAGCGACTTCATACTTACATATGCTGTCTGTATATAAATTCTTCCTTAAAATGTGGGAGACATAAGAGAAAATTTCTGCAAACCTTTTCCTGATTGCCAGAGCTCCTTTGAACTAACAGAACTATATTTCATAGTCTTGGACACTGTCCCTTCTGTAGGTTATCAGGTGTCTCAAAACCATCAATGTGGGTTTTTTTTCTAGCCAACCTATGTCAATTCTGTGCAGCTGCCTGCATGGTATCAAGATTTGTGGCTCCCCAGTAAATAACATGGTGAACTAAGGGCAGACAGAGCTGGAGGCAGTAGTCCTGTGCTTTCTTAACAGCCTAACGTTTCAGGACGTGTAATGCCACCTGGTAGAATTCGTGGGGCTTTTGGTTGGGTTTCTATCATTGCAAATCTTTTTGTTTGCAGTCACATTTTTCTTTCATTACAAATGTCTGTGAAGTCAGATTTTTGGCATCTTCCAGCTTTTGCTTTTAATAAAAAGTTTCTAAAGGATATTCTACACATAAAAGGACTGAATAGAAAAGGAGACCTTAAGAGGATTTTGCAGGTACAAAGGCTTGAAATTTGTTGTCTTCTAAATGGAGATAGAGGGAACACAAAAGAGGAGCTTTTCTTTGAGCAGTCTGATACTTCAGTTACTTAGTGTAATTAAACCTTCTAAGTTCTGTTCTGGAAGAATTGTTTTCTTTTGGAATCCTTTAACTTGTAACTCATCTCATCTCTGGCTGCGTTGCCTTATTTCTTGCTTGCAAGTAAATAGGTTGACTTTCTTGTAGTTGATTTTGCAGATAATTTCCAATGCAATCTAGTTTTCCTCTGTTGTTTTTTTTTTTTCTTTAACTTGCTTCTAAATGCAGTAACATAAGTATTTACTGAATAATTATGTCACATATGTGGTATATTACAATAATATGCAAAGGTTCTTCTACTCAAAGTAACTCCAAGTGTTAATAGAAAAGATTTATATTCAAAATAAAATAACCCATGAAAAACACATATTGTGTCCAGATACAGGGATCACAAAGCATTACAGATAATTTGATTCATAAATATTTTTCTACTCCACAAAGTAAAAATGGGTCTGTCAGAGTGCCATACCATCCTTAATTTGGATTGTCACATGCAATGCAGTTACGTAGCCCTCCTCATCTCTAGTTGCCAAGCTGCTTTCCAGGGAAGGTAAGTATTGCAGCTCTCCAGTTTACAAATGGGCAAGTTGAAGCACAAAGCAGTGAAATGACCTTGCACAAGGTCACCCAGCAGTGGAAAGGCAGAGCCTGGAAATGAATCCAGGCGCTGGATTGTGCAGGAGCTGTCTCTTAGATTGCACTGTGCTTTAGCGACACAAGCGGACATCTCTGGATTTTGTCATAATTATCAATGATTCCTTCAGAGACCATGTTTATGTGGCTGCCAAAATAAAAATCAGTCTGCAGATCAACCAATATTTGTTAAATTATTTTCCACTACGTGAGATTTTTTTCAAGTCCAATTATAAATAGAGTCACTAAAAAATTATTCTGCTTTGGGCTTTTTGGATTTTCTTTTTTCTTTTTCCCTTTTTTTAATGTTGGCTGTGACAAAGTGTGTGGAGCTAAATGTAGGTTTACTCTGATTAGAATTCATCACAAAACCTTCCAGAAGAGTCTCACAGTAGCTGGATCATGTGAATGAGACTATATGTAGACTCTGCCTCTGCAAACTGAAAAACATACGTTGTATTTTTTAAAAAAACCCAGGCATTTCCCAGTAAATGTAACAAAGCTAGCCAAGTTTCAGCTAATATTTGCATTTTCTAAGATAAAATAAATATATATCTATTTGCAATATATACCAAATTGAAACTGCTTGTGTTTCAGCTACCCCTAAATGAACAACTGAAAATCCTATAAAACTTAAAGCTTACCTTCAAAACGTATGTAGTTTGAGCCTGGTAAAGTACATAACTTTCTTCTCCTTTAGAATGAAGTCACCCTGCTGAGAAATGAAGTGGCACAGCTGAAACAGCTTCTTCTGGCTCATAAAGATTGCCCTGTAACTGCCATGCAGAAGAAATCTGGCTATCATAGTGAGTAATGTTCCATTACCTATAGCCTGAGGCTGCATCAAAGAAATACTGCCAAAATGAACTGAATGAGCATTAAAATTGAAAGGTGCAGTTCTAATATTACATATATTACATTAAAGATCTTTTTTTTTTGTAATCTTGAAGTTATTGGAAGACACGAAATATTATGTGATATTTAAAAATATATGTTTAAGTCAGAATGGAATTGTTGCATAACATTGAAAGGTTTATGTTGGTTTAATGAATGCATATGATAATTAGCATTTAAGGACTATCAGTTACTACACCTGCTTTGGAAAATATAATTAAAGTATTAAGAGCACACGATAAACCATTTTTTATACTTTATCATAGCCTAATACAGTGAAAGATCCTTGTGGGTGTTTTTCCTTCGTTGTAATGAGATTTCAGTAGAGGTACTATAACAGCTGTCCTCATTTACCATAACATCGAGGATCAGTTGAGCCATTAAAATAATCAGATGCAGGTTCATGGTTCCTACTGTACAATGTCTTCTAAATTGTTTGGATATCCACGATAAATGACTGCTTTTCAATAGAGAGGGTGTTTTTGAAGACAGTTTTAGTATTGAGAATACTGACACTGTCAATACCGATATTTTCTAATCCGTATTTTTATTTTAAGTTGTTCTATTTACTTTTCATCCTTCCAGCATTTTAAAGGTTAATTATGCTTTCCTGACTTGTAGCTTCCTTTTTGGCTGTGATACACAGTGCCAGAACCAGCTGCTGCTGCTGTAGAATAAATGGCCAATTTTGTCCATTGTACACAAATTTGTTACAAATAACTGAGCTGGGAATGCATTAGGCAACATTCATAATATATAACCCACAGCTTTCGTTTTTATGATTTAGTGATATTTCAAGATATTTGTAAATGTGAAGATTGTTTCTGCCATATGTAGCCACTTCATTTTAATTTGCCAGTGTCAGTAATTCAGGAGAATAAAGGAACATTTTGTACTGCATGCAAACAGATCCTCAGGTGCTTGCGATAAAACTTAATAGCCACCATCTTTACTTGTAGTCATTGTAAGCAATTTCATCAGAATGGGCAATATTTTTTAATTTAAAAGATTCAGGAGATTTAGCAACTCTGTATTGCCATATATATTTAGAATACTGATTTTGTCAGTTTTGAGCTTATAAATCTTGGTCCTTTGATCTCCAGTCATTTTGACAAGACAGAAAATAGCATCTTGGAGTAAATTGGAACAGTATAGAAATACGTTTGGGATTTATATTAACAATGATTGCTGCAGGGATGAGGCCATTATGGCTCCCATCTGACAGAACAACATCATTTCATACAGAAGCTGCTAGGGGGATGACATTATGCATGCAAGGTTTTTAACCAAAAAAACCCACACAAAAACCAAACCATAGGTTTCTTAAATTTTGATGTTTTGAGGATTCATGTTCCTGAATTGGGATGTAAAATATTTCATCGTAAGTCATAAACTGTCAAAGTGATTCCATGCCAAGGATTTCTTTGTTGAAGGATTAGTGAATGGCCTGTCTAGTAGTGCTTGTTTCAGCCCTCGGTAAAGGACTAAGGTTCTGATTCAGTAAAGAATACAAAATGAATCAGACCTAAAATACTAATCAGTGGCAAAAGCCTACATTTTAGAGGAAAATAGTATTACACAAGGAAATGGGAAGCACAGCTCAGTTTCTTGAAAAGTCTGTTGTAAGTAAAAGCTTAACATGAATGATAGTTGTAATGCCATCCCTCTGAAAGGATTTTGTCACATTATCTCTGCATGAATATTGTTAGGAAAGTATGTTGGCTAAGTGGCATATCCACAGTAGAGTTTATGAGAGAAAAAATGGTTTCAGTCAATGTGTTCATGAAAATGGTGTTCCTATAAAGTGTATTTAAATAAACATATTACATTCATCAAATAATCAAAGTTGAATTGCTTCAAAAATGTAGTGAGTGGTTTAACAGTCTTGTTTCTGGAAGAAATTGAAGACCCCAGCTTAAAGAGCTCCTGCAGTGCTGACTGTTGTGCGCTGCATTTAACAGCCAAGTCCACAATTTGATGGCTTTTCATGTATTATGCTCTTAATAGGAGCAAATAATCTATCACTTGGGCTTTACTTTTATATATCTTTTAAGATCTTTTGTATTTCCCCGACACATTTTTTTCTCAGGCCAAGTGGAAAGCACGACAGTGCACATAGCCCTTTCTACTAAAATTGATTTCGGGATCACATTTTCCTTATTTTAAAGTCTTGTGCCTGCTTCAAAAGAGGGACAAAGAAACCAGGAAAATGGATATTTTACTTTGAGTTAGCCAGCTTCTTAAACTCTTTTATTTTCCAGACAAGGATGCTGTTGGTTCTGACTGCATCTTCAGCTATGGATTGGAAAAGTGCTCTGTATACAAGATATCTAGATGCTGTTCATTTATTTTTCATATTATCTTCTATACTGGATAATTTCTAGAAGTCTTCTACAGTTCTCCCTGTATTTTGTTAGGATTTTTCTGGGCTTTTAGTAGGACAAAGGTGAAAATTAGTGAGAAGAAAATGTGTTGTGATATTCAGAGGTTTTTTGGGTTTTTTAAGGGAGAAAGAGTTTTTTTAGGTATTTTTTCATATTTTTCTCAAGGACATCTTAATATTCAAGAGCATTTGTTCAAAACAGAATATAAAAGAAAATACATAGAGGCTGCAGTGCAGGGAGCCTTAAATGGGGTGGTTTTTGTTCTTTCTGTAGCTAGTTTTAAAAAGGTATATAAAAGGTGACTAACCAGTTTCAGACCTTGAATGATTTGAACCTCTTAAACCACTCTAAAACCTCCTGCAGCCTGTTCTGGACAGGCCTTGCTGCTTCAGTGCCTGCAGGGGATGTTCACAGAGGACAACTCCCTGGAAAATAAGCATTTCTAGACTTAGGAACTAAGTCTAACAGGAACTCTGTCGTTCCTGAATGGCATGATGGGAATTACCATGAGGCTTCTTCCTTGTTAATGATTATCAGGGGGTGAAAGGAATTCAGGATCATGTCAGTGCTTGTGTACTCCCTCCTGTTTTGGTGTAGGTGGATTTTTCCTTCTGAAGACTGAAATCCCTCCCTCTTTGTTTGCTTACCTTACTGAAAGCTATTAGTAAGCAATGCTTCCTGTGGTAGTAACACAGTTGGCAAGAAGCAAATAGCAGCAATGTTTGACTACTTCAAAACTTTTATATATTGAGGATATACTTTTAGTATATCCTCAAAAGTCTGTGCCTGTTTTGGTGCTCTTTAAATCTTTCCTATGCCCCAGTCTAGCCCACATTGTGTTCCATATCCATAGTGGCTTGCTCCTCATTACACAGCCTGTCTAGGAGAGATGTAGCCTTCAGGAAAGTTCATGTGATGTAGCTCTGTAAACTTCCAGCCTTCTAATATACAGCAGACATTATTTCTGTGAATTAATTTCTGATTTGGACTGTGCATTTTTCTTAATTTGAGGCAAACTGGGGAAGCCATTAAAAAGCAAAAGTGCTTCTTTTAAAAAATGGTTAGCTACAGTATGATTCTGTTATGTATCACTTGCTCTTTTGAAATCACAGTCCTGTGCCTGGCAATTCTTTGGTCAACTAAGAAAAAAAAAATCTGTCAGAATTTAAGTGTGACTTTTCTGTCTTCTTCTAGAAGCCTTTGTTCTTCATTCCCAGTCTTCAGGCTTAAGAAAACAAGCCATCTCTGTAATAGGGTGACTTGTAAATACCTTCTGTATTTGTTGAGTAGATTTTCTTGTTTAGTTTTAATTCTTCAAATGGAGGGTGTTTTTTTCAGTTTTTTGGCCATTGTGCCTGTGAAGTTAGGGCTACATAAGGAAGGACATGGAAAAAAATTCAAATAGCTATTCTTTAGGGTGTCACTTCATTTCTAAGTATTGGTTTGTAGCTATTGCAAGGATTTATGCTTCCAGTCCAGTTTATTACCATAAATTAGTGTTAGCTCTATGTCTTATATAAGCACCTGTCTGCTGTAGGCTCCTCCTCTCTGCCCCCTGGCATCTGAAAATACCTGAATTGCATATTTTTGTGTCTTCAGCACAGCATGTTTGTTTATCTACACTGTGATATGAACACTGCTCTTGTACATTGGTGGTCATCTCTGTACTCATAACTGTTTCTTACATTGCTTGTAGGATCTTCCAGAGCCCATCAAAGTCAGAAAACCAGACCTTTCTCATGTTCTTTACCACTGTGATATTATTACAGACATTTATTTTGAATTCAGAAATATGTGTTAAGGAAGACAGAACAGTGGAAGACCTTCCTTCTCAGGCTGAAAGATAGTGATGTACTTCAACTTCTTCATTGTTTCTGGCTCATAGCATTTAAAACTAACCATTTTTATTGAGAATGAGGAGGTTTTGGACAACACAGACATTGGGAATCGGCAAAAGAAGCTGATAGGAAGATTGAGATTCATAGGAGAATAACAACAGTTCTGAAGAGGAGGAGCAGGTGTTACAGCAGAGAGAGTGTATTTGATACATGTCATCTCACTTGCTGCCATTTCATTCTGTCTGAGGAAAAATATGCTACTCTCATAATTAATAATGGAGTATTTTTCAGGAAGTGGTACTAGGGTTTCTATTTCTAACAAAGTTTGCATGTGTTCCTTCTTGCTTGTTTTTACATGAGATCTTGATGGAGGTGTGGTAAAGATTATATCCTGTTGAATACTTCTAACTAAATTGACAATTGTTGGTATTCTTTCTGTTCTTGAATGGGCAACTCTCCTAAGGGTCACGAATGCCTTTTGGAAATACGTTAATTTTCTTGCTGTATACAGTTATTATGAGACCTTTGGATATGCAGTACTTGTCAGCAGATCTCGTTCAGTGTCACCAGTATCTCTCTCTTTTAATGTTTGAATGGTCTGTTTTTTAAAAAGTGCAGGATCTGTAAAACAGTTGGCCTTGTGGATAAGAGCATTCTAGCTTCCAAGCTATTTCGTCCCTGCTCTTTTAGTGAAGCTGTAGGAGAGATTGCCACCTTGCTCCTGTAGGCAGTATTTCTTAGGAAAAAAAATTTAGCAGTTTCCTTGCCTACCCATCCTTTTTGACCTTACCATTCTTTTCTAGAAGCAGTCAATAATAGAACAGTTGCTCTCAAGCTTTTGAGGATGACTTTGTTCTTAATAT
Source organism: Motacilla alba alba (assembly GCF_015832195.1). NCBI lineage: Eukaryota > Metazoa > Chordata > Aves > Passeriformes > Motacillidae > Motacilla > Motacilla alba. Next base: position 21,550,323 of record NC_052022.1, on the reverse strand, counting down.
GCGTAGGGCTGCTCAAAGATCTTTATATTGGAGTCTTGACTTGCTAAGTTAGTAAATGTTCTTAACCATAGCTAGCATGTCATAAACATCAGTAAAACATAAACTTTATGTCACTATTGATTTTTGATGCCTAATGTTCCTTTTAGTTGCTGCTGTTAGCCTGGCTTTTTGTGGAAATGAGGACATGATTCCACAGCATTGCTTGTCTCCCCGTGATAGTGTCATCCTTTCCCATCGTTTCTCTGAGACACTTCTGATCTTGTAGGCCAATCTCAAGCAAATCTGAAAGGGATTGCAAAGACAAGAGTAGAGAAGATCAAGCTTTGTTCCATTGCTTTGTGCCAAGCAATAGTTCACGCCTGCTTCTGGCTATGTTTGTATCACAGTAGTCAGTAGTAGTTTAAAAGGGACTTCCAGTATTCCACCTGGGTACTGGTTTTGGTCTGTTTAAAACTGGTGTGAAAAGTACTTGCAAACATTAAGTAGCACAAAGTGATTCAGAAAAGTTACAATGAAATTCAGCGTTTGTATTTCTGGTTTTGAGTGAAAAACAGTAGGATAATTTTATGTTCTTGGTTTTTTAGTTTTGAACTCAAACTTTTAGTTTAGCAGTGTTTGCATAATACCTTGGCTAACTTCTGCAGCTCTAGAAAAAAAGGATTATTTTAGCATGACTAGAATGTCTGTGCAGGAGGGACATATTAAGTCATGATAATTTTGGAAATTCTAGTTTTGCACAGTGATAATTTTTTTAACCTGCTTACCCTCTGTCATGAGAAAAAATTGTGTAATTCTGTGGCTAATTCACTTTGGTTATGTGGAGAACACCTGAAATATTCCTAAAATATTTTTTAAACCAGTTTTAACAATTTTAAAACCTATCAAGAGGCATTTGTAAAGTTACGGAACTTCATCCTGTTAAAAGAACAGGAGCTGAAGACTTGTGTAAGCATTATCCAGTAAATACAGTGGTGTAAGTAATACTTTTTCAGATGTCTTACTCATGATCACAAATATTTACTAGTGAATGTAGAATTACTCTTGTTTGATTACTAAGCAGACACAATAAATAGCCTTTTGTAGTCGGTGAATAATGCTTACTGATGTGAATGTGCATCATTAGAATTAGGCATAGTACCCACTGATATGCTAGGAAGGAAATTTTAATCGTTGCTTTGAAGATGTGAAAATACTCTGGTTTCCTGAGTAGTCCATACTGCAGTCCGGTTTTTCTGTTTACAAAGTAGTATTTTCTTTTTAAGAAATGGCAGTAAGCTTGTTTTGCAATTTGCGCTGCATTGCAGCACGAGTGTTAGATATTTAGGGGGTGATCGCCGTTACTGGGAGGAGGTGGTGTGCGCTCCGGGACAGGACAAATGAGTTGTTCTTGTTCAGCTGCAGATAAAGATGACAGCTCGGAGGACATCTCGGTGCCCAGCAGCCCTCACACGGAAGCGATCCAGCACAGCTCCGTCAGCACTTCCAACGGCGTGAGCTCCACGTCCAAGGCGGAGGCGGTGGCCACCTCGGTGCTCACGCAGATGGCGGACCAGAGCACGGAGCCCGTGCTGTCCCAGATCGTCCTGGCGCCTCCCTCCCAGGCCCAGCCGTCGGGAAGTTGATTAAAAACTTGCGTTGCATCGGTTCCTTAGATACGCATCTGTGACTTTAAAGGGAAACCAACAACAGACCAGTCTCCATCTAGGAGAAATTGTAGCTTAAAATTATTCGTTTTTAAAAATCCAACTTAAATTTGGCTTTAACGATTGGCAGGTGGAAATAAGACAGAACACCAGTTCTAGTCTTTTTGCAAAAGACTTTTTTTTTTTTAAGTATTAGTTTTACTAGTTATTTTTTGTGCTTAATGTGTAAAGTGTGTGTACAGTACAATGTGGTTTATTTCATTTTTAATTTGGTATTATTTTAACAAACATTGGGGTGAATTACTGAAGGTCATCCCCAAGACTGTGATAGGAATATTATGTGACATTTTTATACCAAAGTTCTGCATAGTCCCTATTGACTTTGTAAAGTTAGCAAGGTCATAAAGCACTAGGCAAGAGAAAGACAGTAACAGTAAATTTGCTTTTAGTCTTTTTGCCTTTTTGTTGTTTTGCACATTATGAGAGGAAGAACATTGGAAGAAAAACATTTGGGTTTTTTATGTATAGCATTTTGGTTGGCTTTTAACTGTTGGGGTCTTTAATTTGTTTAATAGGGCCAGTACAGTATATGAGATACAGTACTTATGCACATACCAATCCTAGATGAGGATCATTACTAAATAGATTTGATTTCTTTTTTTTAATTGACATCAGGTGGGTTTTTTTCCCACTCCAACACTTGATTCTGGTGGGAGGAGAGCTTTAATTCTCCAGTCAGAATAGATATCTGTAACCACCCCTTGTTGCTAGGCTGAAACCAGTAAGCATATTGTAAAATACAGGGTTATCATATATGGAATACTTGTTATTCCAAAGTAGGTTGATATTTTGTGGATTTTTGAGTCGCAGACTAAGGAGTTTACTCATGGTTTTGGATGCCAGAAAAGCCTAAAATCCTTCTTCAGACAACTCGACTTTTTTTTGTCATTGTCTTGTATTTGCAAGCTAACTTGTACCTAATTCTTGTGTAAGCACTGTCATCTTTTAGTAGCAAAAATTTTGATACCTTTCTTGTGGAAAAAAAAAATCAGTATCTACCGTATCTTGGAAACAATGTAATTATAATGTGGTGTGTGTGGTGTGTGTGTGAGAATGGTTCAGTAGTTAATGCCAGCAGTCTTTTGCTTGAATGTTTAAAGATGCCTTCAATGTGATGCTGGCTGATAGGTGATTGCAGTTTTAAAATGTTATTTACTGTGCGAACTTGGATAACTAACATTCCATGATGTAGTTTGTTTCTGATGAGATGATTGTAGGTACACTTTTTCTCATTATCCAATCATCTGTAGGATACTGAGTTTTTTAAATGTGCCATTATCTATTTTGATTCTGTACTCATGTTCAAAATACAGTACAATATTTTACAATAGATTAAGTTGTTTTAAAAAAAGTAGATGTGTGCTTTCAGGTTGGAAAACCTTGTATAATAGCAAAAACAGATGCATAGTAGCAACTGGCAGTAAAGCAGGATTCCATTATGTATATAACAAAGATTTAATGCATTTATAATGGGTTGTGTAGTTCATTTGCTCTTCCTTCTCCACACTATACCATGTGTTTCTTAAGTGTCGGTGCCATCAGATTTCTATTTGGTTCAGTTTTAAATCTAAAAATGTAACTGATTCACAGGAAAATACAATTTCTGCAATATATATACAACCATACTGTAATGAAAACTGGACAAAGAAGTATCTAAGTCATATATGTATCATTGCAGGGCTTTAAGCATGAAAATATTAGGGAATTTAAATATTTTGTATTTTAAAACTAAGAAAGTTGTGTTGATAACCTCATGTGTTTAAAAGTCTTACTTTCCCAATTTCAAGATAAAAAGCTGTAACAGTTATTGAACGTTTCCAGGATGGTTAAATACAATGGACCTCTTGCGAGAAAGAAATTAATTGCAAAGGCACAAAATGTGAATTCTGCAAGAAAGCTCTACAGTCACTTTTCATTGTAGTTTTGGTGGACTAGATGCGGCCTCATTGATCATATTATTATTTGCCCTCCTAAACACAAAGGCTTTTTAATCATATAAGTGGAGTTTTTTTATAACAAAGCTGTTGCGCTTGTAAAATAAGTCTACATAAGTGTATAGGAGATGTGTAAACAGTTAATGAATTTAACAGTGGGGCTGGAAAAAGAACCATTAAAATCTGTGTTCAGCAAATAGAGAAAAGGTATTAGCCGTACTACCATGGATTCCGTTTTGAGACGTTGTCACACTACTTCTGTACTTAGCATTTTGGGTCTTTACATTTGACATGTTTCACAAACTGTACTGTTTTCTTTTATGTGCAGTTTGCATGAGTAAATCATCAAAGAGAATAAAATCTATCTTTAAGTTATGTTCCTATTTTAATGAAATTATAATTGTTCTAAAAGGCCGCACTGTCTTCAGACTTCTTTCTTCATCTTGCAATTATCAGCGTTTTTCTGGAAGTCATTACTGTAATGCCAGAGTAATGTTATGTAAACGAGAACATGTACGTTTCTTGAGAAAATAAGGTAAATACCATTGCTCTGCAGCTGAGCTCCAGCAGCTGCTGAGGAACAAGCATTGTATCATTAGTTCCAGGAGCCCAAGGTAATCCACAGATAAATGAGTTCATAAACATAGCTTGGTGATCCCAGATGTTGCTCAGCCATTCCTGGTTGCCCTGAGTTCCACAGCAAAAGCGCTGTGTATAATCGGAATTTCCACCTAACTTCCAGTTATTTTAATCTTATTTCAATATACATGAAGCCAGAAATAACAGCTGTAATCAAATAAATGGCTCACAGTTGTGTTGTCAAGGGTTCAGAAAAAATCATGCCCTCACCCCTGATGTTTAGAATAGTAAAAATGGTTTGGGCTTGTTTATGGATGTTGGAAACATGCGTGGAATGGCACATTCTGTTATCCTTTGAAAAGCTTGTGCCAGAGCCCCAATACGGAGGCTTTGGAGGAAACTAAAGAGTAAAGTTGCTGCATGTCTGCATTTGTTCCGTGTATGGACCAAATGAAGTGAAGCTGCACACAACTTTTAACCCAATATGAGAAAAATGTGTGAGGCCTCCCTTGCATTGTTACATTATTTTTCTGACTATGAGTTGCGCTGGTGACTCCAAGGGAGCAAAAGGCTGTGTAATAGGGGTACTCGGGGCAAGAACTAGGAGGGGTGGAGAACCAGCCCACTTAATGTCTGTGCTGTAAAAAGACAGGTTTATATCTTAATTATTCAATCTAACTAAGAGATTTTTTTCTGTTTGCAATGGTAAAAGTGGCTGGGCCTCTAAAAGGAAGGTATTGCACTGAGAGAAGGACATGACAGAAGTGTGGGATGAACAGTGATTTCAGCTACCTGAATTAATGGAGTAATTTGCTTAGAGACAGACACAAACATTTTAATTGGTCATCATAAATGATAATGAGGAGAAAGCATAGTGAAATTAAGTGCATCCTCATAAAGTAAGGTATGTTAAATTGCACTGAAGGAAATTTGAGCAATGCTTCTTGACATGATTAATATACTCATGACAATGTGTCTAATGAAGACTGTTTGCATTTATATGCTGCCTGTTGCTTCCCTCAGTAGAGACATAATTGGAACCTTGCTCATTTACACTGCAGAGCAGTCAGTGTAAGATTGGTTTGCAGTAGTCTTTACATCTGTTTTTAACCATTGTATCAAAAGTAACACAAGTATGATTTATATAGCTTGTGTAACGCTGTGTAGGGTTGGTTTGGACAATTTTATAATGAAATTTTCATATTCTTCAATGGTAACTCCTTTTAATTTTAGGGTTTAATATGACTTTTTTCCCCCCTTCTTTTATTTTTTTTCCTTCCTTTATGGAATGTAGGATCATGACCTTTCTTTTTCTTTACTTTCTTCCTCTTCAGAATATTTTTCTTTGTGTGATGAGCCCCAGAGAGTGCTTATAATATTCAATGTGGAATTCTTTCTTTTTTCATATTGCTTCATCCTTGGTTGTGTTAACCCTCTATAGCAAACTTCCATTTCTAGAAGTCAGAAAAGGAATTGCTGCACATTTTGTACCTTGTCTTCAGCTAAAATAGATATGAGAAGCTTATGTTCCCTTGATATTTACATCTTCTTAGCTAGGATACACTATACAATATATATCTAGGTATGGAAGGACTTTGGAGTGTTACAAAAGATTTCATTACAGATGCTGTGCACAGCTAATGAGTGCAGGTTGTGGGCTGAGGGCTTCATACAACTCTGCTAAGTGCAACCCTCTCCAAATAAGACTTTTTAACTTCCTAGGTGTGGGGTGAGTTACCATCTAATCACATAGCTGTCAGTAGAGCAAGAAGATGCATAATCTTGATACAGTTTCTGTAACTAGTGTGTTTTAACCCTTGCTCAAAATCTTTATCCCTCTTCTATTGCTGTTTTCTATAATCATGTGTATTGTTATAAGCGCTTTATCCTATTCATTTCTGGGGGGAAGAGGAGGCACAGGAGAGGAGGTTCTTTGATAAACTACCTGTTTAATTTAATGGGGGATTAATCATTAATCAGAAAAGTATTGTAAAATCACTATGCAAGGACAATTAAATTTTCAGTCCATAGGTGAAGAGACAGTAGCTTAAGCTGCATGGACTGATTAGAAATGATAACAAGCATAGAAGGTACAGAACAGTTTGAAGCAAAGAACAGGAGTCGTGCTTCTAGGAAGTCTTCTTTGGCTTTAATACCAACAGCAGAAACAGAGCAGGGCAGAGACTGGGCAGTATTTGTAGCCACCTTGGGCAGCAGGGCCTGGTGATACTCAATTTGCAATTAAGGAGCTTCAAGGAGAGTACTCTGGCTTAGGGAGGACTGTCAGTGCCGGGCTGAGATGAGCTTCAGGAATGAGGCACCGCCAGGGAGAGCTTTCAGAGAAACAGGATTGCAGGTAGCCATGTTTTCCTCACCTCACTCTTGCCTGTGGCTGTCTCAGTACATCCAAGTGCAAGCATGAGCTATTACGGCTCCATTTCACACCATCTGTGCCCAGGTGGATGGAATGTGCTGAGATCTGGTCTGATGGCTGTGTTTAGCTACCTGAATGATGAAAGTTAAGGTGTGGTTTTTTCCTACTGCCTAAAATGTTCCTGCTCTTGTTTTGCTGCAAGCTAGTACTGGCATGGTCTGTGAATAGTATTTCTCTCCCTTTAGCTGAATCACTTGTTCTAGACCATTACAGGAGGCGAGAATACTGCCTTTGAGAAACAACTGGGCTGCCACATTTTATTAACTGAATGATTTGAAAAAGCCTACTAATTTGCTTATGTTTAAAAAGAAAATGGAAAAATATATCTGTCCTACATCTGGGATTCTAATCAGGAGAAAAAGGAGATGAGCAAGGAGAGAACGAACCCTCTGCCTTAGCAGCAAACAAAGTGCCCTGAATAAACTGAGAAAATGAAACTGAGGGAGGAAACGTCTGCACCAAGAAGGTGCTGCATTTCACTGCTCAATTATAGCAGCCCTTTCCTCTGACACAAAGATGTGTTCTGTGAAGATCTGTTTCTTCCAAATGTTTACAGTGATGTTAGAAATGTTTTGATCTCACTTGAGGTAAGTAGTATAAACATCCTGTTATTCATGATGCTGTGTTGAGAAGGATACTCTTAAAGGTGATATAATGTATAGTACAGTCATTCTGACTGTCTGTAAAATGCCAAGAGACTTTATAGTCAGCCTAGCTATGATTAGAAAACAAGGAAAAGGCTAATATTTCTTGCTTTCTAAGTTGTCTTGCTTTTTGTCCTTTCTTTCAGCAGAATTGCTGTAGAGAGCTAATGATTTTTCCTGAAAAATACATAATCCTTATAAATAACAAGGAGATGCTGTCTGTTTCACTGGATGACATTTTGAGCACTTGCTCATTTTGTTGACTATTTAATGACTCTTAAGCTATTCAGTTTACAATTTATTACTTGAATACATGTATGAATATGCAAAACATTTCTTTATCCTGTATCTATCTATTTACCCAAACTTTAGAGTCCTGATTCTAATAGGAGCTTACTCTTTTCTAAATTATGCAGCGCTCACTTGAGTGCTGTGTAGGAAGGTTGCTGGCCCCAGAGCCTTGAGCTCTGTTCCCAGTCACCACACAACCAGAATGCTGTTTCTAAGCAGGCTGCTGGCTTGTATTTGTCAGGCATGGCACAGCACTGGCTTCTTGGGATGGAAACACATTATACTGACTGGAATGCTTCCCTTATATTTTAAGTACCAGTTTGTTATATAAATTCTGTATGTTTCCTTGTTACAAAAGGTCTGGCACAGTTCTTTAGGTTCAAGAAAGAAATTCACAATCTTTACCTGCTCTTGTAATTTCATGTCTAGTTTAGGTTTTGTTGTTGTTTTCACATATTGGATAAGGGCGCACACCCCTCCTTCATGGAAATGCATTTTATAAAGTGCTAGGCACTCAGACATGTTCTGGAGGGTGCATAAGTCCCACAGGTTTTGTCTATTGAAGAAAATGTCACCTCTTTGTCAGAGTTAGATTGTTACAAACTTTCACAAATTGAAAACTTTTGGTTTCACATGTCTACTGATTTATTCTAGTCCAGTTTATGTTGATGGAGAATAGTACTAAGCTAAATTTAAACTAAAAACAAGTGCAGGTATATAATCACTAAGGTTATATAAAGCTGTTTAAAGTGTTGCAACACACAATTTCATAAAATAATTGACTTAAAGCAGCTTTTCTACATTACCAACTTCAAAGAAGCTTGTGCCTGTTTTATGAAGAGGTGAGGATTAATTTTATCTTAGTGAAGTAGGGTTCCTTCTATAATGAGTCTTTTCTAAGCAAATATGAGAGCAGGATCTGATTTAGCCACTGCTAATGACCATCAATGCTTTTGTCAGTAAACATAATTTAGTCAAAGAAAATTTGAGCAGTGCACCGGCTTGCTGTGCATCATCATGTACAGTCTCCTTACTTCCTTACTCCTGCTGCAGAGTAAGGGAAATACTCCTGCTTGGTTTAATCTGACACAGAGATTTGCAAATGCCAAACAATGTCGTATTAAACAATGCCACCTACATGTCACCCCACGCTGTACCCAGCAGAGCTTCATTGCACCTCTGGGTGTGATACATTGGACCCTGTGGAGATTAGAAATGTAAATCATCACAGCTTATACAAGCTGAAACTAAAATGAAACACAGAAAAATATAATATTAATAAGTGAATGTTATTAAATTATTATTTCAGCTCTCTTCCTGAATGGAAACTCTCTTTTATACTGCAATCTGTTTTAAGGGTCTATCCAAAAATAACACAGGAAATACTGTATATAGTTACTGGAGCAAGGAATTTCTGGCAGATTTCCATGGCATGCTCAAAGTCTGTGACTTGGGCTACATTTGTCTTTCATTTAAAGTGTGGAAGAGATTTTTGGTAAGTGCTGACAACAGCTGAAACCCCTACCTACTGAGTGGAGGGTTGAAGAGTCACAAGCTATAGTTAAATGAACAGGATTTATCAATCTGCAAATGAAATGCCTTCTGTTAGTAATGTTTTGTTTATACAAGACAATGGATAATAGATTATTAACCGAATGAAGTAATTTCATTTTGTACTGTTTCCTGCTGTGTGTAACAATCCCAAATCTGTGCGTTTCTGGTTTCTCAGGAACAAAATGCCATCTAGTGGTAACTACTGGATATTTTGAGCAAATGCTTTTTTTATATTGTCACCAAGTTTTCATATTTTTTTCCTGGTATTCTACACTTTACAGCACATTAAGGCTTTGAGAGAAGAAGATAAAGAGTTGGAGGGAAGGTGCAGTCCCCCAAGTTGGGCCAGCAGTGGCAGGGACACCACGCTGCCCAGCTGCTTGGGAGCTCTCTTTCTGCCTCTGCAGCTGGCCTCAGGTAGGTCAGGGAGGTTTCCCCTGCAAAGGGTTGGGTAAAATATCATACCTAGTTGGGAGCCACACCTTACTGTTACTTGATAGCAAAATACAATTTGGCCATTGCTGTATGAAAAGAACTGAGAGCCACCTCTGCTTCCCTGACTGCTCATCTGTCTCTCCTGGTAGGAGGCTTTTCCCTCTGGCCTGTCATTCTCCAAGGAGCTCAGGGGAAGCCATCCCTTCTGCTCTTCTTATGAACTACCAGGGAATGGTATAAGATTCTCCATTACATAGTTTGCCTCCTTGACTCCTTAGAGTAGAATATAAACTCTAAAATATTAAGAAAACTAAAATTTGGCCTCTAGAACAGACTCCTGAAAAAGTAACAGCCATAATCTGGCTTTTAGAGTTGAATTACAGACTTTATTTGTAAAGCAAGAATACATAATAAAAATAAAACCTTATTGTTCTATTTAAATATATTTATAAATGTAAATGGGGCATAGGAGCCTGCATGTGCTATGAGCTCACTGATGGAGATAGTCTGGCTTTATACCTGGAGCCAACTGAAGAGGCCTCTGCAGTGTTTCATCTTTCTGTGGGTTTGCACTTCATCGTGACAGGGGTTGTGTTGTTTATGGATCTGCTTTCCCCATGCATCGTTTGAATTCCTGCATCTGCTGATCCATGCTGCCCTATTCCATTGCACGATGCTGGCAGCAGCAGCTGCCAGGCCTGTAGTCAGGCTGAGGCTCTCTGAAATGTGTTCTGCAGGCTGGTGCAGAAATCTAATCTGTCCCACTGACGTCACTGTAGAAGTCTCTGAAGATAGCATGACATCAGTTCGGTGGGCTGGGAAGGAGTTTGTGGATGGGTAAAGAAATCCTTAACCTTGACTCTTGTTTTGTATAGTATTTGAGTAAACTGCAGCAGACTAAAGCATCTGGTTAACAAGGGCATTCAGAGCACAGGTCGGTAAAAGGGTCATCTGAGAGTTTGGGCTGCTCTGTGCTCACTGCTGTTGCTGTGATGCAGCACTCGTGCACTCCTCTGTCCCTCTAGAGTGCTGCTGGTTATTTTCCTAGACACTGGCATTGGCCAGCAGCCAGTGCAGCTGCAAGAAACAGGAGGGAGTAGAAATAGGACCAGAGCAGCCCTGGTTTAGTGGGAGTAAATTGTCATGGAAGCACATTTAAGTAGACAGAACAAGAAGAGTTTGGGGAGATTGGCAAATGCAGTCTGAAAAGCACCAACAAATGTCTTGTTTGTGCTTGCTAAAAATAGATGAGGAAATCCCTAGATCTAGGACAATTTCTTAAAGCTAGAATAGTGGCTTTCTCCGAGAAACAACTGCAGTCTTGCAGCTGTTGCAGCTGCATCTGCCCTTCGCTCTCAAGTTTCCAGAGCAGCAGGATGCTTCAAGGAGGTTATGACTCTCCACAATCAGAAGGAAGGCATTCTGTTGTGCACACAGTAAAGAAATCTTAAGAGCAAGTCGCTCTGTGATCAAACCTTGAAACAAAGGAGAAAGAGTAGAGAAAACAACTGTTCAGAAATGATCCACCTGAACTTTGCGTCTGTTTTTGAAGCTGTTTATCTCCATACAAAAACAAGTGAAATAGAATGTAGTGCCTACACAATGTTTTTCATTCCTTCAAAGAACTGGGCAGAATGCAGGCAATGTTACTTCCAGTGTTTTAGTGAGGATTTTTGTCTTTATATGGCTAAAGGTTATGTGCTGTAAAGAGGAAATTATTTTAATATTGTATAACATTATAATCTGGATTATTGCTTTTGATTTGAGCACTCAGACAATAAACTAATTGGATTTTTTTGGCTCTTGTCACCCTTGAACCATTTAAGACACATTTGTAATGAAAATGCATCCCTGTGGGAGCAGAAAGGAGAGCAGTTTTCCTGTGGAGGGCCAAGAAGCTGTTCTTTGACAACAAGCAGCAAAGTGGCAGCTGAAACGTTGCTGCAATGCCCACAGAAATGGTGGGGCCTGGGTCCCTCTGCTCCTGCAATATTGCACAGGGTTTGCCAAAGAGCTTTGCTTGGTTGTGGCTTTTCAAAACGTGTTTTCTTGACTTATTTGCCTTTAAGAAAAAAGGAGAAAACAAACCCAAACCTCTTTGGAAAGTACTTCACTTATCACTGACCTGTTGGTGCAGATAAACTCTGAATTCTGAAGTCATTGTGTTTGCACTGAAAGCATTGGTATCATATCTCTCTGTCAAAAACCACTGGAGACTAAGTGTGGGAAGGACTCAACCAGGAATTAGTTTCCTGTGTATGTCCTTGATTGAGGATGGCATGATTTTACAATTGAATACATGAGGTTGAATTCCAGATCTGAGCTTGGTGTGGTGATGTGCAAGTCAGGTTGCAAGATCAGTTATCTCTGATTTTGTTTAAAATAAAACTTCTGCTTTTACAGCTGAAAAGTTGCCAAGTCTCAGTAATAGTGTAATTTAGTTTTGATTTGCTAAGGGGCTTTCCACGTGTCTTGGTTTACAATAAGCAAAACGTGCACCACCATGGGATGTAATTATTATTAAAGAAAGGGGAAATAATGTGGGTTTTTTCTGTCTTCTTTCCTCCTTCCCCAGTAAAAAACAGTGACATCAGGTACAGGAAAGAGAGATTCCTCTCTGTGTGGGTGACATAGTAAAAAACGTATTTTGGCACAATTAAGGGCTCAGAAGGCATCAATTCTCTCCTTTCGTAAGGAATCTTACCATTGTAAGCTTACAGTTCACTAAAATTATTGTAATAGTCGCCAATAAATTAATGAATAGTGAAAAACCTCAAATCCTAATTAAATCCCACTATTACTTCCAGGAATGGTTTATCTCCTCTCCAGGAATACTTGATTTGAACAGCTTGTTTAACAGGAAGAGCTATTGATCCCTTCAATAACACTTTAGAATCATTAAGAGGAAAAACTTTAATCTCCTTCAGCTCTTTGAAGTTGCTTTGGTTAATGTCATCTCTCTGTGATGCTGAAGAGCTAATGATGTTCTTGAAAGATATTTCCAACATTATTCTCTCGTCTTTTCTGCCCTGCTGCCATTACCTGGCTGCTCACATGGTTAGCTGTGCAGTAAAGCAGGAAGGTACCAGTAGTGCATGTGCTTGCCTGCTCCATTTGGAAGGTTTTGTATTCTCCTTCAAGAATTCAATATTATCCTTCCTTCCAGAAGTCTTCCTGGTGGAGGTAAACACAGGTATCAGAGATTTTTTTTGAACTTCTGGTTAGTTATCCTGTGCTTCTGCTATCTCAACATTTTGAGGCTTGGACTTAGAAGCATCTTCAAGTCATTAAATTTCGTTCTACAAAGGCCCTTGATAACATGATTGCATCTGTCTATACTGCAGAAAATTCTCACTGTTTCTGGACTTAATTTCTTATTTCTTTTTCTAAACTATTACATAAAATTCAACTTCAAATCTGATACAGTTTGTCTTACCAGGACCCACACACCCTTGTTCATGTGAAGTGCATTACTAAGCCTTAAAATACCTCTAAATATTTCATGTGTTCTGAATCATGGACATTATCTCAAAGAACACTAAATATTCTAGAAGGTGCAACCCTGTCTGAGAAGCAAGTTGCATGGGATAGCTAATACCCTCATTAAAAACATTTTTGACTGGCTTCAGTAACACATACATTGGCTTCTCTAGGAATGTAGAAATTACTTTGAGGGACTGATATTAGAAAATCCAATAATTGCACCAAGAGTGTGTTGGTTCTGTACAGCACTTCAGAATTGTTGAATTGTTATGAGAAGGTTCAATTTCTTTAAAAATTCCTCAAATCCATACAGGAGATCTAGAAGTGGGTCCAGGAGTCCTAGGGGGCTCAACTGATTGCATGCAGAGCCACTGCCAGTTCTGTGGCACAGCTTATGGCTTCAAGTAGGAGATCATCACTCAGGGTTAAAGACATTTTGAAAGATGGGACTAGAAATATCTTGCAGGGGTTTATGTTTTTTGATGGCTAGTTTGTTCTTAGTTTTTAGTGTTTATGGATGAAATTATAGTCTTAACAGTTTATTCCTAAGACTGCTTTGCCAGTGGCTTGCCTTCTGTTCTTTAACTTGCAATTACCATGTTTTTTTTCCAAATATACACAAGCACTGCTTCGATCGATGCTTAATATGAATTTCTAAGCATGGTATAAAACCAAAAAATTATGCAAGTTAAATAGAAGGTATAAGCTGCATTTTATAGCCAGTATAAACACACTTGGATGTTTTATAGCCATCAGTATTATCTCCTTTGACACTCGAGGCTTGTCCCTAGGAGACAGAAAGCAGAAACTTCCTGGAATTTCTTTAATTAGCCTGTTCATTTCACTTAATAAAACAAGAAATCAAAACCATATTGCATTTCTTACACAGTATTCTTAGAAAATGTAATGCAAAGTATGTAGTTCTTATATCTGAGCAAAAGTGCAAGCAATTTTGAGATATCCTAGTATTTTAGTAATTTTGTTACTGATTTCACATTAGAAGTCTATGCTTCTGGAATATGCCACTAAGTGTGCACATGAGCAATAAGAAAGCTCACAAAAAGTCTCGTGTTAAAGTGCATTCAGAGCAGCTTCAAATGGGAAAAAAACCCAAACAACCCTTTTCCAATTATAAATAGTTTTGATACTCTTAGCTCTAAACATCACCTGGAACCTGCTTCAAGAGAAATGCTGTGCATGTCAGCATCCAAGTATATCATATGATCATATGATGCTACACAGGTAGCATCAACTGTATCCTATGCATAGTACCTGTTTATGATGTAATTCTCACACATTTGTGCACATCTAGGAAATCCAAATAAGTGCAGTCATGATGTAAAAGTCCTTAAGAATTCTTTCATGAAGGACTTTGTTCAGGAAACACAGGTAAGAGGGAGCTTTTTCCTTTCATGCACTTCTATTCAAAAATGGCATCATTTCTCCTAACGTCAGTCTAAACACAGCACATTCTTTAGGTTTCAAATAAACAACATTAGTTTAGTTTTAAAATTAAGACTGTGCTCATGTGCTCTTCCCTTTAGATCTTATGGCATTCACTTCTACTGTAACCAGAAAAATTCCAAATCTAAGGTTATCATTGTCACCTATTTCTGTCAAACATTTTTTCATACCCAAAGAGCCAAAAGCAGGTGTGTTAAGCCCATTTTTCATTTCACTGATGTACACCATGCACTCTGTACCAAGCTGCTCTAAGTTGTTGTGGGGATATAGTGCAAGTCCTGTGCATCAGGACAGGATGACAAATGTGGTAGTTGTGATTTTGTGATTTAAAACAGGAGCTGTGGTGGATGTTATACATATAACATCCTTTCTTTAGCAATGATCAGAAAATTCAAGATGCAAGTTCCTCCTAATAAGGGTTATTTTGCTAGTCTCTACACTGACGATAAAATAAAAAAAATTACCTCAAAATGTACAGAATAGCATAGATCCTAGTAAAACACTGATTATGTCTAATTTGCAAGTGTGTTCATAGCTGCTGCAGTTGATGCAAGATTCTCTTTCCCTCTATGCCTGTACAGTGGTTGGTAATATTGGTCTTAAATGATTTTGCCATTAATAATGAACAACAGCAGCATCCTCATGCTCAAATGGCAGTTCTCTCATCAAAGGGAGAAAGATTATCCAAAATACTGGCAGTGTGCAATGGCTGTTCTGGGTTTGGTAATAGGCCTGATGTTATATTCAAATCACTGTTGCCTATATAAATATTAATTAAAGCTAGCAAGCTGGGTGGTCAGCCTTCAAACTTTTTGTTGATGACTTTTAAATTAGTTAAAATATTTGAATTTATCTTACTGAGCAAGAGGTAGAAATCCGCCTTGCTGTTTTCCAAGGAGTAAATGTTCCATTGCAAATACTGTGAACTCCAGATCTGCTTGGTAAGGCAGCCCTTGGCCACTTCCCTGCCTGCCCCATAAACTTCCAGCAATTACACATTAAAAGCTAAATTAAATTCTGCACATAACAAGACTTCTACAAATGCTGTTTTCCTCCTGTCATGGGGATCTGTAGCAGGAAGACACTAACTGTGATAAGATGCTACCCCTATTCATCAGGTAACATCTCACCATGTCTTCACTTTTACTGCTTCCCATTAATACAGGACAGCTTTAATTTATGGTGGGTTGGGGTTTTTTTCCTTCACACAACATTATATTTACTAGCTGGGAACCTGTTTTTACAGTTGTGTATAAATCTTTAAAAATGTCAGTGATTAATTTTAAAATCTCATTTATCACCATATGATCAGTGCATTAGTTAAGGTTTGAAGAATAAATGTCAAGTAATTAGAAGCAATTTTGTACCAGACTCTCAGACAAGGTGATGGATCACAGAAAAGTCACTGGAAAATAGGCCACTGGACTCATGGTGCTCAGCACCCAGAGCAAGACAGCAAAAGGAGAGGAGCCAAAACAAAGAAAAACTCCTAGAAACCAATCCCAAACCCCAGTGATGATATTTTACATGAATAATGAAGATGTAGTAACTGACTACAGTTTCTAAAGAACTTTGAAGTTTGAAAGATGAGGCAAGAAACCTCTGAAGGACAATGAGAAGGCCAGAAAATAGCATCTTACACATGTATTCTCTTCTGGAGCCTTTATCATTGAGGCACGCTTTGTAATACACCCACAAATATTCCCATCAGGTGGCAAATACGATGGCACCTTAGCTACACAACGTGATGCTAACAAGCCCGTCTTGCAAGGGAGGGCTTTTCAAGGGCTAAAGATCCAGGGAAACAAAACACCAAGCTCATCCTTGCTGCGATTCAAACAAAGGTCTTGCACACCGAGGTTCTCTTCTGCTCTCTCCCCTGCGAAGGAGCAAACCTATGAGCTGGGCTCTCCAGGAAGGAAGAGCCTCTGCGGCCCAACAGCGCCAGGCGGGAGCTGTGCCGGCTGCTCCCGAGCATCCACATTTCCCCCCGTGCTCCCTGAGCACGGCCATGGGGCTGGTGCTTGGGGACCTCCGGCTCATTCCTTATGAAATTCCCAGAGCTGTAGTTAAATCATTGTTATCGCTTGTGCTTAAGATGTGCTGGCTTGATAAGGCATTACGTAATTTTAAGATAATGTTGTTATTAAAGAGATATCTCTGTGAGGATTTCAGGCCCATTCAAAAGCAGGATGTGCAGGACCTTCGCCCGGTGAATTTCGGGCTGATGTTTGTTTCTGCTTTGCACCTTGGATTTGTTCCCGCTGTGCTGAGGCTGGGCCCTTGTAAAGCCAGAGGTGCCATGGGTAAATGGCACAGAGGTGCACGGGCACACCCCGTGCTGGCCAGCACCCCTGGGGCTCTGGGGATGAGCCTGATGGTGATGTCCTTCCAAAAACTGCTGCTGTTCCCTGAAGGCTGCTGGAGCCAGGGCCAAAACATCCTCCTAAGGAAAGAATCTAATCATCAAGCAAAGAATCTAATCAGAAATAACGATTGAGCTCTGAAAACTCGGATCAGCTACTATTCCAGGCACAGTAAAGTGCAGTAACTAACTGTGAAATGACCAACATGCTTCCCTAGGTTATAGCAATAACTGCACTCATAGCAAAGGCATTATCAGACAATTGAAATTACTAATCAAATCACTCAGGCTGATCTTAACTGTAGCATTCATACTGCCTATCACGAAAAATAGTTTTACGCTCTGAACAGGAAAGGATTTTTAATGTAAACAGGCAGTTGAATAGTTAGCAAAAAAAAAAAAAAAAAACATTTGGGAGTAGTGGAAGAGTAAAAGCTGGCTATTTAATTGAAGGAAGTTGGAATGAAAGCTTGGGATTTTAATTCCAGGAAATGTAAGGGGAAAAAAATCTGAAGATCCAACTTATTTCCAAAAAGCTAAGGAAAACACTCCTTGCACACAAAGGTCAAATCATGTAGGCAGAATTGCAAAGATTTTTTTGCATTGCTTTTTTTCAAATCACTTTTCATCTATGTTTAACCTTCTTTTAGCCCTGCAATTGAAATATTATTTCTTGGTAGTCCATCTGCTATTAAACATTTGCACCTTATACATGCAAGATGAAAATGTTTTGTAAAATCAGGTCCATCGTGCTAGAATTTATTTGGGAAGGAATAATAAGAAGGAAACAATCACTCTCACATTTATTTTTTTTAACTTTGCACACTAAGTGAAGGATAGAAACATAAAAACCTATGTTTTGATATATGTCAGACAAACAAATGTAATGTTTTTGCCTTAAAGGACATTTGTATATATTGAAAACTCCCCACGATGTTTTCCTTTGGTTCTCTACAACAAAGATTGGGCAGAATTTTGAACATGAACACCTGAGTGCAGCTAACTGCATAAACCACCTGTTTTTTAGACAGGCCTTTATGCTTTAGCTGCCTCGTGGAAGGAAAGGTGTTTTATTCACTTGATGACCCTGAGGTGCGCTCACAGAACTGAAACCACTAATTGCAGCCTATGCACATGCTTTTCTTCCTTCCTTCAGGCTCTTCCCTGCCAAAAGCCTTCTCTTGCAGGCAAGCTTCCCACTGCACGCCCGCCGCCACAGTGCCCCAGGACAGTGTGACCCTCTCCATGACATCCAAGATGCCCCTGCAGAGCCCGCTTGCCCTGGCCGAGCTCTGCGAAGCCTCTGCGTTAGGCGGGGTCGCGCAGAGCCGCACGGATTGCAGGAGCGCGGGTCGCGCTGCGGCGGGCTTTGGATTGCCAGCGCGAGGAGCGGGCATCGCTGCGGCGGGGCGGCGCGGATCCCGGGAGACGCGGGGCCGGTCACCTGCTGCTGCCGCCGGGGCTGCGCGCCCCTGCGCCGGGCTCCGCTCTCAGGCGGAAAATGCCACCTGCACGGCTTGCACCAGCAACGCTGTTGCCTTTTCAATTAAGCGCTTTTAGCGCTGAAATTTACAGTCCTGGACAGCGAAAAACGACGACAGCTGGGCTGGCTGAAATTTCTCGCGCGAAATATTTTGAGGAGAAACCTATGCGTTTGCTCTCTTCGTGGTCGCTGGCATATAAGCGGGAATTTTCACCTCGCTTTAAGGAGTCACGTTTTTCCCAGGACCGCTGGCTCTTCTGCCGGAGCAGGCAGGCGCAGCGCTGGCACGGCCGAGGAGGCACCAGCGGGGGAGCGGTGCCCGAGGGCCGAGCCGGAGCCGCGCGCGGGGATGGGCCCCGGCTCCGCGCGGGCCGTCCCGCGAGGGCCGCGCGCGCGTCCCTTTGTGCCCGGCGGCGCGGCGGCCGCGTTGCCATGGGAACCGTCCCGGCGGCCGCGGCGGGCGGGGGCGGGCCGCGCGCGGCGCAAGATGGCTCCCCGAGGCGGCGGGACGCAGCGTGAGCAGCGGGCGGGGGGCGGGCGGGCGCGGGCTGCCCCCGGAGCCGCGCGTCCGCGGCCGATGTCCCCCCGTACCCCCCCGGCCCTGCCCTGCCCTGCCCACCCCCTCCCCTTCCCTGCGGGCCGCGCCCGCCCCGCCCCGCGGCAGCAAGTGGCAGCGGCCGCCGGTGCCGCGGGGCGCGCTGACAGCCCCGCGCCCAACTTGTGTTGCAGGCGCGCCCCGCCGCTGATGCGAGAGCTGCCGCCGCGCCAATGCCAGCGCCGCGCCGCCCGGCCAGCCCCCGCCGCCCCCCGGGCCCGCCCCGCCGCCGCCGCCGCCGCGATGGCTCTGACCTTGTTCGGTGAGTGAAGCGCCGCCGCCGCGGCCCGGCGGGCGCGGGGCTGCCGCCCCCATTGTCTGCGGCGCGGCAGCGCCTGGGCGTGGGCGCCGCCCCGCAGCGCCGGGCCCGGGGCTGCGCGAATGACGCCCCGGCGGGGCAGCCCCGCTGCCGGCCCGGCGGGGGCTCGGCTGCCGCGGGCAGAGAAAAGTTAGGGTGCCTCGGGAAGCCCCGGCCGCCGGGGGGCTGTGCCGGAGCCACCGGCTGGGCCGGGGGGTCCCCCGGGAGCGGCGGGGACGCGGGGCGCAGCTGCCCGCGGCGAGGCGGTGCGTTCCTGCCGCGGTCAGCCCGGCAAAGGCGGCTCTGGGAGTGCTGCTCTGGCCGTGCTTCGCAGCCTGGGACGGCGTGGTGGGAACCGGCTTGAGAAAACTCTAGTTGAAACTGTTGAACGTGTGGGTTCTGCTAAGTAACGTTGTTAGATTAGGCTTGCTTCTGCTTAACGCGCGCAGTTTTACGGCGCGCAAACAAACAAAAAGGCTTCAAATTGTGTCTGGCAACATTAGGTAAATGCAGCAATGCAAAGGAAAACGGGAATTAGTACAACTAAGGTCAGTACAGAGTTAACAGGATAATCGGGATACCCTTTCTTGAAAGAAGCTCGTGCACCACAAGCGATTTCTAGTGAATAGAGGATGCGAAGTCTGTTCATTGTGTTTAGACCGTGGATTTAATTTCATATGTAAGCAAATGGCTTGCTTACATATTCTGATTCTTGGACTGCTGCAATTTCTTAAAAGACTAAAACCAGTTTTTTGGGTTTTCTTAAAAAGTGGCACCTGCTATATTATCCTGCATATTGAACCCCATCTAAGAAGAAGTTCAGCACATGTTGCAAGATAGCTCCCTGCAAATAAAATCTGTGCTGTGTTGAATTTAGCTGTCCGTGCATTATAGTGCTGTCTCCCACATTTATATTTCCTGCTCGAGTTTTTCAGGATGCCAAGGGTTCATAGGTCGAAGTAAACCGTCTCTGTTGTTATGTGCCTGATCTTGTCACTGAGTTCCCCGGACTTCAGGAGCTGCAGGTAGGGGGGCCCTGCAGGTTGTCAGGCGTAGGGTGAGGATCAAGCTCTTTAACTTAGAAGTGAAAGTGGACACAGAGATCAAATGGCAGATTGGCTGTTTTGAAAAAAAACCTACTGTTTATGTTACATTGTATCATTTTGAATTAGAGTGTTTGAAAATATATAGTTTGTTACGCTGGCACCGAAGGTAAATATTGTCATTTTCCCTAACAGGAAAAGAAATTTTAGGCTGAAATATACACATTCTCCATGCTGAGTGTCATTATAATCTTTCTCTTCAAAAATGAAGAATATTTTAATTTTAACTTTTAAAAAAAGTGGCGTTCCTATGTCAGGTACCTTTTTTTTTAACTTATGTGATTCTTTTCCAATTTGTATGTGTTTGATCGACTGTGTGACATATTCTGTTAATACAAATTTGCATTACAGAGTAACTTGGTGGTTTTGTGTATTATCACATCTGTTATTACAGTAAATGTCATTGATACATGTAAAAGATAATGAGTCAAGAGAAGATAGAGTGGGAGCCTCTGCTGTGTCTAGTTTTTAAACATTATCTTGCTGAGGCTAAAACCTCAGATTTGCACCCTTTTAAGAAAGCAAAAAGCGACAATAAAACAGTGCAACAAATATGGCTCATATGCTTCAACAAATGAATGTGATGCCTTTCACAAATGTAAAAGCTTTACAGTATGCCTTAAACTATGAATGCAAGAGTGTGAGTTGTGTAAATGCAGAAGTGTATGTGAGTGCAATGTCTTTGCAGATGTGGTTGTGATTAATTTATGGTTGAGCTAGCACAGCTTACTGTGTTGCTGTGAGTCCTCTGAGCTGGGGTAGCTTGCCACACTTTGTCTCAGCACATAACAAAGACAGACTACAACATGCTTGCTTTGAGCTTCAGGAGCAGTGTTCAGCCTTTATTATAAATGTTGGCTGCTGATGGATAGTTACATTTTCAGTTACTGCACTGGAGCTGACCCACAGTAAATCATTAATATAACCCACAAAAGAGGGGGTTTTGTTTGTTTCAATGTAACCCCCAACCAAAGCAATATCAGCAAATCTGAGGAAAGGCAAATTAAATGTTCTGAATTAATTTATCTGTTTTAAGGCATTAAGCAGCTCTAACTGTATTATTTTGAATTCACATCTATCTTATACCAGTAAAATTGTCCTGAGCAAACAGGTCTCAGGGGAGTGGTTTCTTTGGTTCTGCTCACTCACGTAAACTTTAGGCTCAATATTGCGGGTTTTTTTTCCCTAGCCCATCACGATGTATCGCACTGAACCAAATTTCACCATTCCCAGGCTGCTTCTAATAAGTTGTGCTCCAAAAGCATGTAAAATTTGACATCAATTGCCAGGTCAACTTTGGTGGCGGAGAAAATTCCCCAAGTTTCCTGGGTCCCTTTCAATCAGTGTGTACTTGTATGTGCCCAGCAAGGGAGAGGAGAGGGTTGGGAAATTACATAATGTGCTCTTGGGAGTGTTTTATGGCTCTTTCAGGGCATAGGGCAAAGACTCTACTAGAAGGGGACAGGTCTGGAGACCAGGCTGACATTGTTGCAGATCCTGGATTAGCAGGGACACGCTTATCAGGAGGTTGAAAGTCAGGTCCTGTTGGAGGCTGCCCTTTGCCATTGTCCTCAGAGGGGCCCCACATTGCCACAGGAGCACTGTCTGCAGTTCCACACCTTTGGATGGCAGCTTGAGGCTCTTGGGAAAGTTGGTTGTGAAAAGAGTTTCTGGTATTAACAGTGTATCAAGAGCATTTTTCTGCAGAAAACCACTTAAAGCCTAAGGGTTTCCCTATAACCCCTTTACAGGTACCCCTTTCTTTTTAGTTCTGTTGGGAAGATTATGATGCAGCAAGAAAGTACAAGGGAGGAAAAACATTAAGCTCCTTCACTTTCTCAGTTTTAGTTATTTTGAAATCCTTTTCTTCATCTTGTCATTGTCTCTCACTCGTGACCTTCCAAGATATCCTGTGGGCTGC